>NC_069500.1:812297527-812609810 GCF_027579735.1 Bombina bombina | reverse complement strand
TCAAGCCTGTTTACAAACCTTTGACTCCTCCTTGGAGTCTCAACTTAGTTCTTTCAGTTCTTCAGGGGGTTCCGTTTGAACCCTTACATTCCGTTGATATTAAGTTATTATCTTGGAAAGTTTTGTTTTTGGTTGCAATTTCTTCTGCTAGAAGAGTTTCAGAATTATCTGCTCTGCAGTGTTCTCCTCCTTATCTGGTGTTCCATGCAGATAAGGTGGTTTTACGTACTAAACCTGGTTTTCTTCCAAAAGTTGTTTCTAACAAAAACATTAACCAGGAGATAGTCGTGCCTTCTTTGTGTCCGAAACCAGTTTCGAAGAAGGAACGTTTGTTGCACAATTTGGATGTTGTTCGCGCTCTAAAATTCTATTTAGATGCTACAAAGGATTTTAGACAAACATCTTCCTTGTTTGTTGTTTATTCTGGTAAAAGGAGAGGTCAAAAAGCAACTTCTACCTCTCTCTCTTTTTGGATTAAAAGCATCATCAGATTGGCTTACGAGACTGCCGGACGGCAGCCTCCTGAAAGAATCACAGCTCATTCCACTAGGGCTGTGGCTTCCACATGGGCTTTCAAGAACGAGGCTTCTGTTGATCAGATATGTAGGGCAGCGACTTGGTCTTCACTGCACACTTTTACCAAATTTTACAAGTTTGATACTTTTGCTTCTTCTGAGGCTATTTTTGGGAGAAAGGTTTTGCAAGCCGTGGTGCCTTCCATTTAGGTGACCTGATTTGCTCCCTCCCTTCATCCGTGTCCTAAAGCTTTGGTATTGGTTCCCACAAGTAAGGATGACGCCGTGGACCGGACACACCTATGTTGGAGAAAACAGAATTTATGTTTACCTGATAAATTACTTTCTCCAACGGTGTGTCCGGTCCACGGCCCGCCCTGGTTTTTTAATCAGGTCTGATATTTTATTTTCTTTAACTACAGTCACCACGGTATCATATGGTTTCTCCTATGCAAATATTCCTCCTTAACGTCGGTCGAATGACTGGGGTAGGCGGAGCCTAGGAGGGATCATGTGACCAGCTTTGCTGGGCTCTTTGCCATTTCCTGTTGGGGAAGAGAATATCCCACAAGTAAGGATGACGCCGTGGACCGGACACACCGTTGGAGAAAGTAATTTATCAGGTAAACATAAATTCTGTTTTTCTGTGACACTCTAAGCTATGGTTGGGCACTTTATTTATAAAGTTCTAAATATATGTATTCAAACATTTATTTGCCTTGACTCAGAATGTTCAACATTCCTTATTTTCAGACAGTCAGTTTCATATTTGGGATAATGCATTTAAATCAATCATTTTTTCTTACCTTAAAAATTTGACTTTTTTTCCCCTGTGGGCTGTTAGGCTCGCGGGGGCTGAAAATGCTTCATTTTATTGCGTCATTCTTGGCGCGGACTTTTTTGGCGCAAAAAATCTTTTCTGTTTCCGGCGTCATACGTGTCGCCGGAAGTTGCGTTATTTTTTTGACGTCCTTTTGCGCCAAAAATGTCGGCGTTCTGGATGTGGCGTCATTTTTGGCGCCAAAAAGCATTTAGGTGCCAAATAATGTGGGCGTATTATTTGGCGCCAAAAAATATGGGCGTCGCTTTTGTCTCCACATTATTTCAGTCTCATTTTTTCTTTGCTTCTGGTTACTAGAAGCTTGTTTATTGTGCAAACAAAGGCACACCACTGTGTGAATCTGTAGGAGTACACTGATAAATTCACAATCTGTACAGGGTACTCACATTCTGTAGCGGCACTCAATTGTGCCAGTGGAAGCAGGCTGGTTTTCTCAGCAAACCAGCTGGCTGTATAAGGAGTAAAGCAGGAGCCTCCGCAGTCCTCCGGATAAAACAGGTAGCTCAGAAATAATCAATTTGGGATGAGGATATATGATTTAAAAAAGGTTTAATAAAGAATAAAAACAATTAAAAATACATATATCACTCATGTGCAGTATATAAGTGACATGCAACGCGTTTCTCGGAATCAACCGTTTCCTCAGGCATGAATTCTAACTCTACACACATCTTATAAATACCTGAGCTACGATGACTCCCAGATATGACAACCATAATGGGAATATGATGAGTCCCAGATACAACACAAACAATTCTAGAAATTCTGGGTACCCCACACTGCAGAATGAGAGACCTCCCCATAGTGATAGAGACTATAGAAGAAATCTGTCTCATCAAGATTCTGATAATCCTAATTATATACCTATATATAATAGATATCAGTCGCTTAGTCATATGGAGGGTAATCAGTCTGTATCGGAAGAAAGTGTAAATAGGGACAATTTACCATCCACGTCTGGGGGGGTTTTTTTAGAGACCCCCCAGTTGGCACCTCTTTGGAGGAGACCAACACCACAAGTGTCAAATCAAAAAAAGAGACCGTACCCAAACGGGGAAAACGAGGCAGAGGGAAAACCCACCAAAAAACACAATTACAAAAATTAAAAAGTGGAATTTTCAATCTGTCCTCACATGCCCTTACGGATGACGAAGTTAGAATTCTAGGGAGGGGCCTTTCTTACTGTCCCCCCAGTACGCATAATATTTTCAATCTGTTTGTAGATTTGAATAGATATACACGAAAGCTGTCATTGCAAAGATACTTTGCATTAAAAATGATGAAGAACCGTAACATATTAGGTATGCCAATCACTCTAGATTCGCAAAGAGAAAGAGAATCATCTAATCTTCTCTATTGCGATCCCAGTCAAATTACAGAAACCCTCTTTGAGGAATATTTACACACCTCTTTCCACCCCCCCTCTACATGGTCTCCTCCAAAGGAGGATGTTTCTTACATTGACCTATTTCAACAGCTGGTAATGGAAGATTGGGAGAGAATTCCCAACCATATCCCCAAAAATAAAAAGATCTGGCCGAATGAGGCAAGAGCATTACATAACCTGGCTATGAATGACAATTTGGTCATCCGTCAGGCCGACAAGGGGGGTGGGATTGTTCTACAAGACCTTTGTGATTACCTTAAGGAAGCTAAACGCATCCTTTTGGATCAAGAATACTATAGAAAATTGACAGCCGACCCAACTTTGGATTTTTCCAAAAAACTGGGGAAAATATTGGATTATGGTCATACATCTGGTATTCTAAACAAAAAAGAAAAACGATATTTGATGCCAAATCACCCTGATATACCCTTTTATTACCATCTCCCAAAATTACATAAGGATGAAAAAGTACCTCCGGGTAGACCAATTATTGCCGGCATTAATAGTCTGACTGACAAACTGTCGGAATATGTAGATTTTTATCTCCAGAGATATGTGTGCAATCTCCCATCCTACATCAAAGACACCAAAGATCTACTGGATAAGCTATCACGGATTAAATTGAATAAGAATACCAACATCCTATGGGTATCTTGCGATGTAGGATCTCTATACTCAAACATCACGCATGAGATAGGTTTATTCACCACTAGTCTATACCTTGAGGGAGACATCTATATGCCCAAAACACAAAAGGAATATTTACTTACACTGATTGATTATATTTTACATCATAATTATTTTCAGTTTCAAGATGAATTTTATTTGCAGATCAAAGGTACGGCCATGGGCACCAGATTTGCCCCAAGCTTTGCCAATCTCTTCATGGGCCATTTCGAAAAGTTGTATATTTATGAATCGAACTGGTGGGGCAATCTGGTGTTCTATGGCCGTTACATAGATGATCTCTTGTTTATCTTTGATGGTTCCTTAACTGAGGCAAAAGAATTTGTATTGCATCTTAACAGTAACAATATGGGCATTGGTTTTACTTCCAACATTCAGCAATCTACAATAGAATTTTTGGATCTAAGTCTCACTTGGGATATTGATGGTAATATTTGTACTGCAACCTACTTTAAACAAGTTGATTGCAATAATTTCTTACACTTTGGGAGCAATCATTTACTAAATTAGAAGAAAAATATCCCTTTCAGTCAGTTTTGTAGAATAAGACGTAATTGCTCCTCTATAGACAAGTATGACGAACAATCACAAACACTTAAGTCAAGATTTTTAGAGAAAGGCTACCCATTACAACTGGTAACTAACAGCTATAAAAGGGCCAGGGAACTCAATCGTACAAATTTACTTATGTCAATAAATAACAACGATGAGAAAAAACAAGAGAACTCATACAAGGAGATCCCTCTATTTGTGACCCAATATAACTCTAACTATAAAGCTATAAGAAAAACCCTAGAAAAACATTGGCCACTTCTTATGAGAGACCCCATTTTGAAAAAAACATTACCTGGACGGCCTAAAGTGGTATATCGAAGGGCATCTACCTTAAAACAAAAATTAGCCCCCAGTAAAGTGGTCATGTTATCGAAAGGTACAACACAGAAAAACACCTTAAAGAAACCCGTAATGATGACCACTAGACATCAACTGAAAGGCAGTTTTAGGTGTGGCAAGACCCGCTGTTTTATGTGTGATTATATCACCCATAAAGCTTCCAAGGTGAAATCTCACACAACGGGAGAACAACATCAGATAACCTCGAGAATAACTTGTGATTCATCATATGTGATATATGTTCTCACCTGCGAATGTGGGGTCCAATATATTGGGAGAACCTGTAGAAAAATAAGAACCAGGTGGAGTGAACACCTTAGAAATATTAAAAACAAATCTATGAAACATAGTGTACCTAGGCATGTTTGCCAGGAACACACTGCAGGGAGATGCAGATTTAGTATTACTCCATTAGAAAGTATCCCACCTAGCCGTACTTATAACAGGTTCTCAAGACTCAGACAAAGAGAGACCTATTGGATCTATAAGTTCAAAACATTGTTTCCATTAGGTCTCAATGAAGTAATAGATACCGCTAGCTTTGTATGATTATATGCACATTATTGTGAACCGGAGTTTAATCCTATGTGGACATCTGCCTACTTCTCCATACACATTTAATTTCACATATTATATTAGTTTATGTAGCTAGATTATTATAGTTATTAGCATGTAGGTCACCATTATGATTTATTACATTATACACAGAACTCAATACACTTCTTGTATTTAGATATTAGTATATAGATCACCTCTGATGAAGTTTAACTATTATGTATCAATAGGAGATATTAATATCACTATAATGGTGGTTGATTGTTAGGTATCACTTCATTATTATTATTTTTAGGATTTATCACATTATACACACATCTCTATACACTTATTGTTAGGTATCACTGCACTATCATTTTTATGATTAATAACATTATACATTTATCTCAACACACTTTTTTTTTTTTTTTTTTAGATATTGTTTTATAGATCACTTTTGATTAATTTAATTATGATGTATTAATAAGAGATATCAATATCACTGTAATGGTTGATGATTGTTAGATTTCACTTTATTATTAGTTATATTTTTATTATGAGGACCAGTTAGGTCTGATATGATCATGGAGCCTCTCATGGTGTTTAAGGTTAGATATAATATTTGTTCATTTATATCACTCGGTTTTATACCTCATGTTAACTATTGGTAGGGATGAATGACCCGTTCAGTTTTACTCGAATTATTGGCACTGATAGGATTAGCAGTAGTTGGATTTGAAGTGAGTGGTAAGATGTTGTACATACTAATGATCTTAGGATCACAATGTGTTGATCATTCTGGTAAAAGTATTGACCAGCTCATCTCTATATCTAGTAGTGGCCCCCACATTTATTGGTGATACTGTTAGGGTGACTAGTGTTGAACAGAAAGAGTTAATAAGACATATTATGAAGTAAGGGTCACAAATAGGCAAGCACTTTTCCGCATATAGTACCTTAGCTATAATGATAATAAATGGTGCTTTCGAAACAGACAGTCAGCTTTTTTTGACTTAAACAGGCTAACACTAATACTTATTATTATAAATACTGGTGAGCCGAGAATAGATATATCTCGGTTATTTAATATTCCCTTCATTGTCTTGGTGTTTATGTACTATGGTATTAGACAGAGGTACACTTAGGAATGTATATAGTGGGGATTTTAGGGGCTGGTCGCATACTATCGATATATGCCGTATGATCTAGTGTCACCAATTGGATACTTACTGGTACCAGAGTTTAACCTATAGGAGCAGCTATTTGGGATTACAAATATGTAGCCATAGAAACGAATGCATTTATTTATGTGAGTGCCCACAGAATTTATGTTGACAGCCCCGTGACGTAGTAAGGGGGCGGGTACCTCAGTTGACAGACCTGAGACTCGAGAAGTAACTCTAAGATTGATCGGTACTCTTCACTAACGCCGACAATAATTGTAGTGGGCGGCTGGCACCGGGGGTACAATTTACCATATTTGTGAGCCTACGATCTGCTGACACACTCGAGTAGGGGCGTGCAGCGGTCAGCACTCGGGATTGGTCTGGAGGCTGGCGTTTGTCAACCTATCACTGGCGTTTACGTCAGACGCCAAAAAATCACAGAGAATTGTTTACCTTTTAGGATCTTGGTCTCGGTATCCCGATTAACAATAAATTTTGTGAATAAGGCGATTTGTTAGGAGAACTCACAGAGAAATATTGAGGTCTTAATAGAGCAATATGGTATTCAGTATAATTATGTACCAGTCACGCATCACATCACACATAAGCAGACAGGTATGAACATTTATATAGATTTGTTTATTTTATGAGGTTGACAACAGATCAAATAGGCAATTTGGAGCTGGCCACATATACTATGTGGTGAGCACATACGCATTACAAATATTATCACTAAACCCTTAGCTAAGATATTATGATCTTTGATGGGCTAGTTAGATCATAATAATATATACATACATATATATATGAAAATAAGCAGCTGGCAATTTTTTTCCTTTCCCCCCCATTGTATATAACACTTGCACCAGTCCATCAAGCACATTAAGGCAGGGGATGAGAAGTATGCAGGTGTACCAACTAATGGGTAATTAAACAAAGGGCTTCTGTGATTGGTCTGGTTTAATTTGAAGGGTGGGGCAGTACAGGTAGCTCAGGTATTTATAAGATGTGTGTAGAGTTAGAATTCATGCCTGAGGAAACGGTTGATTCCGAGAAACGCGTTGCATGTCACTTATATACTGCACATGAGTGATATATGTATTTTTAATTGTTTTTATTCTTTATTAAACCTTTTTTAAATCATATATCCTCATCCCAAATTGATTATTTCTGAGCTACCTGTTTTATCCGGAGGACTGCGGAGGCTCCTGCTTTACTCCTTATACAGCCAGCTGGTTTGCTGAGAAAACCAGCCTGCTTCCACTGGCACAATTGAGTGCCGCTACAGAATGTGAGTACCCTGTACAGATTGTGAATTTATCAGTGTACTCCTACAGATTCACACAGTGGTGTGCCTTTGTTTGCACCTAGCTCCTGTCTCCATATCGTGGGATCCAGATTCTGAGTCTCTCACTTTGGTTATCCTGGATTGCCTGTTCAGCCAGCTGGTTTGCTGTGAATACCAGCCTGCTCCTATTGGCACATTGGAGTGCCTTTTCATATTGTGAGTACCCTGCACATGTTTTCTATCTGATGTTGGCTGTTTCAGATTCACACATACGGCGCCTCTTTCCTTGTGTTTGATTCTAGATATATTAACCTTTGGAGGGTGAAGATCGAGTGCTGCCTCTGGTTTTGAGAAGACGGATATTTCTACCTTATTTGAGCACCTAGGACTTTGATCTTGTCTTTCATCCAGGACCTAGGACTCTGGTATCTAGTAGTGTGCATACACACACCAATACCATATTTTGTCATATTTGTTATCTGTGTATTGATGGTTTGAAACATATATTTCTTGGTAGCGCCCCCTATTGGGTTTTTCCCTTTGTTTTCAAGCTTGTTTATTGGCATTTTTTCCCATTCCTGAAACTGTCATTTAAGGAATTTGATCAATTTTGCTTTATATGTTGTTTTTTCTCTTACATATTGCAAGATGTCTCACGTTGCATCTGAGTCAGAAGATACTTCAGGAAAATCGCTGTCTAGTGCTGGAACTACCAAAGCTAAGTGTATCTGCTGTAAACTTTTGGTAGCTATTCCTCCGGCTGTTGTTTGTATTAATTGTCATGACAAACTTGTTAAAGCAGATAATATTTCCTTTAGTAATGTACCATTGCCTGTTGCAGTTCCTTCAACATCTAAGGTGCAGAATGTTCCTGATAACATAAGAGATTTTGTTTTTGAATCCATCAAGAAGGCTATGTCTGTTATTTCTCCTTCTAGTAAACATAAAAAATCTTTTAAAACTTCTCTCTCTACAGATGAATTTTTAAATGAACATCATCATTCTGATTCTGATGACTCTTCTGGTTCAGAGGATTCTGTCTCAGAGATTGATGCTGATAAATCTTCATATTTATTTAAAATGGAATTTATTCGTTCTTTACTTAAAGAAGTACTAATTGCTTTAGAAATAGAGGATTCTGGTCCTCTTGATACTAATTCTAAACGTTTAGATAAGGTCTTTAAATCTCCTGTGGTTATTCCAGAAGTTTTTCCTGTTCCTAATGCTATTTCTGAAGTAATTTCCAGAGAATGGGATAAATTGGGTAATTCATTTACTCCTTCTAAACGTTTTAAGCAATTATATCCTGTGCCGTCTGACAGATTAGAATTTTGGGACAAAATCCTTAAAGTCGATGGGGCTATTTCTACCCTTGCTAAACGTACTACTATTCCTACGTCAGATGGTACTTCGTTTAAAGATCCTTTAGATAGGAAAATTGAATCCTTTCTAAGAAAAGCTTATCTGTGTTCAGGTAATCTTCTTAGACCTGCTATATCTTTGGCTGATGTTGCTGCAGCTTCAACTTTTTGGTTGGAGACTTTAGCGCAACAAGTAACAGATCATGATTCTCATAATATTATTATTTCTTTCATGTAATTAACAAGAGTCCATGAGCTAGTGACGTATGGGATATACATTCCTACCAGGAGGGGCAAAGTTTCCCAAACCTTAAAATGCCTATAAATACACCCCTCACCACACCCACAAATCAGTTTTACAAACTTTGCCTCCAAGGGAGGTGGTGAAGTAAGTTTGTGCTAGATTCTACGTTGATATGCGCTCCGCAGCAAGTTGGAGCCCGGTTTTCCTCTCAGCGTGCAGTGAATGTCAGAGGGATGTGAAGAGAGTATTGCCTATTGAATGCAGTGATCTCCTTCTACGGGGTCTATTTCATAAGGTTCTCTGTTATCGGTCGTAGAGATTCATCTCTTACCTCCCTTTTCAGATCGACGATATACTCTTATATTTACCATTTCCTCTACTGATTCTCGTTTCAGTACTGGTTTGGCTTTCTACAAACATGTAGATGAGTGTCCTGGGGTAAGTAAGTCTTATTTTCTGTGACACTCTAAGCTATGGTTGGGCACTTTATTTATAAAGTTCTAAATATATGTATTCAAACATTTATTTGCCTTGACTCAGAATGTTCAACTTTCCTTATTTCCAGACAGTCAGTTTCATATTTGGGATTATGCTTTAAATTATCATATTTTTTCTTACCTCAAAAATTTGACTTTTTTCCCTGTGGGCTGTTAGGCTCGCGGGGGCTGAAAATGCTTCATTTTATTGCGTCATTCTTGGCGCGGACTTTTTTGGCGCAAAAATTCTTTTCCGTTTCCGGCGTCATACGTGTCGCCGGAAGTTGCGTCATTTTTGACGTTATTTTGCGCCAAAAATGTCGGCGTTCCGGATGTGGCGTCATTTTTGGCGCCAAAAGCATTTAGGCGCCAAATAATGTGGGCGTCTTATTTGGCGCCAAAAAATATGGGCGTCGCTTTTGTCTCCACATTATTTCAGTCTCTTTTTTCATTTGCTTCTGGTTGCTAGAAGCTTGATGTTTGGCATTTTTTTCCCATTCCTGAAACTGTCTTATAAGGAATTTGATCTATTTTGATTTATATGTTGTTTTTTCTCTTACATATTGCAAGATGTCTCACGTTGCATCTGAGCCAGAAGATACTACAGGAAAACCACTGCCTGCTGGATCTACCAAAGCTAAGTGTATCTGCTGTAAACTTTTGGTAGCTATTCCTCCAGCTGTTGTTTGTAATAATTGTCATGACAAACTTGTTAAAGCAGATAATATTTCCTTTAGTGATGTACCATTGCCTGTTGCAGTTCCCTCAACATCTAAGGTGCAGAATGTTCCTGATAACATAAGAGATTTTGTTTCTGAATCCATAAAGAAGGCTTTGTCTGTTATTTCTCCTTCTAGTAAACGTAAAAAGTCTTTTAAATCTTCTCTCTCTACAGATGAATTTTTAAATGAACACCATCATTCTGATTCTTTGGACTCTTCTGGTTCAGAGGATTCTATTTCAGAGATTGATGCTGATAAATCTTCATATTTATTTAAGATGGAATTTATTCGCTCTTTACTTAAAGAAGTACTAATTGCTTTAGAAATAGAGGATTCTAGTCCTCTTGATACTAATTCTATACGTTTGGATAAGGTTTTTAAAGCTCCTGCGGTTATTCCAGAAGTCTTTCCTGTTCCTAATGCTATTTCTGCAGTAATTGCTAAGGAATGGGATAAATTGGGTAATTCATTTACTCCTTCTAAACGTTTTAAGCAATTATATCCTGTTCCGCCTGACAGGTTAGAATTTTGGGACAAAATCCCTAAAGTTGATGGGGCTATTTCTACCCTTGCTAAACGTACTACCATTCCTACGTCAGATGGTACCTCGTTTAAGGATCCTTTAGATAGAAAAATTGAATCTTTTCTAAGAAAAGCTTATCTATGTTCAGGTAATCTTCTTAGACCTGCTATATCTTTGGCTGATGTTGCTGCAGCTTCAACTTTTTGGTTGGAAACTCTAGCGCAACAAGTAACAAATCGTGATTCTCATGATATTATTATTCTTCTCCAGCATGCTAATAATTTCATCTGTGATGCCATTTTTTGATATTATTAGAGTTGATGTTAGATTTATGTCTCTGGCTATCTTAGCCAGAAGAGCTTTATGGCTTAAGACCTGGAATGCTGATATGGCTTCTAAATCAACTCTACTTTCCATTTCTTTCCAGGGAAACAAATTATTTGGTTCTCAGTTGGATTCTATTATTTCAACTGTTACTGGTGGGAAAGGAACTTTTTTACCACAGGATAAAAAGTCTAAAGGTAAAAACAGGGCTAACAATCGTTTTCGTTCCTTTCGTTTCAACAAAGAACAAAAGCCTGATCCTTCGTCCTCAGGAGCAGTTTCAGTTTGGAAACCATCTCCAGTCTGGAATAAATCCAAGCCTGCTAGAAAGGCAAAGCCTGCTTCTAAGTTCACATGAAGGTACGGCACTCATTCCAGTTCAGCTGGTAGGGGGCAGGTTACGTTTTTTCAAAGAAATTTGGATCAATTCTGTTCACAATCTTTGGATTCAGAACATTGTTTCAGAAGGGTACAGAATTGGTTTCAAGATGAGACCTCCTGCAAAGAGATTTTTTCTTTCCCATGTCCCAGTAAATCCAGTGAAAGCTCAAGCATTTCTGAATTGTGTTTCAGATCTAGAGTTGGCTGGAGTAATTATGCCAGTTCCAGTTCCGGAACAGGGGATGGGGTTTTATTCAAATCTCTTCATTGTACCAAAGAAGGAGAATTCCTTCAGACCAGTTCTGGATCTAAAATTATTGAATCGTTATGTAAGGATACCAACGTTCAAGATGGTAACTGTAAGGACTATATTGCCTTTTGTTCAGCAAGGGAATTATATGTCCACAATAGATTTACAGGATGCATATCTGCATATTCCGATTCATCCAGATCATTATCAGTTCCTGAGATTCTCTTTTCTAGACAAGCATTACCAATTTGTGGCTCTACCGTTTGGCCTTGCTACAGCTCCAAGAATTTTCACAAAGATTCTCGGTGCCCTTCTGTCTGTAATCAGAGAACAGGGTATTGTGGTATTTCCTTATTTGGACGATATCTTGGTACTTGCTCAGTCTTTACATTTAGCAGAGTCTCATACGAATCAACTTGTGTTGTTTCTTCAAGATCATGGTTGGAGGATCAATTTACCAAAAAGTTCTTTGATTCCTCAAACAAGGGTAACCTTTCTGGGTTTCCAGATAGATTCAGTGTCCATGACTCTATCTTTAACAGACAAGAGACGTCTAAAATTGATTACAGCCTGTCGAAACCTTCAGTCTCAATCATTCCCTTCGGTAGCCTTATGCATGGAAATTCTAGGTCTTATGACTGCTGCATCGGACGCGATCCCCTTTGCTCGTTTTCACATGCGACCTCTTCAGCTCTGTATGCTGAATCAATGGTGCAGGGATTACACGAAGATAAATCAATTAATATCTTTAAAACCGATTGTTCGGCACTCTCTAACGTGGTGGACAGATCACCTTCGTTTAATTCAGGGGGCTTCTTTTGTTCTTCCGACCTGGACTGTAATTTCAACAGATGCAAGTCTCACAGGTTGGGGAGCTGTGTGGGGATCTCTGACGGCACAAGGAGTTTGGGAATCTCAGGAGGTGAGATTACCGATCAATATCTTGGAACTCCGTGCAGTTTTCAGAGCTCTTCAGTTTTGGCCTCTTCTGAAGAGAGAATCGTTCATTTGTTTTCAGACAGACAATGTCACAACTGTGGCATACATCAATCATCAAGGAGGGACTCACAGTCCTCTGGCTATGAAAGAAGTATCTCGAATTTTGGTTTGGGCGGAATCCAGCTCCTGTCTAATCTCTGCGGTTCATATCCCAGGTGTAGACAATTGGGAAGCGGATTATCTCAGTCGCCAAACGTTGCATCCGGGCGAATGGTCTCTTCACCCAGAGGTATTTCTTCAGATTGTTCAAATGTGGGGGCTCCCAGAGATAGATCTGATGGCCTCTCATCTAAACAAGAAACTTCCCAGGTATCTGTCCAGATCCCGGGATCCTCAGGCGGAGGCAGTGGATGCATTATCACTTCCTTGGAAGTATCATCCTGCCTATATCTTTCCGCCTCTAGTTCTTCTTCCAAGAGTAATCTCCAAGATTCTGAGGGAATGCTCGTTTGTTCTGCTAATAGCTCCGGCATGGCCTCACAGGTTTTGGTATGCGGATCTTGTCCGGATGGCATCTTGCCAACCATGGACTCTTCCGTTAAGACCAGACCTTCTGTCACAAGGTCCTTTTTTCCATCCGGATCTGAAATCCTTAAATTTAAAGGTATGGAGATTGAACGCTTGATTCTTGGTCATAGAGGTTTCTCTGACTCCGTGATTAATACTATGTTACAGGCTCGTAAATCTGTATCTCGAGAGATATATTATAGAGTCTGGAAGACTTATATTTCTTGGTGTCTTTCTCATCATTTTTCTTGGCATTCTTTTAGAATACCGAGAATTTTACAGTTTCTTCAGGATGGTTTAGATAAGGGTTTGTCCGCAAGTTCTTTGAAAGGACAAATCTCCGCTCTTTCTGTTCTTTTTCACAGAAAGATTGCTATTCTTCCTGATATTCATTGTTTTGTACAAGCTTTGGTTCGTATAAAACCTGTCATTAAGTCAATTTCTCCTCCTTGGAGTTTGAATTTGGTTCTGGGAGCTCTTCAAGCTCCTCCGTTTGAACCTATGCATTCATTGGACATTAAATTACTTTCTTGGAAAGTTTTGTTCCTTTTGGCCATCTCTTCTGCTAGAAGAGTTTCTGAATTATCTGCTCTTTCGTGTGAGTCTCCTTTTCTGATTTTTCATCAGGATAAGGCGGTGTTGCGAACTTCTTTTGAATTTTTACCTAAAGTTGTGAATTCCAACAACATTAGTAGAGAAATTGTGGTTCCTTCATTATGTCCTAATCCTAAGAATTCTAAGGAGAAATCATTGCATTCTTTGGATGTTGTTAGAGCTTTGAAATATTATGTTGAAGCTACGAAATCTTTCCGTAAGACTTCTAGTCTATTTGTTATCTTTTCCGGTTCTAGGAAAGGCCAGAAAGCTTCTGCCATTTCTTTGGCATCTTGGTTGAAATCTTTAATTCATCTTGCCTATGTTGAGTCGGGTAAAATTCCGCCTCAGAGAATTACAGCTCATTCTACTAGGTCAGTATCTACTTCCTGGGCGTTTAGGAATGAAGCTTCGGTTGACCAGATCTGCAAAGCAGCAACTTGGTCCTCTTTGCATACTTTTACTAAATTCTACCATTTTGATGTATTTTCTTCTTCTGAAGCAGTTTTTGGTAGAAAAGTTCTTCAGGCAGCGGTTTCAGTTTGAATCTTCTGCTTATGTTTTTTGTTAAACTTTTGGGTGTGGATTATTTTCAGCAGGAATTGGCTGTCTTTATTTTATCCCTCCCTCTCTAGTGACTCTTGTGTGGAAAGATCCACATCTTGGGTAGTCATTATCCCATACGTCACTAGCTCATGGACTCTTGTTAATTACATGAAAGAAAACATAATTTATGTAAGAACTTACCTGATAAATTCATTTCTTTCATATTAACAAGAGTCCATGAGGCCCACCCTTTTTTGTGGTGGTTATGATTTTTTTGTATAAAGCACAATTATTCCAATTCCTTATTTTATATGCTTCGCACTTTTTTTCTTATCACCCCACTTCTTGGCTATTCGTTAAACTGATTTGTGGGTGTGGTGAGGGGTGTATTTATAGGCATTTTAAGGTTTGGGAAACTTTGCCCCTCCTGGTAGGAATGTATATCCCATACGTCACTAGCTCATGGACTCTTGTTAATATGAAAGAAATGAATTTATCAGGTAAGTTCTTACATAAATTATGTTTCTTCTTCAGCATGCTAATAATTTTATCTGTGATGCCATTTTTGATATTATCAGAGTTGATGTCAGGTTTATGTCTCTAGCTATTTTAGCTAGAAGAGCTTTATGGCTTAAAACTTGGAATGCTGATATGGCTTCTAAATCAACTCTACTTTCCATTTCTTTCCAGGGTAACAAATTATTTTTATCTAAGGGTAAAAACAGGGCTTATAATCGTTTTCGTTCCTTTCGTTTCAACAAAGAACAAAAGCCTGATCCTTCATCCTCAGGAGCAGTTTCAGTTTGGAAACCATCTCCAGTCTGGAATAAATCCAAGCCTTCTAGAAAGGCAAAGCCTGCTTCTAAGTCCACATGAAGGTGCGGCCCTCATTCCAGCTCAGCTGGTAGGGGGCAGGTTACGTTTTTTCAAAGAAATTTGGATCAATTCTGTTCACAATCTTTGGATTCAGAACATTGTTTCAGAAGGGTACAGAATTGGTTTCAAGATGAGACCTCCTGCAAAGAGATTTTTTCTTTCCCGTGTCCCAGTAAATCCAGTGAAAGCTCAAGCATTTCTGAATTGTGTTTCAGATCTAGAGTTGGCTGGAGTAATTATGCTAGTTCCAGTTCTGGAACAGGGGATAGGGTTTTATTCAAATCTCTTCATTGTACCAAAGAAGGAGAATTCCTTCAGACCAGTTCTGGATCTAAAAATATTGAATCGTTATTTAAGGATACCAACGTTCAAAATGGTAACTGTAAGGACTATCTTGCCTTTTGTTCAGCAAGGGCATTTTATGTCCACAATAGATTTACAGCATGCATATCTGCATATTCCGATTCATCCAGATCATTATCAGTTCCTGAGATTCTCTTTTCTGGACAAGCATTACCAGTTTGTGGCTCTGCCGTTTGGCCTAGCTACAGCTCCAAGAATTTTTACAAAGGTTCTCGGTGCCCTTCTGTCTGTAATCAGAGAACAGGGTATTGTGGTATTTCCTTATTTGGACGATATCTTGGTACTTGCTCAGTCTTTACATTTAGCAGAATCTCATACGAATCGACTTGTGTTGTTTCTTCAAGATCATGGTTGGAGGATCAATTCACCAAAAAGTTCATTGATTCCTCAGACAAGGGTAACCTTTCTGGGTTTCCAGATAGATTCAGTGTCCATGACTCTGTCTTTAACAGACAAGAGACGTCTAAAATTGATTTCAGCTTGTCGAAACCTTCAGTCACAATCATTCCCTTCGGTAGCCTTATGCATGGAAATTCTAGGTCTTATGACTGCTGCATCGGACGCGATCCCCTTTGCTCGTTTTCACATGCGACCTCTTCAGCTCTGTATGCTGAATCAATGGTGCAAGGATTACACAAAGATATCTCAATTAATATCTTTAAAACCGATTGTACGACACTCTCTAACGTGGTGGATAGATCACCATCGTTTAATTCAGGGGGCTTCTTTTGTGCTTCCGACCTGGACTGTAATTTCAACAGATGCAAGTCTCACAGGTTGGGGAGCTGTGTGGGGATCTCTGACGGCACAAGGAGTTTAGGAATCTCAGGAGGTGAGATTACCGATCAATATTTTGGAACTCCGTGCAATTTTCAGAGCTCTTCAGTCTTGGCCTCTTCTGAAGAGAGAATCGTTCATTTGTTTTCAGACAGACAATGTCACTACTGTGGCATACATCAATCATCAAGGAGGGACTCACAGTCCTCTGGCTATGAAAGAAGTATATCGAATTCTGGTTTGGGCGGAATCCAGCTCCTGTCTAATCTCTGCGGTTCATATCCCAGGTATAGACAATTGGGAAGCGGATTATCTCAGTCGCCAAACGTTGCATCCGGGCGAATGGTCTCTTCACCCAGAGGTATTTCTTCAGATTGTTCAAATGTGGGAGCTTCCAGAAATAGATCTGATGGCGTCTCATCTAAATAAGAAACTTCCCAGGTATCTGTCCAGATCCCGGGATCCTCAGGCGGAAGCAGTGGATGCATTATCACTTCCTTGGAAGTATCATCCTGCCTATATCTTTCCGCCTCTAGTTCTTCTTCCAAGAGTAATCTCCAAGATTCTGAAGGAATGCTCGTTTGTTCTGCTGGTAGCTCCGGCATGGCCTCACAGGTTTTGGTATGCGGATCTTGTCCGGATGGCCTCTTGCCATCCGTGGACTCTTCCGCTACGACCAGACCTTCTGTCGCAGGGTCCTTTTCTCCAACATTGGTGTGTCCGGTCCACGGTGTCATCCATTACTTGTGGGATATTCTCCTCCCCCACAGGGAAAGGCAAGGAGAGCACACAGCAAGAGCTGTCCATATAGTCCCTCCCAGGCTCCGCCCCCGCAGTCATTCTCCTTGCCGCTCTGAACAAGTAGCATCTCCTCGGGGATGGTGAGGAGTTTGTGGTGTTTAGTTGTAGTTTTTTATTCTTCTATCAAGAGTTTGTTATTTTAAAATAGTGCTGGTATGTACTATTTACTCTGAAACAGAAAGAGATGAAGATTTCTGTTTGTGAGAGGATTATGATTTTAGCAGCAGTTACTAAAATCGTTTGCTGTTTCCACATAGGACTGTTGAGATGAGATAACTTCAGTTGGGGGAAACAGCAGGCTCTTCTGCTCAAGGTATGACTAGCCATATTTCTAACAAGACTGTGTAATGCTGGAAGGCTGTCATTTTCCCCTCATGGGGAGCCATTTTCTTAGTCTCAAACAGAATAAAGGGCTTATTATGGGCTATAAACTGGTAGACACTTTTAGGGGCTAAATCGATTGCTTTATTTAAGTATTATATGCAGTTTGAAGTTGTATTTCACACTTTTATAACATTGGGGAACGTTTTTAGCACCAGGCACTTGTTAAGACACCTTCCCAGTCAGGAAGGGCCTTTCTCTGTAGTAGACAGAGCCTCATTTTCGCGCCATTACTGTGCAGTTAATTTTGAGTTCAGTACATGCAGCTGCATGTGTGAGGGTCTGGAATCCACTAAAAACGTTCCTAGAAGGCTTCATTTGGTATCATATACCCCCCTGGGATTGGTGAAGTTGCAGCAAAGGCTGTGGCTGGGACTGTAAGGCGGTTAAAATTAAAAACGGCTCCGGTATCCACATTTTAAGGGTTAACAGCTTGAAAATTGGGGTGCAATACTTTGAATGTATTAAGACACTGTGGTGAAAATTTGGTAAAGATTGGATAATTCCTTCATAGTTTTTCACATATTCAGTAATAAAGTGTGCCCTGTTTAACATTTAAAGAGACAGTAACGGTTTTGTTTTAAAACGGTTTTTGTGCTTTATTAACCAGTTTAAGCCTGTTTAACATGTCTGTACCTTCAGATAGATCATGTTCTGTATGTATGGTAGCCAATGTGGTTCCCCCTTCAAATATAGTGTGATAATTGTGCCATAGCGTCCAAACAAAGTAAGGACAGAACTGTCACAAATTGTAAAGTTGCCCAGGATGATTCCTCAGATGAAGGAAGTAGACATAGTTCTACATCATCTCCTTCTGTGTCTATACCAGTTATGCCCGCGCAGGCGACCCCTAGTACTTCTAGCGCGCCAATGCTTGTTACTATGCAGTAATTGACGGCAGTAATGGATAACTCCATAGCTAATATTTTATCCAAAATGCCAGCATTTCAGAGAAAGCACGATTGCTCTGTTTTAAACACTGTAGAGCAGGAGGGCGCTGATGATAATTTTTCTGTCGTACTCTCACACCAATCTGAAGTGGCAGTGAGGGAGGGTTTGTCAGATGGGGAAATTTCTGATACAGGAAGAATTTCTCAGCAGGCAGAACCTGTTGTTGTGACATTTAAATTAGAGCATCTCCGCGCATTACTTAAGGAGGTGCTATCTACTCTGGATGATTGTGACAATCTGGTCAACCCAGAAAAATTGTGCAAGATGGACAGTTCCTTGAGGTCCCGGTGCACCCTGATACTTTTCCGATACCTAAACAGGTGGCGGACATAGTGAATAAGGAGTGGGAGAAGCCAGGCATACCTTTTGTCCCTCCTCCTATATTTAAGAAATTGTTCCCTATGGTCGACCCCAGGAAGGACACATGGCAAACAGTCCCTAAGGTCGAGGGGGAGTTTTCTACTCTAGCCAAGCGCACGACCATTCCTATTGAGGACAATTGTGCTTTCAAAGATCCTATGGATAAAAAATTGGAGGGTTTGCTTAAAAAGATTTTTGTACAGCAAGGTTACCTCCTTCAACCTATTTCGTGCATTATTCCTGTCACTACAGCGGCGTGGTTCTGGTTTGAGGAACTGGAAAAGTCGCTCAGTAGGGAGACTCCGTATGAGGAAGTCATGGACAGAATTTACGCACTTAAGTTAGCTAATTCCTTTATTTTAGACGCCGCTTTGCAGTTAGCGAGGTTAGCGGCAAAAAATTCAGGGTTTACAATTGTGGCGCGCAGAGCGCTCTGGCTAAAGTCTTGGTCGGCGGATGTATCTTCCAAGACAAAATTGCTTAATACCCCTTTCAAAGGTAAGACCCCTTTTGGGCCAGAATTGAAAGAGATTATTTCAGTCATCACTGGGGGAAAGGGCCATGCCCTCCCACAAGATAAACCTTTCAAGGCTAAGAATAAGTCCAATTTTCGTTCCTGTCGCAATTTCAGAAACGGACCGGCTTCCAACTCGGCAGCCTCTAGACAAGAGGGTAACGCTTCCCAGACTAAACCAGCTTGGAAATCAATGCAAGGCTGGAACAAGGGTAAACAGGCCAAGAAACCTGCTGCTGCTACCAAGACAGCATGAAGAGGTAGCCCCCGATCCGGAACCGGATCTAGTAGGGGGCAGACTCTCTCTCTTTGCTCAGGCTTGGGCAAGAGATGTTCAGGATCCCTGGGCACTAGAAATAGTCTCTCAGGGTTATCTTCTAGAATTCAAGGAACTACCCCCAAGGGGAAGGTTCCACATGTCTCACTTATCTTCAAACCAAGTAAAGAGACAGGCATTCTTACATTGTGTAGAAGACCTGTTAAAAATGGGAGTGATACTCCCAGTTCCAACTGTGGAACAAGGTCAGGGGTTTTACTCAAATCTGTTTGTAGTTCCCAAAAAAAGAGGGAACTTTCAGACCAATTCTGGATTTAAAAATTTTAAACAAATTTCTCAGAGTGCCATCGTTCAAAATGGAAACAATTCGAACGATTTTACCTACAATCCAGGAGGGTCAATTTATGACTACTGTGGATCTAAAGGATGCGTATCTGCATATTCCTATCTACAAAGATCATCATCAGTTCCTAAGGTTCGCCTTTCTGGACAAACATTACCTATTGTGGCTCTCCCATTCGGACTAGCCACTGCTCCAAGGATTTTCACAAAGGTGCTCGGGTCCCTTCTAGCGGTTCTAAGACCCAGGGGCATTGCAGTGGCACCTTACTTGGACGACATCCTAATTCAAGTGTCGTCTCTTTCAAAGACAAAGGCTCACACAGACATTGTTCTAGCCTTTCTCAGATCTCACGGGTGGTAGGTGAACATAGAAAAAAAGTTCCCCGTCTCCGTCAACAAGGGTCCCTTTCTTGGGAACAATAATAGATTCTTTAGAAATGAAGATTTTCCTGACAGATGTCAGAGAGTCAAAGCTTCTAAACGCTTGTCAAGTTCTTCACTCTGTTCTACGGCCTTCCATAGCTCAGTGCATGGAAGTAGTAGGGTTGATGGTCGCAGCAATGGACATAGTTCCTTTTGCGCGAATTCATCTAAGACCATTACAACTGTGCATGCTCAAACAGTGGAATGGGGACTATACAGACTTGTCTCCAGTGATTCAAGTAGATCAGAAGACCAGAGACTCACTCCGTTGGTGGCTGACTCAGGATCACCTGTCCCAGGGAATGAGCTTCCGCAGACCTGAGTGGGTCATTGTCACGACCGACGCCAGTCTATTAGGCTGGGGCGCGGTCTGGGATTCCCTGAAAGCTCAGGGTATATGGTCTCGGGAAGAGTCTCTTCTCCCGATAAACATCCTGGAACTGAGAGCGATATTCAATGCTCTCTGGGCTTGGCCTCAACTAGCCAGATTCATAAGATTCCATAAGATTCCAATCAGACAACATGACTGTTGCTTACTTCAACCATCAGGGGGGAACAAGGAGTTCCCTGGCGATGAGAGAGGTGACCAAGATCATCAAATGGGCGGAGGATCACTCCTACCACCTGTCTGCGATCCACATCCCAGGAGTGGAAAACTGGGAGGCGGATTATCTGAGTCGTCAGACCTTTCATCCGGGGGAGTGGGAACTCCACTCGGAGGTGTTTGCCCAGTTGACCCAATTATGGGGCATTCCAGACATGGATCTGATGGCGTCTCGTCAGAACTTCAAGGTTCCTTGCTACAGGTCCAGATCCAGGGATCCCAAGGTGACTCTAGTGGATGCATTAGTGGCGCCTTGGACTTTCAACCTAGCTTATGCGTTTCCACCGTTCCTTCTCATTCCCAGGCTGGTAGCTAGGATCAAACAGGAGAAGGCCTCTGTGATTTTGATAGCTCCTGCGTGGCCACGCAGGACTTGGTATGCAGACCTGGTGAATATGTCATCGGCTCCACCATGGAAGCTACCTTTGAGACAGGATCTTCTAGTACAAGGTCCATTCGAACATCCAAATCTAGTTTCTCTCCAGCTGACTGCTTGGAAATTGAACGCTTGATTTTGTCTAAGCGTGGGTTTTCGGATTTTGTGATAGATACTCTGGTACAAGCCAGAAAACCTGTGACTAGAAAGATTACCATAAAATATGGAAAAGATATATCTGTTGGTGTGAATCCAAGGGATTCTCATGGAGTAAGATTAAAATTCCTAGGATTCTTTCCTTTCTCCAAGAAGGTTTGGATAAGGGATTATCAGCGAGTTCTCTAAAAGGACAGATTTCTGCTTTATCTGTCTTGTTACACAAACGACTGGCAGCTGTGCCAGATGTTCAAGCTTTTGTTCAGGCTTTGGTCAGGATCAAGCCTGTTTACAGACCCTTGACTCCTCCCTGGAGTCTAAATTTGGTTCTTTCAGTTCTTCAAAGGGTTCCGTTTGAACCCTTACATTCCATAGATATCAAGTTGTTATCTTGGAAAGTTCTGTTTTTGGTTGCTATTCTTCTGCTAGAAGAGTTTCTGAATTATCTGCTCTGCATTGTAATCCGCCCTATCTGGTGTTCCATTCAGATAAGGTTGTTTTGCGTACTAAACCTGGTTTCCTTCCAAAGGTTGTTTCCAACAAGAATATTAACCAGGAAATAGTTGTGCCTTCTTTGTGTCCGAATCCAGTTTCAAAGAAGGAACGCTTGTTACACAATTTAGATGTAGTCCGTGCTTTAAAGTTCTATTTAGAAGCAACAAAGGATTTCAGACAAACGTCTTCTCTGTTTGTAGTTTATTCTGGCAAGAGGAGAGGTCAAAAAAGCTACTGCTACCTCTCTTTCCTTTTGGCTGAAAAGCATCATCCGATTGGCTTACGAGACTGCCGGACGGCAGCCTCCTGAACGAATCACAGCTCACTCTACTAGGGCTGTGGCTTCCACATGGGCCTTCAAGAACGAGGCTTCTGTTGATCAGATATGTAAGGCAGCGACCTGGTCTTCTCTGCACACTTTGTCCAAATTCTACAAATTTGATACTTTTGCTTCTTCGGAGGCTATTTTTGGGAGAAAGGTTTTGCAAGCCGTGGTGCCTTCTGTTTAGGTAACCTGATTTGCTCCCTCCCTTCATCCGTGTCCTAAAGCTTTGGTATTAGTTCCCACAAGTAATGGATGACACCGTGGACCGGACACACCAATGTTGGAGAAAACAGAATTTATGCTTACCTGATAAATTACTTTCTCCAACGGTGTGTCCGGTCCACGGCCCGCCCTGGTTTTTTAATCAGGTTTGAAGAATTTCTTTCTCTATACACTACAGTCACCACGGCACACTATAGTTTCTCCTTTTTTTCTCCTAACCGTTGGTCGAATGACTGGGGGGGCGGAGCCTGGGAGGGACTATATGGACAGCTCTTGCTGTGTGCTCTCCTTGCCTTTCCCTGTGGGGGAGGAGAATATCCCACAAGTAATGGATGACACCGTGGACCGGACACACCGTTGGAGAAAGTAATTTATCAGGTAAGCATAAATTCTGTTTTTTCCATCAGGATCTCAAATCCTTAAATTTAAAGGTATGGAGATTGAACGCTTGATTCTTGGTCAAAGAGGTTTCTCTGACTCTGTGATTAATACTATGTTACAGGCTCGTAAATCTGTATCCAGAGAGATATATTATAGAGTCTGGAAGACTTATATTTCTTGGTGTCTTTCTCATCTTTTTTCTTGGCATTCTTTTAGAATTCCGAGAATTTTACAGTTTCTTCAGGATGGTTTAGATAAAGGTTTATCCGCAAGTTCTTTGAAAGGACAAATCTCTGCTCTTTCTGTTCTTTTTCAGAGAAAGATTGCTAATCTTCCTGATATTCATTGTTTTGTACAAGCTTTGGTTCGTATAAAACCTGTCATTAAGTCAATTTCTCCTCCTTGGAGTTTGAATTTGGTTCTGGGGGCTCTTCAAGCTCCTCCGTTTGAACCTATGCATTCATTGGACATTAAATTACTTTCTTGGAAAGTTTTGTTCCTTTTGCCAATCTCTTCTGCCAGAAGAGTTTCTGAATTATCTGCTCTTTCTTGTGAGTCTCCTTTTCTGATTTTTCATCAGGATAAGGCAGTGTTGCGAACTTCTTTTGAATTTTTACCTAAAGTTGTGAATTCTAACAACATTAGTAGAGAAATTGTGGTTCCTTCATTATGTCCTAATCCTAAGAATTCTAAGGAGAAATCATTGCATTCTTTGGATGTTGTTAGAGCTTTGAAATATTATGTTGAAGCTACTAAGTCTTTCCGAAAGACTTCTAGTTTATTTGTTATCTTTTCTGGTTCTAGAAAAGGCCAGAAAGCTTCTGCCATTTCTTTGGCATCTTGGTTGAAATCTTTAATTCATCTTGCCTATGTTGAGTCGGGTAAAACTCCGCCTCAAAGGATTACAGCTCATTCTACTAGGTCAGTTTCTACTTCCTGGGCGTTTAGGAATGAAGCTTCGATTGATCAGATTTGCAAAGCAGCAACTTGGTCCTCTTTGCATACTTTTTCATAGATTCTACCATTTTGATGTATTTTCTTCTTCTGAAGCAGTTTTTGGTAGAAAAGTACTTCAGGCAGCGGTTTCAGTTTGAATCTTCTGCTTATGTTTTTCATTAAACTTTATTTTGGGTGTGGATTATTTTCAGCAGGAATTGGCTGTCTTTATTTTATCCCTCCCTCTCTAGTGACTCTTGCGTGGAAAGATCCACATCTTGGGTAATCATTATCCCATACGTCACTAGCTCATGGACTCTTGCTAATTACATGAAAGAAAACATAATTTATGTAAGAACTTACCTGATAAATTCATTTCTTTCATATTAGCAAGAGTCCATGAGGCCCGCCCTTTTTTGGGGGTGGTTATGATTTTTGTATAAAGCACAATTATTCCAATTCCTTATTTTATATGCTTTCGCACTTTTTTATCACCCCACTTCTTGGCTATTCGTTAAACTGAATTGTGGGTGTGGTGAGGGGTGTATTTATAGGCGTTTTGAGGTTTGGGAAACTTTGCCCCTCCTGGTAGGAATGTATATCCCATACGTCACTAGCTCATGGACTCTTGCTAATATGAAAGAAATGAATTTATCAGGTAAGTTCTTACATAAATTATGTTTTTCTGTGACACTCTAAGCTATGGTTGGGCACTTTGTTCATAAAGTTCTAAATATATGTATTCAAACATTTATTTGCCTTGACTCAGGATGTTCAACATTCCTTATTTTCAGACAGTCAGTTTCATATTTGGGATAATGCATTTGAATCAATCATTTTTTCTTACCTTAAAAAATTTGACTCTTTTTTTCCCTGTGGGCTGTTAGGCTCGCGGGGGCTGAAAATGCTTCATTTTATTGCGTCATTCTTGGCGCAGACTTTTTTGGCGCAAAAAAAAAAAATTCTGTTTCCGGCGTCATACGTGTCGCCGGAAGTTGCGTCATTTTTTACGTCCTTTTGCGCCAAAAATGTCGGCGTTCCGGATGTGGCGTCATTTTTGGCGCCAAAAAGCATTTAGGCGCCAAATAATGTGGGCGTCTTATTTGGCGCTAAAAAATATGGGCGTCGCTTTTGTCTCCACATTATTTCAGTCTCATTTTTTCTTTGCTTCTGGTTACTAGAAGCTTGTTTATTGGCATTTTTTCCCATTCCTGAAACTGTCATTTAAGGAATTTGATCAATTTTGCTTTATATGTTGTTTTTTCTCTTACATATTGCAAGATGTCTCACGTTGCATCTGAGTCAGAAGATACTTCAGGAAAATCGCTGTCTAGTGCTGGAACTACCAAAGCTAAGTGTATCTGCTGTAAACTTTTGGTAGCTATTCCTCCGGCTGTTGTTTGTATTAATTGTCATGACAAACTTGTTAATGCAGATAATATTTCCTTTAGTAATGTACCATTGCCTGTTGCAGTTCCTTCAACATCTAAGGTGCAGAATGTTCCTGATAACATAAGAGATTTTGTTTCTGAATCCATCAAGAAGGCTATGTCTGTTATTTCTCCTTCTAGTAAACATAAAAAATCTTTTAAAACTTCTCTCTCCACAGATGAATTTTTAAATGAACATCATTATTCTGATTCTGATGACTCTTCTGGTTCAGAGGATTCTGTCTCAGAGATTGATGCTGATAAATCTTCATATTTATTTAAAATGGAATTTATTCGTTCTTTACTTAAAGAAGTACTAATTGCTTTAGAAATAGAGGATTCTGGTCCTCTTGATACTAATTCTAAACGTTTAGATAAGGTCTTTAAATCTCCTGTGGTTATTCCAGAAGTTTTTCCTGTTCCTAATGCTATTTCTGAAGTAATTTCCAGAGAATGGGATAAATTGGGTAATTCATTTACTCTTTCTAAACGTTTTAAGCAATTATATCCTGTGCCGTCTGACGGATTAGAATTTTGGGACAAAATCCCTAGAGTTGATGGGGCTATTTCTACCCTTGCTTAACGTACTACTATTCCTACGTCAGATGGTACTTCGTTTAAGGATCCTTTAGATAGGAAAATTGAATCCTTTCTAAGAAAAGCTTATCTGTGTTCAGGTAATCTTCTTAGACCTGCTATATCATTGGCTGATGTTGCTGCAGCTTCAACTTTTTGGTTGGAAACTTTAGCGCAACAAGTAACAGATCATGATTCTCATAATATTATTATTCTTCTTCAACATGCTAATAATTTTATCTGTGATGCCATTTTTGATATTATCAGAGTTGATGTCAGGTTTATGTCTCTAGCTATTTTAGCTAGAAGAGCTTTATGGCTTAAAACTTGGAATGCTGATATGGCTTCTAAATCAACTATACTTTCCATTTCTTTCCAGGGTAACAAATTATTTGGTTCTCAGTTGGATTCTATTATCTCAACTGTTACTGGTGGGAAAGGAACTTTTTTACCACAGGATAGAAAATCTAAGGGTAAAAACAGGGCTAATAATCGTTTTCGTTCCTTTCGTTTCAACAAAGAACAAAAGCCTGATCCTTCATCCTCAGGAGCAGTTTCAGTTTGGAAACCATCTCCAGTCTGGAATAAATCCAAGCCTTCTAGAAAGGCAAAGCCAGCTTCTAAGTCCACATGAAGGTGCGGCCCTCATTCCAGCTCAGCTGGTAGGGGGCAGGTTACGTTTTTTCAAAGAAATTTGGATCAATTCTGTTCACAATCTTTGGATTCAGAACATTGTTTCAGAAGGGTACAGAATTGGTTTCAAGATGAGACCTCCTGCAAAGAGATTTTTTCTTTCCCGTGTCCCAGTAAATCCAGTGAAAGCTCAAGCATTTCTGAATTGTGTTTCAGATCTAGAGTTGGCTGGAGTAATTATGCCAGTTCCAGTTCTGGAACAGGGGATGGGGTTTTATTCAAATCTCTTCATTGTACCAAAGAAGGAGAATTCCTTCAGACCAGTTCTGGATCTAAAAATATTGAATCGTTATGTAAGGATACCAACGTTCAAAATGGTAACTGTAAGGACTATCTTGCCTTTTGTTCAGCAAGGGCATTATATGTCCACAATAGATTTACAGGATGCATATCTGCATATTCCGATTCATCCAGATCATTATCAGTTCCTGAGATTCTCTTTTCTGGACAAGCATTACCAGTTTGTGGCTCTGCCGTTTGGCCTAGCTACAGCTCCAAGAATTTTTACAAAGGTTCTCGGTGCCCTTCTGTCTGTAATCAGAGAACAGGGTATTGTGAGGACGATATCTTGGTACTTGCTCAGTCTTTACATTTAGCAGAATCTCATACGAATCGACTTGTGTTGTTTCTTCAAGATCATGGTTGGAGGATCAATTCACCAAAAAGTTAATTGATTCCTCAAACAAGGGTAACCTTTCTGGGTTTCCAGATAGATTCAGTGTCCATGACTCTGTCTTTAACAGACAAGAGACGTCTAAAATTGATTTCAGCTTGTCGAAACCTTCAGTCACAATCATTCCCTTCGGTAGCCTTATGCATGGAAATTCTAGGTCTTATGACTGCTGCATCGGACGCGATCCCCTTTGCTCGTTTTCACATGCGACCTCTTCAGCTCTGTATGCTGAATCAATGGTGCAAGGATTACACAAAGATATCTCAATTAATATCTTTAAACCGATTGTACGATACTCTAACGTGGTGGACAGATCACCATCGTTTAATTCAGGGGGCTTCTTTTGTGCTTCCGACCTGGACTGTAATTTCAACAGATGCAAGTCTCACAGGTTGGGGAGCTGTGTGGGGATCTCTGACGGCACAAGGAGTTTGGGAATCTCAGGAGGTGAGATTACCGATCAATATTTTGGAACTCCGTGCAATTTTCAGAGCTCTTCAGTCTTGGCCTCTTCTGAAGAGAGAATCGTTCATTTGTTTTCAGACAGACAATGTCACTACTGTGGCATACATCAATCATCAAGGAGGGACTCACAGTCTTCTGGCTATGAAAGAAGTATCTCGAATTTTGGTTTGGGCGGAATCCAGCTCCTGTCTAATCTCTGCGGTTCATATCCCAGGTATAGACAATTGGGAAGCGGATTATCTCAGTCGCCAAACGTTGCATCCGGGCGAATGGTCTCTTCACCCAGAGGTATTTCTTCAGATTGTTCAAATGTGGGAGCTTCCAGAAATAGATCTGATGGCGTCTCATCTAAACAAGAAACTTCCCAGGTATCTGTCCAGATCCCGGGATCCTCAGGCGGAAGCAGTGGATGCATTATCACTTCCTTGGAAGTATCATCCTGCCTATATCTTTCCGCCTCTAGTTCTTCTTCCAAGAGTAATCTCCAAGATTCTGAAGGAATGCTCGTTTGTTCTGCTGGTAGCTCCGGCATGGCCTCACAGGTTTTGGTATGCGGATCTTGTCCGGATGGCCTCTTGCCATCCGTGGACTCTTCCGCTACGACCAGACCTTCTGTCGCAAGGTCCTTTTTTCCATCAGGATCTCAAATCCTTAAATTTAAAGGTATGGAGATTGAACGCTTGATTCTTGGTCAAAGAGGTTTCTCTGACTCTGTGATTAATACTATGTTACAGGCTCGTAAATCTGTATCCAGAGAGATATATTATAGAGTCTGGAAGACTTATATTTCTTGGTGTATTTCTCATCATTTTTCTTGGCATTCTTTTAGAATTCCGAGAATTTTACAGTTTCTTCAGGATGGTTTAGATAAAGGTTTATCCGCAAGTTCTTTGAAAGGACAAATCTCTGCTCTTTCTGTTCTTTTTCACAGAAAGATTGCTAATCTTCCTGATATTCATTGTTTTGTACAAGCTTTGGTTCGTATAAAACCTGTCATTAAGTCAATTTCTCCTCCTTGGAGTTTGAATTTGGTTCTGGGGGCTCTTCAAGCTCCTCCGTTTGAACCTATGCATTCATTGGACATTAAATTACTTTCTTGGAAAGTTTTGTTCCTTTTGGCAATCTCTTCTGCCAGAAGAGTCTCTGAATTATCTGCTCTTTCTTGTGAGTCTCCTTTTCTGATTTTTCATCAGGATAAGGCGGTGTTGCGAACTTCTTTTGAATTTTTACCTAAAGTTGTGAATTCCAACAACATTAGTAGAGAAATTGTGGTTCCTTCATTATGTCCTAATCCTAAGAATTCTAAGGAGAAATCGTTGCATTCTTTGGATGTTGTTAGAGCTTTGAAATATTATGTTGAAGCTACTAAGTCTTTCCGAAAGACCTCCAGTTTATTTGTTATCTTTTCCGGTTCTAGAAAAGGCCAGAAAGCTTCTGCCATTTCTTTGGCATCTTGGTTGAAATCTTTAATTCATCTTGCCTATGTTGAGTCGGGTAAAACTCCGCCTCAAAGGATTACAGCTCATTCTACTCGGTCAGTTTCTACTTCCTGGGCGTTTAGGAATGAAGCTTCGATTGATCAGATTTGCAAAGCAGCAACTTGGTCCTCTTTGCATACTTTTACTAAATTCTACCATTTTGATGTATTTTCTTCTTCTGAAGCAGTTTTTGGTAGAAAAGTACTTCAGGAAGCGGTTTCAGTTTGAATCTTCTGCTTATGTTTTTCATTAAACTTTATTTTGGGTGTGGATTATTTTCAGCAGGAATTGGCTGTCTTTATTTTATCCCTCCCTCTCTAGTGACTCTTGCGTGGAAAGATCCACATCTTGGGTAATCATTATCCCATACGTCACTAGCTCATGGACTCTTGCTAATTACATGAAAGAAAACATAATTTATGTAAGAACTTACCTGATAAATTCATTTCTTTCATATTAGCAAGAGTCCATGAGGCCCGCCCTTTTTTGTGGTGGTTATGATTTTTGTATAAAGCACAATTATTCCAATTCCTTATTTTATATGCTTTCGCACTTTTTTCTTATCACCCCACTTCTTGGCTATTCGTTAAACTGAATTGTGGGTGTGGTGAGGGGTGTATTTATAGGCATTTTGAGGTTTGGGAAACTTTGCCCCTCCTGGTAGGAATGTATAATCCCATACGTCACTAGCTCATGGACTCTTGCTAATATGAAAGAAATGAATTTATCAGGTAAGTTCTTACATAAATTATGTTTTTGCCATCTAGTTCTCCCCAAGTGTCACAACCAGTAACGCCCGAATAAGCGACGCCAAGTACTTCTAGTGCGTCTAATTCTTTCACCTTGCAAGATATGGCTTCAGTTATGAATACTACCCTCACAGAGGTTTTATCTAAGCTGCCTGGGTTGCAAGGGAAGCACAGTAGCTCTGGGTTAAGAACAAATGCTGAGCCTTCTGACGCTTTAGTAGCCGTATCCGATATTCCCTCACAATGTTCTGAGGTAGGGATGAGGGATTTGCTGTCTGAGGGAGAGATTTCTGATTCAGGAAAGATGTTCTCTCAGACAGATTCAGATATGACGGCATTTAAATTTAAGCTAGAGCACCTCCGCTTATTGCTCAGGGAGGTTTTAGCTACTCTGGATGATTGTGACCCTATTGTAGTTCCAGAGAATTTGTGTAAAATTGACAAATATTTAGAGGTTCCTGTTTACACTGATGTTTCCGGTCCCTAAGAGGATTTTGGACATTGTTACTAAGGAGTGGGATAAACCAGGTATTCCGTTCTCTCCCCCTCCTGTTTTTAAGAAAATGTTTCCCATTTCTGACACCATAAAGGGCTCATAGCAGACGGTTCCTAAGGTGGAGGGAGCTATTTCTACCCTGGCTAAGCGTACAACTATACATATTGAAGACAGTTGTGCTTTCATTGATCCTATGGATAAAAAAAATAGAGGGTCTCCTAAAGAAAATTTTTGTTCATCAAGGTTTTCTTCAACCTATAGCATGCATTGTTCCTGTAACCACTGCAGCTGCCTTTTGGTTTGAGGCTCTAGAAGAGGCTCTTCAGATGGAGACCCCACTAGATGATATTTTGGACAGAATTAAGGCTCTTAAGTTGGCTAATTCTTTTATTACAGACACCGCTTTTCATCTTGCTAAATTAGCGGCTAAGAATTCAGGTTTTGCCATTTTAGAGCGTTATGGCGATTCGGGCCTGCATTGAAAGAGATCATTTCAGACATTACTGGAGGGAAGGGTCATACCCTCCCTCAGGATAAGTCAAATAAGACAAGGACCAAACAAAATAATTTTCGTTCCTTTCGAAACTTCAAGAGTGGTCCCTCTACCTCTTCCCCTGCTGCAAAGCAAGAGGGGAACTTTGCTCAATCCAAGCCAACCTGGAGACCTAATCAGGCTTGGAACAAGGGTAAACAGGCCAAAAAGCCTGCTGCTGCCACTAAGTCAGCATGAAGGGGTAGCCCCCGATCCGGGACCGGATCTAGTAGGGGGCAGACTATCTCTCTTTGCTCAGGCCTGGGCAAGAGACTTTCAGGATTCCTGGGCAGTAGAAATTGTAACTCAGGGATACCTTCTAGATTTCTAGGATTCCCCTCCAAGGGGGAGGTTCCATCTTTCTCAATTGTCTGTAAACGCAACAAAAAGAGAGGCGTTCTTACGCTGTGTAGAAGACCTTTTTACCATAGGAGTGATCTGCCCAGTTCCAAAAGCAGAACAGGGGCAGGGGTTCTACTCCAATCTGTTTATAGTTCCCAAAAAGGAGGGAACCTTCAGACCAATTCTGGATCTCAAGATCCTAAACCAATTCCTAAGAGTTCCATCTTTCAAGATTTCATTCGGACTATCTTACCATTGATCCAGGATGGTCAATATATGACCACCGTGGACTTAAAGGATGCGTATCTGCACATTCCTATCCACAAAGATCATCACCAGTTCCTCAGGTTCGCCTTTCTGGACAAGCATTATCAGTTTGTGGCTCTTCCTTTTGGGTTGGCCACGGCGCCGCAAATCTTCACAAAGGTACTAGGGTCCCTTTTGGCGGTTCTAAGGCCACAGGGCATAGCAGTGGCGCATTTTCTAGACGACATTCTAATTCAAGCGTCGTCCTTCCGAACAAGCCAAGTCTCACACGGACTTAGTGTTGGCCTTTCTAAGGTCTCACGGGTGGAAAGTGAACGTAAAAAAGAGTTCTCTTTCCCCCCTTACAAGAGTTTCATTTCTAGGGACTCTGATAGACTCAGTGGACATGAAAATATTTCTGACGGAGGTCAGGAAATCAAAGATTTTGTCCACCTGCCGAGCTCTTCATTCCATTCCTCGGCCGTCAGTGGCTCAGTGTATAGAGGTAATCGGACTAATGGTAGCGCAATGGACATAGTTCTGTTTGCTCGCTTGCATCTCAGACCACTGCAACTATGCATGCTCAATCAGTGGAATGGGGATTATGTGGATTTATCTCCTCAGATAAATCTGGATCAAGAGACCAGAGACTCTCTTCTTTGGTGGTTGTCACAGGATCATCTGTCCCAGGGAATGTGTTTCTGCAGGCCAGAATGGGTTATAGTGACAACAGACGCCAGTCTTCTGGGCTGCGGTGCAGTCTGGAATTCCCTGAAAGCTCAGGGTTTGTGGACTCGGGAGGAGGCTCTCCTACCGATAAATATTCTGGAATTAAGAGCGATATTCAATGCTCTCTAGGCATGGCCTCAGCTGGTTTCGGCCAGATTCATCAGGTTTCAGTCGGACAACATCACGACTGTGGCTTATATCAATCAGGGCGGAACAAAGAGTTCCTTAGCGATGATAGCGATCTCAAGGATAATCGAATGGGCAGAGGCTCACTCTTGCCATCTGTCAGCGATCTATATCCCAGGTGTAGAGAACTGGGAGGCAGATTTTCTAAGTCGTCAGACTTTTCATCCGGGGGAGTGGGAACTCGATCTGGAGGTGTTTGCTCAGCTGGTTCGGCTATGGGGCACACCAGAGTTGGATCTGATGGCGTCTCGTCAGAACGCCAAACTTCCTCGTTACGGCTCCAGGTCAAGGGATCCTCAGGCTGTACTGATAGATGCTCTAGCAGTACCCTGGTCGTTCAACCTGGCTTATGTGTTTCCACCTTTCCCTCTCCTTCCACGTCTGATTGCCAGAATCGAACAGGAGAGAGCATCAGTGATTTTTATAGCGCCTGCGTGGCCACGCAGGACTTGGTATGCAAACCTGGTGGACATGTCATCCCTTCCACATGGTCTCTGCCATTGAGACAGGACCTTCTGATTCAAGGTCCCTTCAAGCATCCAAATTAATTTCTCTGCAACTGACTGCTTGGAGATTGAACGCTTGATTCTATCAAAGCGGGGTTTCTCTGAGTCAGTCATATATACCTTGATTCAGGCTCGAAAGCCTGTTACCAGGAAAATTTATCATAAGATATGGCGTAAATATATTTTTTGGGTGCGAATCCAAAGGCTTCTCCTGGAGTAAAATCAGGATTCCTAGGATTTTGTCTTTTCTCCAAGAGGGATTGGAGAAAGGCTTATCAGCTAGTTCCCTAAAGGGACAGATATCTGCTCTGTCTATTTTGTTGCACAAGCGTCGTGCAGATGTTCCAGACGTTCGGGCTTTTTGTCAGGCTTTAGTTAGGTTTAAACACAGGCTTAATTCTATTGCTCCGCATGGAGTCTAAATTTACTTCTTAGAGTTCTTCAGGGGGTTCGTTTGAACCCATGCATTCCATAGATATTAAGCTTTTATCTTGGAAAGTTTTGTTCCTAGTTGCTATCTCTTCAGCTTGAAGAGTTTCTGAACTACCTGCATTACAATGTGACTCTCCTTATCTTGTGTTCAATGCTGATAAGGTGGTTTTGCGTACCAAGCCTGGGTTCCTACCTAAGGTTGTTACTAACAGGAATATCAATCAAGGAATTGTTGTTCCTTCTCTGTGTCCTAATCCTTGTAAGAAGGAACGTCTGTTGCACAACTTGGACGTGGTTCGTGCTTTTAAATTTTATTTGCAGGCAACCAAAGATCTTCTTTGTTGTCTATTCTGGAAAGCGTAGGGGTCAAAAGGCCTCCTGAAAGGATTACAGCTCATTCTACTAGAGCGGTAGCTTCCACATGGGCTTTTAAAAATGATGCTTCTGTTGAACAGATTTGTAAGGCTGCGACTTGGTTGTCGCTTCATACCTTTTCAAAATTTTATAAATTTGATACTTTTGCTTCTTTGGAGGCTATTTTTGGGAAAAGGTTTGGCAAGCAGTTGTGCCTTCCGTTTAGGTTCCTGTCTTGTCCCTCCCTTCATCCGTGTCCTAAAGCTTTGGTATTGGTATCCCACAAGTTAGGATGAATCCGTGGACTCGGTACATCATGCAAAAGAAAACAAAATTTATGCTTACCTGATAAATTTATTTATTTTGCGCTGTACCGAGTCCACGGCCCGCCCTGTCTACAGATAGTATTTTTTTTTTTTTTTTATGTAAACTTCAGTCACCTCTGCACCTTATAGTTTCTCCTTTTCTTCCTTGGCCTTCGGTAGAATGACTGGGGGGTGGAGTTAAGGGGGGTTGCTATATAGACAGCTCTGCTGTGGTGCTCTCTTTGCTACTTCGTTTCAGGAAGGACAATATCCCACAAGTTAGGATGAATCCGTGGACTCGGTACATCGCAAAAGAAAGAAATTTATCAGGTAAGCATAAATTTTGTTTTCTCCTACAAGATACGATGAGTCCACGGATTTCATCCTTGTGGGATATTATCCTCTTGCAAACAGGAAGTGGCAAAGAGCACCATATATATATATATATATATATCTCCTCCCTTTCGTCCACCCCCCAGTCATTCTCTTTGCCTGTGTTATACTAGGAAGAGATAAACTGAGGTGTTAGGTTTAGTTTCTTCAATCAAGAAGTTTTTTATTTTAAATGGTACCGGTGAGTACTATTTTCCTCAGGGGGATATGGAAGATTTCTGCCCTGAGGTTGATGATCGTAGCAGATATAACTAAGATCCATGTTGGTTCCCACAGAGCTTCTGAAGGTAATATGAGAGACATCTTCAGTGTGGAGAATGGTTTCATGCTACAAGCAGCATTGAGGTATGTGCAGCCCTTTATTTCTGAGGAGACTTGGTATATCAGAACTGGCTGACATTTATTTCCCTGCAAGGGAAGGGGTAAGCAAGTAGACCTGTAAAACAAAGGGTATTACTGAGAAACCTGTGCTTAATTTATTTTATTGACATATTGGGCCAAGCATTTATAATGGGCTTAACAGCATTATAAAGAGACACTGGGAGAGGCATTAACGGTTTTTATTGTTCAAATAAACAGTTTGGCCGTATTTTGTGTGTATTTAGTGGTTAAACAAATCCACATGGCTTATACACTAAACCTCTTCACCATGCGGATGTTCAGTCCTATGCGATCATCGTTCATGATGGGCGGGGCTTATTTTCGCGCGCACTTTACTCTGGCTGAGAAGGCAGCAGGCATTTGCTCCGGTTGAGCCTAGACTGGTGTTCTGTTAACCGGATCGTTGAGTCATTTTGCAGTACCCTGGGGCAGGTAGGAAGGGGTTATTTTTTTTCAAATCTAACATATTTTTGACTATAGATATCTTTTTATAGAGGTTAATTTCTCCCCTTACTCTTGGGGTGCAATAATTTTTGGAACTATTGATTAGGTGTAGCTAATTTTAAAGCGTTAAAAAATTTTGGGAAAAATTGTGTGCTTTTTTTTTTTTACTTCTTAAAGGCGCAGTACACGTTTTTCAAAAAAATGTTTAATTCAATCAATAAAGTGTTTTACGACTATTGTGGTTATTACTAGTCTGTTCAACATGTCTGACATTGAGGAAACTCATTGCTCTGTGTTTAGAAGCCATTGTGGAACCCCCTCTTACATTGTGTACCTCTTGTACTGAAAGGGCCTTACATTGTAAAAAACATATTTTAGGTAAAGAAAGTGTGTCTAAGGATGATTCTCAATCTGAAGAGAATCAGGATATGCCATCCAATTCTCCCCAAGTGTCACAACCTTTAATGCCCACACAAGCGACGCCAAGTACCTCTAGTGTGTCTAATTCTTTTACTCTGCAGGAGATGGCTGCAGTTATGTCAACTACCCTTACAGAGGTATTATCTAAATTACCAGTGTTACAGGGTAAACGCAGTAGGTCAGGTATTAATATTACTACTGAAACCTCTAATGCTTTATTGGCTATTTCCGATGTACCCTCACATTGCTCTGAGTTGGGGGTCAGGGAATTGCTGTCTGAGGGAGAACTTTCAGACTCAGGAAATGTGTTACCTCAGACAGATTCGGACGTGATGTCCTTTAAATTTAAGCTTGAACACCTCCGCCTGTTACTTCGGGAGGTTTTAGCGACTCTGGATGATTGTGAACCTAATGTGATACCACCAGAGAAATTGTGTAAGATGGACAAATATCTAGAGGTGCCTACTTACACTGATGTTTTTCCGGTTCCTAAAAGAATGGGATAGACCAGGTATATACCGTTCTCTTCCCCTCCTAATTTTAAGAAAATTTTTCCCATATCAGACACCATTCGGGACTCGTAGCAAACGGTCCCTAAGGTGGAGGGAGCTATATCTACCCTGGCTAAGCGTACAACTATACCTATTGAGGACAGTTGTGCTTTCAAAGACCCTATGGATAAAAATTTAGAGGGTCTTCTAAAGAAATGATTTATTCATCAGGGTTTCCTTTTACAACCTACGGCTTGCATTGTTCCAGTTACTACTGCAGCAGCTTTTTGGTTTGATGCTCTAGAAGAGTCTCTGAAGGTTGAGACCCCTTTAGAGGACATTTTGGATAGAATTAAGGCTCTCAAGCTAGCTAATTCTTTTATTACTGATGCCGCTTTTCAAATTGCTAAATTTGCGGCGAAAAATGCAGGATTTGCCATTTTAGCGCGTAGAGCGTTATGGCTCAAATCTTGGACTGTGTTATCTATGGATGTGTTATCAAAATGTAAGCTTTTTAGCTATTCCTTTTAAGGGTAAGACCCTATTCGGGCTTGAATTGAAGGAAATCATTTCGGACATTACTGGAGGTAAAGGCCATGCCCTACCTCAGGATAAGTCTGTTAAGATGAGGGGTAAACAAAATAATTTTCATTCCTTTCGAAACTTTAAAGGACGACCCTCTGCTTCCTCTACAAAGCAGGAAGGGAACTTTGCTCAATCTAAGTCAGTGTGGAGACCCAACCAGGCTTGGAATAAAGGTAAACAATCCAAGAAGTCCGCTGCTGCTACAAAGACAGCATGAAGTGGCGGCCCCCGATCCGGGACCGGATCTAGTAGGGGGCAGACTTTCTTTCTTTGCTCAGGCTTGGGCAAGAGATGTTCAGGACCCCTGGGCGCTGGAAATTGTGACCCACGGGTATCAACTGGAATTCAAGGATTTTTTCCCAAGAGGGAGATTTCATCTTTCACAATTATCTGTAGACCATATAAAAAGAGGCGTTCTTACGCTGTGTAAAAGACCTCTCTACTATGGGAGTAATTTGTCCCGTTCCAAAACTGGAACAGGGGCAGGGGTTCTACTCAAATCTTTTTGTGGTTCCCAAAAAAGAGGGAACTTTCAGACCCATTTTAGATCTCAAGTGTCTAAACAAGTTTCTCAGAGTTCCATCATTCAAGATGGAGACTACGAACAATCTTACCAATGATCCAGGAGGGTCAATATATGACTGCCGTGGACTTTTAAGGATGCATACCTTCATATCCCTATTCACAAGGATCATCATCAGTTCCTAAGGTTTGCCTTCCTGGACAAACATTATCAGTTCATGGCGCTTTCCTTTGGGTTGGCCACAGCACCCAGGATCTTCACAAAGGTTCTAGGGTCTCTTTTGGCGGTTCTCAGACCGCGGGGCATAGCTGTGGCGCCTTATCTGGACGATATTTTGATTCAGGCGTCAACTTATCATCTGACAAAGTCTCACACGGACACAGTGTTGTCTTTCCTGAGAACTCACGGTTGGAAGGTGAACATAGAAAAGAGTTCACTAGTTCCATGGACAAGGGTTCCCTTCTTGGGAACTCTGATAGACTCTGTAGACATGAAAATATTTCTGACAGAGGTCAGAAAATCAAAGATTCTAAATACTTGCCGAGCACTTCAGTCCATTCCTCGGCCTTCAGTGGCTCAGTGTTTGGAGGTCATTGGATTAATGGTAGCGGCAATGGACATCATTCCATTTGCTCGCTTTCATCTCAGACCACTGCAGCTGTGCATGCTCGGACAGTGTAATGGGGATTATGCAAATTTATCTCCTCAGATAAAGAAACCAGAGACTCTCTTCTTTGGTGGTTGTTGCCGGATCATCTGTCCCAGGGGACTTGTTTCCGCAGACCCTCGTGGGTGATAGTGACAACAGACGCCAGTGTACTGGGTTTGGACTCAGGTGGAGTCTCTACTTCCAATCAATATTCTGGAACTGAGAGCAATATTCAATGCGCTTCAGGCGTGGCCTCAGTTGGCTTCGGCTAAATTCATCAGATTCCAGTCGGACAATATCACAACTGTGGCGTATATCAATCATCAGGGGGAACAAGAAGTTCCTTAGCGATGATAGAAGTATCAGAGATAATCCGATGGGCGGAGGCCCACTCTTGCTCTCTATCAGCAATTCACATCCCAGGAGTAGAGAACTGGGACGTGGATTTTCTAAGTCGTCAGACTTTTCATCCGGGGTGAGTGAGAACTCCACCCGGAGGTGTTTGCCTCATTGATTTGCCAATGGGGCAGACCGGAATTAGATCTGATGGCATCTCGTCAGAATGCCAAGCTTCCATGTTACTGATCCAGGTTGAGGGATCCTCAGGCCGAATTGATAGATGCCTTAGTAGTTCTTTGGTCGTTCAGCCTAGCTTATGTGTTTCCACCGTTTCCTCTCCTTCCACGCGTGATTGCTCGGATCAAACAGGAGAAAGCTTCAGTAATCCTGATAGCGCCTGCGTGGCCACGCAGGACTTGGTATGCGGATCTAGTGGACATGTCCTCTCTGCCACCGTGGAAACTTCCTTTGAGACAGGACCTTCTCATTCAAGGTCCTTTCCAACATTCAAATCTACTTTCTCTGCAGCTGACTGCTTGGAGATTGAACGCTTGATTTTATCTAAGCGGGGTTTCTCTGATTCGGTCATCAATACTTTGATACAGGCTCGTAAGCCTGTCACTAGAAAGATCTATCATAAGATATGGCGTAAATATCTTTATTGGTGTGAATCCCGCGGTTACTCATGGAGTAAAGTTAGGATTCCCATGATTTTGTCTTTTCTCCAAGAAGGATTGGAGAAAGGGTTATCAGCAAGTTCCTTAAAGGGACAGATTTCTGCTTTGTCAATTTTGCTTCACAAACGTTTGGCAGATGTGCCAGATGTTCAGTCTTTTTGTCAGGCTCTATCCAGAATTAAGCCTGTATTTAGACCAATTACTCCTCCCTGGAGTTTGAATTTAGTTCTTCAAGGGGTTCCGTTTGAACCCATTCCATATTAAATTGTTATCTTGGAAAGTTCTGTTTTTGGTTGCTATTTCTTCTTGAAGAGTTTCGGAGCTTTCAGCGTTACAATGTGATTCGCCTTATATTTCATTCCGATAAGGTGGTCTTGCGTACCAAACCTGGATTTCTTCCTAAGGTTGTTTCAAATAAGAATATTAATCAGGAAATTGTTGTTCCTTCTTTATGTCCTAATCCTCCTTCTAAGAAGCAGCATCTGTTACATAATCTGGATGTGGTCCGTGCCTTGAAGTTTTACTTACAGGCAACCAAAGATTTCCGTCAATCATCTTCATTATGCATTCTGGAAAGCGTAGGGGGCTACCTCTCTTTCTTTTTGGCTGAGGAGTATCATCCGCCTGGCATATGAGACAGCAGCCTCCTGAAAGAATTACGGCTCATTCTACTAGGGCTGTGGCTTCCACATGGGCCTTTAAAAACGATGCGTCTGTTGAACAGATTTGTAAGGCTGCGACTTGGTCGTCCCTTCATACTTTTTACAAATTTTACAAATTTGATACTTTTGCTTCTTCTGAGGCTGTTTTTGGGAGAAATGTTCTTCAAGCAGTGGTGCCTTCGAATGACTGGGGGTGGTGGGAAGGGAGGAGCTATATATACACAGCTCTGCTGTAGTGCTCTTTGCCACTTCCTATTAGCAGGAGGATAATATCCCATAAGTAAGGATGAAATCCGTGGACTCGTCGTATCGTAGAAGAAATCAATTTATCATAAATTTCCCTTTTAAAAAATTACATTAAATTCACAAAGTAAAACTTTAAATAATGTGTTTTAAATATAGTACAGGGTGAATTCAATTTCCAAATTTAGTTTTTGTTTTTTTGCGTTTTCAGGATTGGGGTTGTGTGTGTGTGTATGAGTGTATATTTTATACATATATATAAAAAAAAAACGTTTTAGCGTGTTTGTAAATGTAGCTTTTTCTTCTATATATTGAGAGAACATTATTATCAGGCCATACAATACAAGCCTGTATTTCATGACACATTTAAAACCTTTAGAGCTGAATCAAAATTCCACTCTTATTTTTCAGGTACTGTACATCTAAGCTGTACAGGACACCTATTTTTATACCTTCAGAGCTAGGTCCTCCCCTCTCACAGGAAGAACTATTGATAGACACTCTGAGTGCTTGATTCATGCATCAGAAGTGATCCTTTTGAGGGGGGAAACATCAATGCCCACAATGCTTTTGGTGTCTCATACTGAGGATTCACTACATACATAGTATGTTTGTTTTTCCATAGGGATATTGTAAAGAGTTTTCCTCTGCAAAGTCTACCCTTTCAAACTATGTAGTTTAGTGCATTGGTCTATCAACAAATGCAAATTCTGGTTCAAGAAGGGTTACTCTATCATTTTCCATGGGTCGTTTCCTTGGAATAGGTATCACCATCTTAGCTTTACAAGATGGCAATTAGGGATATTCCAAACACAACCTGTAAGGCATACACTGGTATCCAGGGAACAGTGTCAGGATCCTAAGACTTTGTATTGGTTTCTGACACAGTCGTGACAATTCAGACAGCAGGAAAGGATCAATTTTTTTTTTTCCCTACTGAGGGAGAATTTGGGATAAAAGTTTAACAACCTGTTTGTGGGCAGTGGACTATTTATCCTGTTACTTAGGGCAGTTTAGGACTTATTCATCACCAGACCAACATGCCTTGTGATTTGATGTATGTTATGTCATGAGAGAAAGCAGAATTGCCTTTACTTTTCTTAATATAAGGAGAGTCCACGGCTTCATTCATTACCTGTCGGAAATACAGAACATGGCCAACAGGAGGAGGCAAAGACACCCCAGCCAAAGGCTTAAATACTTCCCCCACTCGCCTCATCTCCCAGTCATTCTTTGCCTTTGGTCACAGGAGGCTTCTTCCACTTCCCTATCGTTTTGGCTGAGGAGCATGAGTCGTTTGGCTTATGAGACAGCGGGACATAAGCCTCCTCAGAGGATTACAGCTCACTCAACTAGAGCTGTGGCTTCTTCTTGGGCCTTCAAGAATGAGGCCTCTATGGAGCAGATTTGTAAGGCGACTACCTGGTCCTCCTTACATACTTTTTCAAAGTTTTACAAATTTGATGTTTTCATCTAAAGGGGAGAGTCCACCGCTTCATCACTTGTGGCAAATAAGAACCTGGCCACCAGGAGGAGGCAAAGACAACCCAGCCAAAGGCTTAAATACCTCCCCCACTTCCCTCAACCCCCAGTCATTCTTTGCATCTTGTCACATGAGGTTGGCAGAGAAGTGTCGGAAGATTCGGAGTAGTCTCTTATGGAGGGCCGTACTCTTCGCAATGGGACTGGAGTTTTAAGTAGTCCTGTCAGCCTCTCAGTGAGAGCATGGGTGAAAGTTAGAGTACGGAGATGCAGGGGGAGTTCTGCAAAACCATCCTGACTCATATTAACAGCTCCTTAAGCAATCATCGTTGACGAGTTTCGCTGCCTGCTTCAATTCTCTAAAGTCAATATCAGGAGCGACGCTACTAACCTGTCACACTTGAAGGGCCGTGTTCCTGTTCTACGGCGTTGATTCTGGTAAGATAATTTCATTATATATATATGTGATAACGCAAGAAGTCAGGGTCACAGTGTGACTCCTTTTATCTGTATAGATTCTAGGGTAATACCCTCAGAAGGAGGTTATGGAACAGAAGGGATTTTAATATACATGATGATGTTTGTGTTTTTTACTGCACTTGTGTGAGATAAGGATCTGTCAGTGTGGAACAGTTAGAGAGAGTTTGAGGCAGGCTTTTTTGGCGCATCTCCTGCTCAGTGCATGGTACTCCATGTGACTGGGTGTGGCCTCATTAACTTCCTCTTTCTTGACCTGTTTTCGGAGACGAAAGCTGTTTCTTTTAGTCCGGGTCATAGAAGGTGGTGAGTGCCCCGGCCATTGGGATATAAAGGTACAATTTAATCAATAATAAAGTCTGTAATAAAGGCGCAAGCTATGTCCCACATGTTATGACAATATTACTATTTCTAAAAAGAATAAACTATTTAGTACAACTGAGCCATCCACCACTGAGGGTTCGCTGTCCCTCGAGGTCCGTTCCCTACAAGCATCTCCAATTACACAAGCAGTTCCCCAGGGCACTACTAATCTTCCCGTGGGAGGGGTCCTTTGGCCTCCAGATTTCGCCGATCAGTTGCAGACGGCGGTTTCTGTGGCCATAAATGCGATGCCTCGTCCTACTTAGCGCAAGTGAAAGGTACGGCACTGCTTTCTGTCTCAGGGGTCTTCGTCTCCACTGGATATCTCAGACAGATTATCCGCGGAGGAGGGCAACTCCGATTTTTCTGAGAAGGCCACTTCTGAGTCAGAATTTGCTACCTCTAGGCCTTCGTCGGCGGAGGAACCAGATTTCAAATTTAAGATGGAGCTGAAGGAAGTGCTTGCTACTCTGGAGGTTCCGGAACCGAAACTACCGGAGGAACCTTCAATCCCTAAATTGGATAGGGTTTATGAGGACAGGGTAGTGCCCCAGGCCTTCCCGGTTCCTATCAAAATGGCGAACATTGGGTGAACTGGGTTCTCCTTTTCTCCCTCATCTTCTTTTACCTATTGGTTAGACGCACTATCAGCAATGGTCGAGGTGTAGACCCCTCTCAAGGAAATTTTGGATTGTGATGCCAACATGCAGATTATTCGCCTGAATGCTAACACGCCAGGGTTTTCAGTTTTAGCTTGCAGTGCCCTGCGGCTAAAATCGTGGTCTGCTGACATGACATCTAAGTCTCACTTGCTTTCCCTGCCATTCAAGAGGAAGGTTTTGTTTGGCCCGGGCCTGGATTCCATCATATCAACAGTCACGTGCGGCAAGGGTGCCTTCTTACCTCAGGATAAGAAAACCAAACCTAAGGGATCTACTTTTCGTCGCTTTTGTACAGACAAGTCTCAGTGCCAGCAGTTTTTCGCAACATCTGAGCAATCCAAGGGATCTTGGAAGCCAGCAAACTTTTGGAACAATACCAAACAAAACAAGAAGCCCACTGAGTCAAAATCGGCATGATGGGGCGGCCCCCGACCCGTCCTTGGACCAGGTAGGGGGCAGACTATCTCTTTGCGGGGGCCTGGAGAAGAGACGTTACCGACTCTTGGGTCCTGGAGGTTGTCGCCCAGGGGTACAGGATAGGTTTCAAATCGTATCCTCCAAGGGGCAGGTTCCTTCTGTCAAGCATCTCTTCAAGAACAGAAAAGAGAGACACCTTCCTGGGGTTTGTGAGGGATCTCTCAGGGTAATCGTGCCAGTTCCTCCAGCAGAAAGAGGTCTGGGGTATTTATTCAAACCTTTTTGTGGTCCCAAAGAAGGAGGGCACGTTTCGTCCATTTCTGGACCTGAAGGCCCTAAACAAGTTTTTGTCAGTCCCATCGTTCAAGATGGAGACGATCAGGTCAATTTTGCCTCTGGTTCAAGAGGGACAATTCATGACGACTATAGACCTGAAGGATGCTTACCTTCATGTTCCAATTCACGTCAAATTTCTAAGGTTCGCCTTCCTGGACCAGCACTTCCAGTTTGTGGCCTTTCTGTTTGGTCGGGCGACGCCCCCAAGAGTCTTTACATAGGTTCTAGGAGCTCTTCTCGCAGTAGCGAGAGCCAGAGGGATTGCAGTGGCTCCGTATCTGGACGATATCCTTGTCCAGGCTCCATCCTACAGTCTGGCGGAGGATAATTTGAGAGCTCTTCTACTTCGATCCCATGGGTGGCAGATAAAGGCAAGAGTTAATTGGTCCCAAGCAACAGGGTGGAGTTCATGGGTACGATACTAGATTCTAATGCAATGAAGATATTTCTGAGGGACCAGAGACGTTGCAAGTTGGCATCCAACTGTCTAGCCCTGCAGACATCCTCCAGGACATCTGTGGCCAGGTGTATGGAGGTAATCGAGCTCATGGTATCCAGCATAGATGTCTTTTTATTCGCCAAGCTCCATTTCAGACCACTGCAGCTGTGCATGTTGAGACAATGGAACAGCGATCATTCAGATTTGTCCCAACAGATATCTTTGGACAGACCAGTGAGGGGGAGTCCCTATTTTGGTGAACCCGACCGGGGCAGCTGTCTCGGGGGACATCCTTTCTGAGACCATCTTGGGAGATTGTAACCACAGATGCGAGTCTATCAGGATGGGGAGCCGTTTGGGTTGCCAGAAAGGCACAAGGCAGATGGACTTTAGAGGAATCGAGTCTACCTATAAATATTCTTGAACTTTGAGTGATATTCAACGCTCTGAAGGCTTGGTCCCCTCTGGGGGTCGTTCCAATTCATCAGATTCCAATCGGACAACATCACCTCGGTGGCGTACATAAACCATCAGGGGGGACGAGAAGTTCCCTAGCAATGAGGGAAGTATCTCGGATTCTGGAATGGGCAGAGACTAACAATTGTTCGCTCTCGGCGATCCACATTCCGGGTGTGGACACTGGGAAGCGGATTTTTTGAGCAGACAGACGTTTCATCCAGGGGAATAGTCTCTCCACCCCGAGATGTTTGCGGAGATCTGCAGCAGATTGGAGACGCCGGAAATAGATCTCATGGCGTCCAGACTCGATTACAAGCTACCTCGATACGGGTTGCAATCCAGGGATCCCCAGGCGGAGCTGATAGATGCCTTGGCGATACCCTGGGACTTCAACCTAATCTACATATTTTCACAGTTGCCTCTGCTACCTCGAGTAGTGGCCTGCATCAAGCAGGAGCAAGCTTCAGCTATTCTGATGGCTCCGTCTTCGCCGCGGAAGACGTGGTTTGTGGATCTAGTGGCAATGTCGTCATATCCGCTGTGGAAGTTACCTTGTTGCAAGGATCTGCTAGTTCAACGTCCTTTTCTAGATCAAAATCTAGATTCTCTGAAGCTGACTGCGTGGAGATTGAACGCCTAGTCTTAGCCAAAAGAGGTTTTTCAAAGAGAGTGATCAACACTCTCATACTGGCCAGGAAGCCGGTCACTAGACGCATCTACCACAAGGTGTGAAGGACCTACTTGTCCTGGTGTGAGGAACGAGGATATCCCTGGCATAAGGTCAGGGTATCCAGAATTTTGTAAAAAGAAAAAATGGAGGAGCACAAACCAGGTGGAATGCAAATAAAATTAGGTTTATTTAAACCTGGCGCCGTAGCGCGGCATGAGAGTAGACAAAACAAATAACAAATACAATAGTCACACAAATAATGTGGAGGGGATAAACACCCTGGGTTAAACACGGACAAGGATACAAGGGCTGAATATTGACAGGTAAACGCGTTTCAGCGTGTAGCCTTACTCATTACCTAATCTAAAAATAGTATGCACTATAAAAGCATCAGCCCAAACTCTCATTGGTCAGAGGGTACACGCCCTCCTCCTTAACTTGACCAATAGATTCCTTAGTAGGAAGCCAGCCCCTTACTGCAAAGTAAACAAACAGCGTTGCGTTATGTGTTAGCAGAGGAATACTGATGAATTCGTTTCTATGCTGAGAACAGAAATAATGATTAGAAAATAAAATAAAATACACCTAGAAGTGATGTGTGGGAAATATATATAAGGCATAGCTAATGGGATCGAAAATAGAAATATGAATAAAATATAATTTAAACATAAACGTGATTATCTCTGCTATCCTTAAATATGTCAACTGCCAGCCAATACTAACTTCACATGAGTAATTTGATTAATCTCAATTTAACTACATTATACATATACCTCAATAACTATATGAATGAACAAATTACACATCAATACATCAATAAATAAGTAGTATAGTGGGAATTTGAATGGACACCATACAGAATGTATAATGTATTATTTAGGTGCTGGCGACATGGAACTTCCTCCATGGAGTAAAAGCTTCAGAAGACAGTAGGGTCTCCTGTATAAAAAGATTCAAACAATTAGATTATTGATAGCAAGTTGTCATTTCTTAGTACAATGTGAGCTATATGTTGAATACGCCTATAAGTTAGATACGCCTATAAAGCCCTAGGACCCTATTCTGGGGGTGGTGGGAAATTACTAATATGTTAGCTACCCACAGACCATCATTATTTTTACATATAAGTGTACATGAATGTATATATATATACGTACAATTCCCCCCTGGGCAAAAATTGCCCAGTTATGGGTTGCCCAGGGTGAGGGATGATTTGGAGAGAGTGACAGTTAGAACTGACGTTAACTAAATTGAATTAAATTAGTTAAATTAAATTTAATTTTTTAAATTTTAAAGGAGGGTGCAGAGAAAGATAAGTCAGCGAAGTATGGGAGGAGGACAGACATAATGACTCTGAAGTGTCACCAAAAGTTGATGAGGTCATACTCAGAATTTAGGCCTCCTGGAACTCTAGTTTTAAGCTTAAAGATCCAGAAGACCTCCCTCTCCCCCAACTTCCGACTTCTGTCTTGTCCCCCCTTTAATGGAGGTACCCGTTCAATGATGGTCCAAGTGAATGTTGAGACGTCTTTTGAATGGAAACCTGAGAAATGGTTTACAAGCGGGGTGGTAAGGACACCTGCCCTAATGTCTGCAAGATGTTCCTTTATACGAGTTCTGGCTTCTCTCGTGGTGAGCAGTAAGGGGCTGGCTTCCTACTAAGGAATCTATTGGTCATGTTAAGGAGGAGGGCGTGTACCCTCTGACCAATGAGAGTTTGGGCTGATGCTTTTATAGTGCACAGTTTACTATTTTTAGATTAGGTAATGAGTAAGGCTACACGCTGAAACGCGTTTACCTGTCATTATTCAGCCCTTGTATCCTTAGTTGTCCGTGTTTAACCCGGGGTGTTTATCCCCTCCACATTATTTGTGTGACTATTGTATTTGTTATTTGTTTTGTCTACTCTCATGCCGCGCTACGGCGCCAGGTTTAAATAAACCTAATTTTATTTGCATTCCACCCGGTTTGTGCTCCTCCATTTTTTCTTTTTACTGTATCGGTTCTGGCCAGGAAGTGAGCAATTACTTGCGGTGAGGACCGTATGTACACACACACCGCCTTGGCGCTGCAACAGGAGGAGGTTCAGTGACTGACATAACCGCTGTGGAAGGCGGACACAGGACTCAGCTGTGGTATCAAGCAGGACGCAACAGCATCAAGTACAAAGGTAAAGCGACTGATCCATAGTCAACCTATTGGTATGTTTGTTGCATATGATCCGGATATAAAACAGGTTTTGATTACTGTGGTGGTGTGCACTATATGCCGACTGATTATAATACTTCGGATACAGAAGCACTGTTAATCCTTTGCTCCTCATATCACCACCAGCGTTGTTGTGGGAAACGTGTGGTGGGCAGACTCCTGTTATCGGACCCTTACTTGTGATTATAGAATTATTAACTCTTTGAAGTAGTGAAAATCGTTGAGTATATACACATTTATTTGCATACGGGGAGTCCTTGATATTACACTTTCACAAATCCCATTGGTGTTTCTTTCTATACGTTTAACGTGGAGCCGGGGCCAGGCTCCAGAAAGTGTAATTTGATTATTGCCATTGTACATTCGTGTGTGTGTGTACACATTTTTTACGGTGGGGGCATGAGTGTAGGGGTTAACACGGACGAAGCCCCGATATCCTTATTTTCACTAAGGACTGCACAAGAAAGGGACACAGCTCCATTGGAGTATCAGAAGATTTTCTCCACAGATAAATCTAATTACAGCTTAATTGCACTATTTGAAGAGTTAGAATTCTTGCTGCTAAAAGAAGATAAACTCATTTGGGATATCAAAACCCTGAAAAGGTACCACGAACTGAGCATAATCCCTAGGGGTCTCAGGTTGAACAAGTACCCCACGTTCATAACATAAGATAACGTTTTTATTGAACTATGGAATAGTCATCTTACTACTTGTTCACTAAAGCTTATGCAGCTGATATGGGAATTCAAAGAGCGCTCCCTGGAGGATTTGGCAACAAAAATGAAGGAGGTGCAGAGAGAGCTTAATAATAGGAGCAAGGAACCCCAGTATTTGAAGTTTGATAATACATTACAGCGGGTTATAGCAGAGGCAAAAGCATTGTTATTGGAAATAAAGCACAGCAAGTATCTGAGGGATCAATCAGATTACGATTTAAATCATGTATATGTGTGGAATAGAAAAGACAGGTATACCTTAAGAAAAGAACAAAACAAAAATACCTTTCTTCCCAGCCAACAACAGAAAAACAGACATAGGCGTAATAGGAGGAGAAGAGTAAACTTCTACGAGAGTGAGGCGGAATCGTGGGACGAGGGGTCAGGTTCGGGAGGAGAGGAACTGCCCCCGAGAGAGCAAACAGTGAGACCTAAGGAAGGTCCAATACCACCACTGGTACCTATACTAAAAACCCAGTCCACTCCACCCCACCCCACTCACACTATAGAGAGGAGCAGCGATGTGTAGACAGTGCCCCAGGAGGGAGCAGGGACCTGGACAACACAAGATTGGAACAGGTTTTTTCCATCCCCCCATTAACAACAGACGGAGGTGGGGGGAAGAGGACGAGGAGATCATCAACCACAACATCAGTACAAGGAACAGAGAAGGTACCCCCAGAGAAGGGGTCGGAGTCGGGGAAACTACACAACGTATTGAATCTATCTGACATAATACTGAATAATGATGAACTAGAGGTACTTAGCCTGGGACTTTCGTTTGTACCTACGGCAGACTTTGATTTATTCAGGACATTATTAGATGTGAACAGATTAATACGAAACCTCACTCTAAAGAAATTCTTTCATGAAAATGAAGGAGTAAGTAATGAGAGCCATGCGTCCATTCCCAAAGTAGGCCCAAGGGAAGGGAGGTTGACAGAAACATGTGATTTCCAAGAGTTATGTGATATTAGGGCCCTGGAGTCACTGGAAGAGGAGGGAGGTTCACCAGAGGTGAATACCGTGATTCCCCCCTCCTTCAAATCCAAGTCATTATTCTACCCCATTCAGAGCAGGGGAAGAATCTTAGAAACCTTCCAGAAGAGGGTAGAGCAAGACTTAACTAAATTACACTATTCATCTAGAAGAGGTCAGGGGTGCAACATCACTCTTAAGCAGAAAAGAGCACTTGAGAACTTAGCAAAAAATGATAATTTAGTGATAAGGGCTGCTGATAAGGGAGGTACTATTGTGGTCCTTAACACCAGTGACTTTGAAAATGAAGCACATAGACAGCTAAGAAACACTGATGATTACAGCAGTCTACCAGGTGATCCTACTAGGGGCTTCCAGAAGCAATTGGCCTCCCTAATAGATGATGGGGTGGAGCTTGGGTACATTGATATATATACACAGGAATATCTTTTGGTATAGAATCCTGCAATAGCAACATTTAATCATCTACCCAAGGTCCACAAATCCATTGAGAATGTGCGGGGGAGGCCGATTGTGAGTGGAATTGGCTCCCTTTTGGAGCATTTGTCGGAGTGGTTAGACCACATTCTGCAGCCCTTAGTGGGGTCCCTGTGGAGCTATTTGTCAGATACCAAGCATGTGTTGAACCTCCTCTCTCGTGTGGCTCACAGCTGATGTTAAATCACTCTATACTTCCATACCACACGAGAGAGGGGTGCAGGCGGTCCGGTTCTTCCTGGAGAGACAGTATGGCACCACATCTGATTTTGTTAACTATGTACTGGAGGTTACACGATTTCTTCTCAGTCATAACTATTTTGAGTTCGGGGGGGATTTCTTTCTCCAGAGGCGTGGGACAGCTATGGGGGCAAAGTTTGCCCCCTCCTTTGCCAACCTTTACATGGGTTGGTGGGAGCTGTCTCACGTCTATGGAGAGGGGAATCCCTCCAGGGAGAATATCATCTGGTACGGACGATTTATTGATGACCTCCTGTTTATTTGAGGGAGCAATACGTCTGATCTCAAGTATTTTATTAATAGCTTGGATGATGAGGGGATGGGACTTCAGTTCACTACTGAAATACAGTCTGATACCATCAATTTTTTAGATGTCAGCTTGAAGGGTACCACCAGCCAGGGCATATGTTCTGAGACATATCGAAAGCCCATTTCGGGCAACTCATTGCTGCACGCTGATAGTTGCCACCCACAGGGAGTATTCAAGGGGGTTGCCAAGGGTCAATTCATTCGATTAAAAAGAAGCTGCAGTGAGCCTAGTACCTATGAGAACCAAGCGGATGACCTCACTGAGAGACTCCGAGAAAGAGGGTATAGAGCTTCGGTCATAAATAGTGCTAGAAATAGTGTGAGGAACATCCCTAGGATCAAACTTTTAGAATCCAACAAGGTTGGAACCAGGAAAAAAGGTCCTAGTGAGGGTCCAGTGGATAGGGTCACTTTTCTAACTGAATAATCCAGGCAGTACCGGGCCATCTGTAACATAGTATGTAACATCGTCATGGCTAAGTGTCAAGGGCACATTCCGTTGTCACCATCGGACATGTGTGGCCTGTGAGAAACTTGTGACAGGGGATAAATTTTATTCCCTCAACACTGGACAAGAGTTAAAAATAAATTGTTGCCTTAATTGTAGGTCCACATTCATTATTTATGTAATTAGTTGTGAGGTATGCTCTGTCCAATACGTAGGGCTCACCACGAGAGAAGCCAGAACTCGCATAAAGGAACATCTTGCAGACATTAAGGCAGGTGTCCTTACCACCCCGCTTGTAAACCATTTCTCAGGTTTCCATTCAAAAGACGTCTCAACATTCACTTGGACCATCATTGAACGGGTACCTCCATTAAAGGGGGGACAAGACAGAAGTCGGAAGTTGGGGGAGAGGGAGGTCTTCTGGATCTTTAAGCTTAGAGTTCCAGGAGGCCTAAATTCTGAGTATGACCTCATCAACTTTTGATGACACTTCAGAGTCATTATGTCTGTCCTCCTCCCATACTTCGCTGACTTATCTTTCTCTGCACCCTCCTTTAAAATTTAAAAAATTTAAAATTTCAAATTAAAAATTGAAAATTAAAAATTAAATTTAAATTTAAATTAAACTAATTTAATTCAATTTAGTTAACGTCAGTTCTAACTGTCACTCTCTCCAAATCATCCCTCACCCTGGGCAACCCATAACTGGGCAATTTTTGCCCAGGGGGGAATTGTACGTATATATATATACATTCATGTACACTTATATGTAAAAATAATGATGGTCTGTGGGTAGCTAAAATATTAGTAATTTCCCACCACCCCCAGAATAGGGTCCTAGGGCTTTATAGGCGTATCTAACTTATAGGAGTATTCAACATATAGCTCACATTGTACTAAGAAATGACAACTTGCTATCAATAATCTAATTGTTTGAATCTTTTTATACAGGAGACCCTACTGTCCTCTGAAGCTTTTGCTCCATGGAGGAAGTTCCATGTCGCCAGCACCTAAATAATACATTATACATTCTGTATGGTGTCCATTCAAATTCCCGCTATACTACTTATTTATTGATGTATTGATGTGTAATTTGTTCATTCATATAGTTATTGAGGTATATGTATAATGTAGTTAAATTGAGATTAATCAAATTACTCATGTGAAGTTAGTATTGGCTGGCAGTTGACATATTTAAGGATAGCGGAGATAATCACGTTTATGTTTAAATTATATTTTATTCATATTTCTATTTTCGATCCCATTAGCTATGCCTTATATATATTTCCCACACTTCACTTCTAGGTGTATTTTATTTTATTTTCTAATCATTATTTCTGTTCTCAGCATAGAAACTAATTCATCAGTATTCCTTTGCTAACACATAACGCAACGCTGTTTGTTTACTTTGCAGTAAGGGGCTGGCTTCCTACTAAGGAATCTATTGGTCAAGTTAAGGAGGAGGGCGTGTACCCTCTGACCAATGAGAGTTTGGGCTGATGCTTTTATAGTGCACAGTGTACTATTTTTAGATTAGGTAATGAGTAAGGCTACACGCTGAAACGCGTTTACCTGTCAATATTCAGCCCTTGTATCCTTAGTTGTCCGTGTTTAACCCGGGGTGTTTATCCCCTCCACATTATTTGTGTGACTATTGTATTTGTTATTTGTTTTGTCTACTCTCATGCCGCGCTACGGCGCCAGGTTTAAATAAACCTAATTTTATTTGCATTCCACCCGGTTTGTGCTCCTCCATTTTTTCTTTTTACTGTATCGGTTCTGGCCAGGAAGTGAGCACTTACTTGCAGTGAGGACCGTATGTACACACACACCGCCTTGGCGCTGCAACAGGAGGAGGTTCAGTGACTGACATAACCGCCGTGGAAGGCGGACACAGGACTCAGCTGTGGTATCAAGCAGGACGCAACAGCATCAAGTACAAAGGTAAAGCGACTGATCCATAGTCAACCTATTGGTATGTTTGTTGCATATGATCCGGATATAAAACAGGTTTTGATTACTGTGGTGGTGTGCACTATATGCCGACTGATTATAATACTTCGGATACAGAAGCACTGTTAATCCTTTGCTCCTCATATCACCACCAGCGTTGTTGTGGGAAACGTGTGGTGGGCAGACTCCTGTTATCGGACCCTTACTTGTGATTATAGAATTATTAACTCTTTGAAGTAGTGAAAATCGTTGAGTATATACACATTTATTTGCATACGGGGAGTCCTTGATATTACACTTTCACAAATCCCATTGGTGTTTCTTTCTATCCAGAATTTTGGTCTTTCTCAGGGTATCCCGGATTTTGGATAAGGGTCTTGCCGCAAGTTCCCTAAGGGGACAGATTTCAGCGTTATCTGTACTGTTGCATAAGAAGCTTGCAGAGCTTCCTGACATTCAGTCCTTTGTTTAGGCTCTGGTTAGGATCAGGCCTGTCTTCAGGAGTCCGGCTCCTCCTTGGAGCTTAAACTTGGTTCTTAAGGTTTTGCAGAGGGCTCCATTTGAACCTATGCATGCCCTTGCCATTAAGGTTCTTTCATGGAAAGTCCTATTATTACTGGCTATTGCATCGGCACGCAGAGTCTCTAAATTGGCGGCCGTGCAATGTGAGCATCCCTACTTAGTTTTTCATGCTGATAAGGCTGCTCTTCACACTGGATTGCGATTCCTTCCCAAGGTATTGTCAAGTCGTAACATCAATCAGGAAATAGTTATTTCTTTGTGTCCTAACCCTTCTTCGAAGGAGAGCTTACTTCATAATCTGGATGTGGTTCAGACGTTGAATTTCTTTTACAAAGATATGACGAGTCCACAGATTTCATCCTTACTTGTGGGATATTAACCTCCTGCTAACAGGAAGTGGCAAAGAGCACCACAGCAGAGCTGTATATATAGTCCCTCCACCCACAGTCATTCTCTTTGCCTGTGTTATACTAGGAAGACATGGTAAAGTGAGGTGTTAGTTTTAGTTTCTTCAATCAAGAAGTTTTTTATTTTAAATGGTACCGGTGCGTACTATTTTCCTCAGGGGGATATGGAAGAAGATTTCTGCCCTGAGGTTTGATGATCTTAGCATTTGTAACTAAGATCCACGCTGGTTCCCACAAGACTTCTGAAGGTAACCATGAGACATCTTCAGTGTGGAGACCGGTTTCATGCTACAAGCAGCATTAAGGTATGTGCAGCCTTTTTTTCTGAGGAGACTTGGTGTATCTGAACTGGCTGGCATTCTTTCCCTGTATGGGAATGGGGTAAGCCGTAAACCTATTTTAATAAGAGGGGTGTTACTGGAGTCCCTATATTATATTTATCATTAGTTGATATTTGAGCATTATGTGACATGGGAGACAATATAAAAAATGATGTTTTATGTTTTTTATTTTTGGCACTTAAAATTTATTGGTTTTATGCTTGAGGGTTGTAATTGTGTGTGTATTTTTTACTTTAGTGCAAAACTGCATTTCCATGCGGTGTTGTTTGGGCCTACTCCAACTTTTGACCTTAAGGGGCGGGGCCTATTTTGGCGCAATTCCTTCAGGCTTAGCAGCAGCAAACAGTAACTTGGTGGCTCCTGGACTGTGTAGCTGGTTTGAAGGGTTGGAAACTTGATTCGAAGTACCCTGGGGGCAGGTAGGCGCCACAACAGAGCTGTGGCGAGGTGCAGAGGGTAATTTTTATCTATCTTTTGACTACATGTTGATACGTTAAGTACTTCTAAAGCCTTATTTCTGCCCTTGCTTCTGGGTGCAGTAATTTGTGGATTAACCAACGATATTAAGTTAAATTTGGGAATAATTTAACGGGTTTTTTTTGTGCATTTTGGAAAAATTGTTTACTTTTTCTTTTCTTAAAGGCACAGTACACGTTTTTTCTATGCTACAAATAAGTGTTTAAACGACTTTTGTGGTATTACTAGTCTGTTTATCATGTCTGACATTGAGGTTTCTCATTGTTCTATGTGTTTAGAAGCTATTGTGCAACCCCCTCTAACATTGTGTAACTTTTGTACTGAAAGGGCTTTACAATGTAAAAACATAATTTATGCTTACCTGATAAATTTATTTCTCTTGTAGTGTAGTCAGTCCACGGGTCATCCATTACTTATGGAATATATCTCTTCCTAACAGGAAGCTGCAAGAGGATCACCCAGCAGAGCTGCTACATAGCTCCTCCCCTCACATGTCATATTCAGTCATTCGACCAAAGCAGACGAGAAAGGAGAAACCATAGGGTGCAGTGGTGACTGGAGTTTAATTAAAATTTAGGTCTGCCTTAAAGACAGGGCGGGCCGTGGACTGACTACACTACAAGAGAAATAAATTTATCAGGTAAGCATAAATTATGTTTTCTCTTGTTAAGTGTAGTCAGTCCACGGGTCATCCATTACTTATGGAATACCAATACCAAAGCTAAAGTACACGGATGAAGGGAGGGACAAGGCAGGAACATTAAACAGAAGGAACCACTGCCTGAAGTACCTTTCTCCCAAAAATAGCCTCCGAAGAAGCAAAAGTGTAAAATTTGTAAAATTTTGAAAAGGTGTGAAGCGAAGACCAAGTCGCAGCCTTGCAAATCTGTTCAACAGAGGCCTCATTTTTAAAGGCCCAGGTGGAAGCCACAGCTCTAGTAGAATGAGCTGTAATCCTTTCAGGAGGCTGCTGTCCAGCAGTCTCATAGGCTAAACGTATTATGCTACGAAGCCAAAAAGAGAGAGAGGTAGCCGAAGCCTTTTGACCTCTTCTCTGTCCAGAGTAAACGACAAACAGGGAAGCAGTTTGACGAAAATCTTTAGTTGCCTGCAAATAGAACTTCAGGGCACGGACTACGTCCAAATTATGCAAAAGTCGTTCCTTCTTTGAAGAAGGCTTAGGACACAGTGATGGAACAACAATCTCTTGATTGATATTCCTGTTAGTAACTACCTTAGGTAAGAACCCAGGTTTAGTACGCAGAACTACCTTGTCTGAATGAAAAATCAGATAAGGAGAATCACAATGTAAGGCAGATAACTCAGAGACTCTTCGAGCCGAGGAAATAGCCATCAAAAACAAAACTTTCCAGGATAACAGCTTGATATCAATGGAATGAAGGGGTTCAAATGGAACGCCTTGAAGAACATTAAGAACTAAGTTTAAGCTCCACTGCGGAGCAACAGTCTTAAACACAGGCTTAATCCTAGTTAAAGCCTGACAAAAAGCCTGAACGTCTGGAACTTCAGCCAGACGTTTGTGTAGAAGAATAGACAGAGCAGAAATCTGTCACTTTAACGAACTAGCAGATAAGCCCTTTTCTAAACCCTCTTTTAGAAAAGACAATATCCTAGGAATCCTAACCTTACTCCATGAGTAACTCTTGGATTCGCACCAATATAAATATTTACGCCATATCTTATGGTAAATTTTTCTGGTAACAGGCTTCCTAGCCTGTATTAAGGTATCAATAACCGACTCCGAGAAGCCACGCTTTGATAGAATCAAGCGTTCAATCTCCATGCAGTCAGCCTCAGAGAAATTAGATTTGGATGTTTGAAAGGACCCTGAATTAGAAGGTCCTGTCTCAGAGGCAGAGACCACGGTTGACAGGACAACATGTCCACTAGGTCTGCATACCAGGTCCTGCGTGGCCACGCAGGCGCTATCAGAATCACCGAAGCTCTCTCCTGTTTGATCTTGGCAATCAAACGAGGAAGTATCGGGAATGGTGGAAACACATAAGCCATGTTGAAGACCCAAGGGGCTGTCAGAGCATCTATCAGCACCGCTCCCGGGTCCCTGGACCTGGATCCGTAACAAGGAAGCTTGGCGTTCTGGCGAGATGCCATGAAATCCAGATCTGGTTTGCCCCAACGAAGAATCAGTTGAGCAAAGACCTCCGGATGAAGTTCCCACTCCCCCGGATGAAAAATCTGGCGACTTAGAAAATCTGCCTCCCAGTTCTCTACGCCTGGGATGTAAATCGCTGACAGGTGGCAAGAGTGAGACTCTGCCCAGCGAATTATCTTTGAGACTTCCAACATCGCTAGGGAACTTCTGGTTCCCCCTTGATGGTTGATGTAAGCCACAGTCGTGATGTTGTCCGACTGAAATCTGATGAACCTCAGAGTTGCTAACTGAGGCCAAGCTAGGAGAGCATTGAATATTGCTCTTAATTCCAGAATATTTATTGGGAGGAGTTTCTCCTCCTGAGTCCATAATCCCTGAGCTTTCAGGGAGTTCCAGACTGCGCCCCAGCCTAGAAGGCTGGCGTCTGTTGTTACAATTGTCCAATCTGGCCTGCGAAAGGTCATCCCCTTGGACAGATGTGGCCGAGAGAGCCACCATAGAAGAGAATCTCTGGTCTCTTGATCCAGACTTAGTAGGGGGGACAAATCTGAGTAATCCCCGTTCCACTGACTTAGCATGCACAATTGCAGCGGTCTGAGATGCAGGCGCGCAAATGGTACTATGTCCATTGCCGCTACCATTAAGCCGATTACTTCCATGCACTGAGCTACTGACGGGTGTGGAATGGAATGAAGGACACGGCAAGCATTTAGAAGTTTTGATAACCTGGCCTCTGTCAGGTAAATTTTCATCTCTACAGAATCTATAAGAGTCCCTAGAAAGGGAACTCTTGTAAGTGGTAATAGAGAACTCTTTTCCACGTTCACCTTCCACCCATGCGACCTCAGAAATGCCAGAACTATCTCTGTATGAGACTTGGCAGTTTGAAAACTTGACGCTTGTATCAGAATGTCGTCTAGGTACGGAGTCACCGCTATGCCTCGCGGTCTTAGTACCGCCAGAAGTGAGCCCAGAACTTTTGTAAAGATTCTTGGAGCCGTAGCTAATCCGAAGGGAAGAGCTACAAACTGGTAATGCCTGTCTAGGAAAGCAAATCTTAGGTACCGATAATGATCCTTGTGAATCGGTATGTGAAGGTAGGCATCCTTTAAATCCACTGTGGTCATGTACTGACCCTCTTGGATCATGGGAAGGATGGTTCGAATAGTTTCCATTTTGAATGATGGAACTCTTAGAAATTTGTTTAGGATTTTTAAGTCCAAGATTGGTCTGAAGGTTCCCTCTTTCTTGGGAACCACAAATAGATTTGAATAGAATCCCTGCCCGTGTTCCGTCCGCGGAACTGGGTGGATCACCCCCATTAGTAAAAGGTCTTGTACACAGCGTAGAAACGCCTCTTTCTTTATTTGGTTTGCTGATAACCTTGAAAGATGAAATCTCCCTCGTGGAGGAGAAGTTTTGAAGTCCAGGAGATATCCCTGAGATATGATCTCCAACGCCCAGGGATCCTGGACATCTCTTGCCCAAGCCTGGGCGAAGAGAGAAAGTCTGCCCCCCACTAGATCCGTTTCCGGATAGGGGACCCTCTCTTCATGCTGTCTTGGAGGCAACAGCAGGTTTCTTGGCCTGCTTGCCCTTGTTCCAGGACTGGTTAACTTTCCAGCCCTGCCTGTAACGAGCAACAGCTCCTTCCTGTTTTGGAGCGGAGGAAGTTGATGCTGCTCCAGCCTTGAAGTTACGAAAGGCACGAAAATTAGACTGTTTGGCCTTTGATTTGGCCCTGTCCTGAGGTAGAGCATGGCCCTTACCTCCCGTAATGTCAGCTATAATTTCTTTCAAGCCGGGCCCGAATAAGGTCTGCCCTTTGAAAGGAATATTAAGCAATTTAGATTTAGAAGTCACGTCAGCTGACCAGGATTTAAGCCATAGCGCTCTGCGCGCTTGGATGGCGAATCCGGAGTTCTTAGCCGTAAGTTTGGTTAAATGTACGACGGCATCAGAAACAAATGCGTTAGCTAGCTTAAGTGTTTTAAGCTTGTTCATAATTTCATCCAATGGAGCTGTGCGAATGGCCTCTTCCAGAGACTCAAACCAGAATGCCGCCGCAGCAGTGACAGGCGCAATGCATGCAAGGGGCTGTAAGATAAAACCTTGTTGAACAAACATTTTCTTAAGGTAACCCTCTAATTTCTTATCCATTGGATCTGAAAAGGCACAACTATCCTCCACCGGGATAGTGGTACGCTTAGCTAAAGTAGAAACTGCTCCCTCCACCTTAGGGACCGTCTGACATAAGTCTCGTGTGGTGGCGTCTATAGGAAAGATTTTCCTAAATATGGGAGGAGGGGAAAAGGGCACACCAGGTCTATCCCACTCCTTGCTAATAATCTCTGTAAGCCTTTTAGGTATAGGAAACACGTCAGTACACACCGGTACCGCATAGTATCTATCCAACCTACATAATTTTTCTGGAATTGCAACCGTGTTACAATCATTCAGAGCCGCTAATACCTCCCCTAGCAATATGCGGAGGTTCTCAAGCTTAAATTTAAAATTAGAAATCTCTGAATCCAGTCTCCCTGGATCAGATCCGTCACCCACAGAATGAAGCTCTCCGTCTTCACGTTCTGCAAACTGTGACGCAGTATCTGACATGGCTCTCACCTCATCCGCGCGCTCTGTCCTTAACCCAGAGCTATCGCGCTTACCTCTTAATTCTGGCAATTTAGATAATACTTCTGTCATAACAGTAGCCATGTCTTGCAAAGTGATTTGTAAGGGCCTCCCTGATGTACTTGGTGCCACAAAATCACGCACCTCCTGAGCGGGAGGCGAAGGTACTGACACGTGAGGAGAGTTAGTCGGCATAACTTCCCCCTCGTTGTCTGGTGATAATTTCTTTACATGTAAAGATTGACTTTTATTTAAAGTAGCATCAATGCAATTAGTACATAAATTTCTATTGGGCTCCACATTGGCCTTTAAACATAGTGAACAAAGAGATTCATCTGTGTCAGACATGTTTAAACAGACTAGCAATGAGACTAGCAAGCTTGGAAATACTTTTCTAAATAAATTTACAAGCAATATAAAAAACGCTACTGTGCCTTTAAGAAGCACAAAAAGCTGTCACAGTTGAAATAACAATGAACCAAAATAGTTATAGCAACCAATTTTTCACAGTAAATGTATTAAGTTAGCAAAGGATTGCACCCACCAGCAAATGGATGATTAACCCCTTAATACCCAAAAACGGATTAACAATTTAATAATTAACGTTTTTCTCACAGTCAAAACACACTGTCACAGGTCTGCTGTGACTGATTACCTCCCTCAAAATGAATTTTGAAGACCCCTGAGCTCTCTAGAGACGATCTGGATCATGGAGGATGAAGTAGACAGATTGTGACTGAATTTTTACTGCGCAAAAAAGCGCTAAAATAGGCCCCTCCCACTCATATTACAACAGTGGGGAAGCTCAGAAAACTGTTTCTATGCAGAAAACAAAGATGGCCATGTGGTAAAAGTCATGCCCCAATAAGTTTTATCACCAAGTACCTCACAAAAACGATTAACATGCCAGTAAACGTTTTAAACATACATTTGAAAAGTTATGAATTGTTATTAATAAGCCTGCTACCAGTCGCTTTTACTGCAGTTAAGGCTCATACATTATTTCAGTATTAACAGTATTTTCAGAGTCAATTCCATTCCTTAGAAAAATACATTCAGTGTACACACACTCATCAGCCTAATACCAGTCGCTATCACTGCATTTAAGGCTGAACTTACTTTACATTGGTATCAGCAGTATTTTCTCAGTCAATTCCATTCCTCAGAAAAATAATTACTGCACATACCTCATTTGCAGGGGGGCCCTGCATGCTATTCCCCTTCTCTGAAGTTACCTCACTCCTCAGATGAGAACAGCCAGTGGATCTTAGTTACGTCTGCTAAGATCATAGAAAACGCAGGCAGATTCTTCTTCTAATGCTGCCTGAGAATAAACAGCACACTCCGGTGCCATTTAAAATAACAAACTTAGTTAAAGTTAAAAAACACCACAGACCTCTCACAGCGACCTATCTAGTTAGGCTGCAAGAGAATGACTGAATATGACATGTGAGGGGAGGAGCTATGTAGCAGCTCTGCTGGGTGATCCTCTTGCAGCTTCCTGTTAGGAAGAGATATATTCCATAAGTAATGGATGACCCGTGGACTGATTACACTTAACAAGAGAAAAGCATATTTTAAATAAAGTAAGTGTGCCTAAGGATGATTCTCAGTCTGAAGAGAATCAGGATATGCCATCCAATTCTCCCCAAGTGTCACAACCTTTTATGCCCACACAAGCGACACCTAGTACTTCTAGTGCGTCTAATTCCTTTACTCTGCAGGAGATGGCTGCAGTTATGTCAACTACACTTACAGAGGTATTGTCTAAATTACCAGTGTTGCAGGGTAAACGCAGTAGGTCAAGTATTAATGTAAATACTGAATCCCCTGATGCTTTATTAGCTATTTCCGATGTTCCCTCACAGTGCTCTGAGTTGGGATCAGGGAATTACTGTCTGAGGGGGAAATTTCTGATTTAGGGAATGTTTTTTCTCAGACAGATTCGGATGCTATGTCATTTAAATTTAAGCTTGAACACCTCAGCCTGTTGCTTAGGGAGGTTTTAGCGACTCTGGATGATTGCGATCCTATTGTGATTCCTCCAGAGAAATTGTGTAAAATGGATAAATATTTGGAAGTTCCTACTTACACTGATGTTTTTCCGGTTCCTAAGAGAATTTTGGAAATTATTAGTAAGGAATGGGATAGACCAGGTATACCGTTTTCTCCCTCTCCTAATTTTAAGAATATGTTTCCTATATCAGATACCATTCGGGACTCATGGCAAACGGTCCCTAAGGTAGAGGGAGCTATATCTTCCCTAGCTAAGCGTACTACTATACCCAATGAGGATAGTTGTGCTTTCTAGGACCCTATGGATAAGAAATTAGAGGGTCTACTAAAGAAATTATTTGTTAATCAGGGATTTCTTTTACAACCTATTTCTTGCATTGGTTTGAGGCTCTAGAAGAGTCTCTTAAGGTTGAGACTCCATTAGATGACATTCTAGATAGAATTAAGGCTCTTAAGCTAGCTAATTCTTTTATTACTGATGCCGCTTTTCAAATTGCTAAATTAGCGGCAAAAAATGCAGGATTTGCTATTTTAGCACGTAGAGCATTGTGGCTCAAATCTTGGTCTGCTGATGTGTCATCAAAACATAAGCTTTTAGCTATTCCCTTTTAAAGGTAAGACCCTTTTTGGGCCAGAATTGAAAGAGATCATTTCTGATATTACAGGAGGTAAGGGCCATGCCCTACCTCAGGATAGGTTGGTTAAAATGAGGGGTAAACAGAATAATTTTCGTTCCTTTCGGAACTTTAAAGGAGGACCCCCCGCTTCTTCTTCTTCTTCTTCTTCCACTAAGCAGGAAGGGAATTTTTCCCAATCTAAGTCAGTCTGGAGACCCAATCAGAACTGGAATAAGGGTAAACAATCCAGAAAACCCACTGCTGGTACTAAGACAGCATGAAGGGGTGGCCCCCGATCCGGGACTGGATCTAGTAGGGGGCAGACTTTCTTTCTTTGCTCAGGCTTGAGCAAGAGATAAGAAAAGAGAAAACAGAAGCGCCACATGGCCCAATATTGTTTGGTCCAAAGCTTGTAGATCTTGAAATAAGAAACAAACTCACATTTAGAAGAGCACCTCAATTAGTGCTATATGGGCAGTCTGGGATCTATTCGGTCACCCAGAAGACCAACTTCCTGCACAGGAACTGATGTCTATGTGGACAGAGAAGAGACACAGGTGCCTATATGGCCTAGTATTGTTGGTACAAGTTGACAGAATCAAATAATGATAAGAGTGGTACTCACTATGTATAAAACACCTCTTTTGATGCTATAGGAGCATGAAGGGATCAATTCAGTCACCCAACAGACTTGTAGCAAGGCATCCGGGTAGGTTCAGTGGTTCAGAGGATCCCAGAGTAGTCCAAATAATGAATATCCTCAGATAAAAAGGCAGAAAAATCCCAAAGAAAGAGCAGCAAGTGTTCAAATGCTAAAACTGACTTTATTAAAAATTATAAAATTACAGGCAACACGTTTCTCAGCCAATGGCTGTTTCATCAGGCTTCAGGTCTTCTGGGTGACCGAATAGATCCCAGACTGCCCATATAGCACTAATTGAGGTGCTCTTCTAAATGTGAGTTTGTTTCTTATTTCAAGATCTACAAGCTTTGGACCAAACAATATTGGGCCATGTGGCGCTTCTGTTTTCTCTTTTCTCTATAGATTGCTGTTCCTGGATCCTGGCCTGGATCTTCACAAATAGCTGCCTAATCTCCTCTCCAGAGACTTTACAATAATTCTATTGCCTCTCTTTTGTCCATCTTAGGCAATGATACACACTTATAATATTTAATTGTTTCACATTACAACTGTATAACGACTTTTTTTGTAATTTTGTATTTCTGTATTTTTGATATATATATATATATATATATATATATATATATATATATATATATATATATATATATATATATATATATATATATATATATATATATATGGATTTTTAATTGATGTTGATCACTAGTATCACTAGTTTTTTCTATTATGTGATTTATTTTGTCATTTACAATTGACACTACTGGTAATTATTGTTTATATTCACATATTTACTTTTATCCTCTTTTATATTATATATTCTGACACATTAGAAGACTTAGTCTCCAGTGTCTATTTTTCTCACTCATTTAATTAATAGGGCGCCCCCTCATTTTTTTGTTGAGCAAGAGATGTTGAGGATTCCTGGGCACTAGAAATAGTGACCCACGGTTATCAATTGGAATTCAAGGATTTTCTCCCAAGAGGGAGATTTCATCTTTCAAACTTATCTGCAAACCAGATAAAGAGAGAGGCGTTCTTACGCTGTGTTAAAGACCTTTTTACTATGGGAGTAATCTGTCCTGTTCCAAAATTGGAACAGGGGCAGGAGTTTTACTCAAACCTATTTGTGGTTCCCAAAAAAGAGGGAACGTTCAAACCCATTTTGGACCTCAAGTGTTTAAACAAATTTCTAGAGTTCCATCATTCAAGATGGAGACAATTCGAACGATTTTGCCAATGATCCAGGAGGGTCAATATATGACTACCGTGGATTTGAAGGATGCTTACCTTCATATTCCAATCCACAAAGATCATCATCAGTTTCTAAGGTTTGCCTTCTTGGACAAACATTTTCAGTTTGTGGCTCTTCCTTTCGGGTTGGCCACAGCACCCAGAATCTTTACAAAGGTTCTAGGGTCTCTTTTGGCGGTTCTCAGATAACGGTGGCGCCTTATCTGGACGATATTCTGATTCAGGCGTCAACATATCATCTGACAAAATCTCACACGGACACAGTGTTGTCTTTTATGAGAACTCACGGCTGGAAGGTGAACATAGAGAAGAGTTCCTTTCTTGGGAACTCTGATAGACTCGGTAGCCATGAAAGTATTTCTGACGGAGGTCAGAAAATCAAAGATTTTGAATACTTGCCGAGCACTTCTGTCCATTCCTCGGCCATCAGTGGCTCAAACCACTGCAACTATGCATGCTCGGTCAGTGGAATGGGGATTATGCGGATTTATTTCCAAAGATAATTCTGGATCAAGAGACCAGAAACTCTCTTCTTTGGTGGTTGTCGACGGATCATCTGTCCCAGGGGGACTTGTTTCCCCAGACCCTCGTGGGTGATAGTGACAACAGATGCCAGCCTTCTGGGCTGGGGTGCAGTTTGGAATTCCCTGAAGGCTCAGGGTGTTTGGGCTCAAGTGGAGTCTCTACTTCCAATCAATATTTTGGAACTGAGGGCAAAATTCAATGCACTTCAGGCGTGGCCTCAGTTGGCTTCGGCCAAATTCATCAGATTCCAGTCGGACAACATAACTACTGTGGCATATGTCAATCATCAGGGGGGAACAAGGAGTTCCTTAGCGATGATAGAAGTATCCAAGATAATCAGTTGGGCAGAGGCCCACTCTTGTCATCTGTCAGCGATCTACATCCCAGGAGAAAAAAACTGGGAAGCAGACTTTTCATCCGGGGGAGTGGGAACTTCACCCGGAGGTATTTGCCTCATTGATTCTCAGATGGGGCAGACCGGAATTGGATTTGATGGCATTTCGTCAGAATGCCAAGCTTCCAAGATACGGATCCCGGTCAAGGGATCCTCAGGCCGAACTGATAGATGCCTTGGCAGTACCTTGGTTGTTCAGCCTAGCTTATATGTTTCCGCCGTTTCCTCTCCTCCCACGCGTGATTGCTCGAATCAAATAGGAGAGAGCTTCAGTGATCCTGATAGCGCCTGCGTGGCCACGCAGGACTTGGTATGCGGATCTAGTGGACATGTCCTCTCTGCCACCGTGGAAACTTCCGTTGAGACAGGACCTTCTCATTCAAGGTCCTTTCCAACATCCAAATCTAGTTTCTTTGCAACTGACTGCGTGGAGATTGAACGCTTGATTTTATCGAAGCGAGGATTCTCTGATTCAGTTATCAATACTTTGATACAGGCTAGAAAGCCTGTCACTAGAAAAATCTATCATAAGATATGGCGTAAATATCTTTATTGGTGTGAATCCAAGGGTTACTCATGGAGTAAAGTTAGGATTCCTAGGATTTTGTCTTTTCTCCAAGAAGGATTGGAGAAAGGGTTATCAGCAAGTTCCTTAAAGGGACAAATTTCAGCTTTGCCAATTCTGTTTCACAAACGTTTGGCAAATGTATCAGATGTTCAGTCTTTTTGTCAAGCTCTATCTAGAATTAAGCCTGTATTTCGACCTATTACTCCTCCCTGGAGTTTGAATTTAGTTATTCAAGTTCTGCAAGGGGTTCAGTTTGAACCTATGCATTCCATAGATATTAAACTATTATCTTGGAAAGTTCTGTTTTTGGTTGTTATTTCTTCTGCTCGAAGAGTTTCTGAGCTTTCAGCATTACAGTGTGATTCGCCTTATCCCATATTTCATTCTGATAAGGTGGTTTTACGTACCAAACCTGGGTTCCTTCCTAAGGTTGTTTTGAATAAAAATATTAATCAGGAAATTGTTGTTCCTTCCTTGTGTCCTAATCCTTCTTCTAAGAAGGAGCGTCTGTTACATAACTTAAAGTTTCTTACAGGCCTTAAAGTTTTTCTTACAGCCAACTAAGGATTTCCGTCAATCATCTTCATTATTCATTGTTTGTTCTGGAAAGTGTAGGGGTCAGAAAGCTACGGCTACCTCTCTTTCTTTTTGGTTGAGAAGTATCATCCGCCTGGCATATGAGACTGCTGGACAGCAGCCTCCTGAAAGAATTACGGCTCATTCTACTAGGGCTGTGGCTTCCACATGGGCTTTTAAAAACGATGCATCTGTTGAACAGATTTGTAAGGCTGCGACTTGGTCGTCCCTTCACACTTTTTCCAAATTTTCCAAATTTGATACTTTTGCTTCTTCTGAGGCCTATCTTTGGGAGAAAGGTTCTTCAAGCAGTGGTGCCTTCTGTTTAGGTTCCTGTCTTGTCCCTCCCTTTCATCGGTGTCCTATTGCTTTGGTATTTGTTTCCCACAAGTAAGGATGAAATCCGTGGACTCGTCATATCTTTGTAAAAGAAAACTAAATTTATGCTTACCTGATAAATTACTTTCTTTTACGATATGACGAGTCCACGGCCCACCCTGTTCTTTTTAAGACAGTTTTCTTTATATTTTTTGTAAACTTCAGTCACCTCTGCACCTTTTAGCTTTTCCTTTTTCTCTTCCTATACCTTCGGCCGAATGACTGAGGGTGGAGGGAAAGAGGAGGGGCTATATATACAGCTCTGCTGTGGTGCTCTTTGCCACTTCCTGTTAGCAGGAGGTTAATATCCCACAAGTAAGGATGAAATCCGTGGACTCGTCATATCGTAAAAGAAAGTAATTTATCAGGTAAGCATAAATTTAGTTTTTAATCTTCAGGCTACGAAGGAGTTTAGACAGACTTCGTCCTTATTTGTTGTGTATTCAGGGAAGCACAGGGGACGAAGGGCCTCTGCCACTTCTCTATCTTTTTTGTTGAGTAGTATGATCCGTCTGGCATATGAGACAGCGGGACACACAGCCTCCTCAGAGGATTTCGGCTCACTCGACTAGAGCTGTGGCCTCTTCTTGGGCCTTTAAGAATGAGGCTTCTATGGACCAGATTTATTTGTAAGGCGGCAACCTGGTCTTCCTTACATACGTTTGCAAAATTTACAAATTTGACGTCTTTGCTTCGGCGGAAGCAGCTTTTGGGAGAAAGGTTCTGCAGGCTGTGGTGCCCTCAGTATAGGGTCCGCCTCCTTTACCCTCCTGTTTTCTTCATTCAGTATCCTCTAGAGCTTGGGTATTTGTTCCCACAAGTGATGAATGAAGCAGTGGACTCTCCTCCCCTTTAAATGGAAAACATAAATTATGCTTACCTGATAATTTAATTTCCATCGTGGGGAGGAGAGTCCACTGCACCCGTCTGTTCTCCGGTGGGCAGACTTAAAGGGACACTGTACCCAAATTTTTTCTTTCATGATTCAGATAGAGCATGCAATTTTAAGCATCTTTCTAATTTATTCCTATTGTCAAATTTTCTTTATTCACTTGGTATTTTTATTTGAAAAGCAAGAATTTAAGTTAAGATGCCGGCCCATTTTTGGAGAACAACCTGGGTTGTCCTTGCTGATTGGACAGCACCAATAAACAAGTGCTGTCCATGGTTCTGAACCACAAATTGGCTGGCTCCTTAGCTTAGATGTCTTCTTTTTCAAATAAAGAAAGCAAGAGAACAAAGAAAAATTGATAATAGGAGTAAATTAGAAATTTGCTTAAAATTGCTTGCTCTATATGAATCACAAAAGAAAAAAATTGGGCTCATTGTCCCTTTAAATTTATTTTTGTTCTTCTGGCACCATTTTTACCTTGATATTTCTCCTACTGTTCCTTGTTCCCTTGGCAGAATGACTGGGGGATGAGGGAAGCGGGGGAGGTATTTAAGCCTTTGGCTGGGGTGTCTTTGCCTCCTCCTGGTGGCCAGGTTTTTATTTCCCACAAGTGATGAATGAAGCAGTGGACTCTCCTCCCCACGATAGAAATGAAATTATCAGGTAAGCATAATTTATGTTTCTTTTACAAGATACAATGAGTCCAAGGATTTCATCCTTACTTGTGGGATATCGCCTCCTGGTCAGCAGGAGGAGAGGCAAAGAGCACCACAGCAGAGCTTCATATATAGCTCCTCCCTTTCCTCCCACTCCAGTCATTCTCTCTGCCTGTGTTAGTGATAAGAGGTAAAGTGAGGTTATAGTTATAGATTCTTCAATCAAGAGTTTGTTATTTGTATAAGTGGTGCCTCAGTGTACTACATTGTTCTGGGGTATAGCCTAGACCAGATCAGTCTCTTCAGCAAAGAGAAGCATTTGGTGGCTTTAAAGCAATGGGAACTTGTGGGACATTATTCTCACTGCGCCTCCCATACCTGTTTTGCTGCCCTACCTGCAAAAGTCTGAGAGAGAGAGAGACTCAGTACTTTTTGTTATCTCCACAGGCCAATGTGAGGAGAATTTGAGAGCCTCGTAAGCCGGGTGGACTGCGTTACTGCCGGGCAGGGTTTTCAGGTAAGTGCTGAATTTTTTTTCTGGATTGCAGGTTCGTTTCCCGGCAGGTTCCACTTAGTCTTTCATCCTTCCGAGGTCGATGGACTAAGCTGCGCCTTGTGTCCCTTACGGGGGATTAGCCGCGCGTTTCCAGTAACCAATACATTTGCACTCATACATACTTTGCTATAGCTATGTGGTCTACTATACCCTTAGAGGATAGTTGGGTGTGGCTTCCTCATGGGCATTCAAAGATGATGCTTCTGTGTAACATTTGTACTGAAAGGGCTTTACAATGTAAAAAGCATATTTTAAATAAAGTAAGTGTGCCTAGGGATGATTCTCAGTCTGAAGAGAATCAGGATATGCCATCCAATTCTCCCCAAGTGTCACAACCTTTTATGCCCACACAAGCGACACCTAGTACTTCTAGTGCGTCTAATTCCTTTACTCTGCAGGAGATGGCTGCAGTTATGTCAAGTACCCTTACAGAGGTATTGTCTAAATTACCAGTGTTGCAGGGTAAACGCAGTAGGTCAAGTATTAATGTAAATACTGAATCCCCTGATGCTTTATTAGCTATTCCCGATGTTCCTTCACAGTGCTCTGAGTTGGGGATCAGGGAATTACTGTCTGAGGGGGAAATTTTTGATTCAGGGAATGTTTTTTCTCAGACAGATTCGGATGCTATGTCATTTAAATTTAAGCTTGAACACCTCCGTCTGTTGCTTAGGGAGGTTTTAGCGACTCTGGATGATTGTGATCCTATTGTGATTCCTCCAGAGAAATTGTGTAAAATGGATAAATATTTGGAAGTTCCTACTTACACTGATGTTTTTCCGGTTTCTAAGAGAATTTTGGAAATTATTAGTAAGGAATGGGATAGACCAGGTATACCGTTTTCTCCCTCTCCTAATTTTAAGAAAATGTTTCCTATATCAGATACCATTCTGTACTCATGGCAATCGGTCCCTAAGGTAGAGGGAGCTATATCTTCCCTAGCTAAGCGTACTACTATACCCATTGAGGATAGTTGTGCTTTCTAGGACCCTATGGATAAGAATCTTATAAATATTTATTTCTGAGGTACTCACCCCCTTTTCTCTTGAAAATACACTAATATTTGGGTTGCAATATTAATAAAAGTCACTTGTTGTCCTATTTCTAGGTAGCCCATAAATATGTCAGTACATCAGTGTAGCTTTATCTAATTAGAATTTATCTCCTGTATATATTTGTTTATAAATTTATGCACTCTACTAAGGTTAAAAGGAAAAGAATTCTGTTGCACTATATTATGTATAAGTATTTATTGCATTCTCAATTTTTGTATAATAACTACAGGCATAGTATCAAAGGAGTCACTTTAATATGCATTTTTCCTTGTGTACCTGTCTATACACGGTGCTCTTGTGGGTTAAATTAATTTCACAGATGTTTTCAATTGTTAATTGGTATACCTTTAAGAGCGCCGTTTGGTAGACTTGCTAACTATGCAGTGACTAAGTGCGGGAGACCCGCATGAAACGCGTATGCACTTATCTGCCATACAGTTTGATCAGGTCCTCTGATCAACTGACTTGTTTTTACCCTTGTATTTATTTTTAAAGCGCTGAAATAAAATTGGAAATTGTTTTACTTACCTGGACTTGTGGATCCTTGCAGCGGTTAGCCGGAACTTCTGTGTACTTTCTAGTTATGTCAACTACCCTTACAGAGGTATTGTCTAAATTACCAGTGTTGCAGGGTAAACACAGTAGGTAAAGTATTAATGTAAATACTAAATCCCCTGATGCTTTATTAGCTATTTCCGATGTTCCCTCACAGTGCTCTAAGTTGGGGATCAGGGAATTACTGTCTGAGGGGGAAATTTCTGATTCAGGGAATGTCATATCGTAAAAGAAAGTAATTTATCAGTTAAGCATAAATTTAGTTTTTAATCTTCACGCTACGAAGGAGTTTAGACAGACTTCGTCCTTATTTGTTGTGTATTCAGGGAAGCACAGGGGACGAAGGGCCTCTGCCACTTCTCTATCTTTTTTGTTGAGTAGTATGATCCGTCTGGCATATGAGACAGCGGGACACACAGCCTCCTCAGAGGATTTCGGCTCACTCGACTAGAGCTGTGGCCTCTTCTTGGGCCTTTAAGAATGAGGCTTCTATGGACCAGATTTGTAAGGCGGCAACCTGGTCTTCCTTACATACGTTTGCAAAATTTTACAAATTTGACGTCTTTGCCTTCGGTGGAAGCAGCTTTTGGGAGAAAGGTTCAGTATCCTCTAGAGCTTGGGTATTTGTTCCCACAAGTGATGAATGAAGCAGTGGACTCTCCTCCCCTTTAAATAGAAAACATAAATTATGCTTACTTGATAATTTAATTTCCATCGTGGGGAGGAGAGTCCACTGCACCCGTCTGTTCTCCGGTGGGCAGACTTAAAGCGACACTGTACCCAAATTTTTTCTTTCATGATTCAGATAGAGCATGCAATTTTAAGCATCTTTCTAATTTATTCCTATTGTCAAATTTTCTTTATTCACTTGGTATTTTTATTTGAAAAGCAAGAATATAAGTTTAGATGCCGGCCCATTTTTGGTGAACAACCTGGGTTGTCCTTGCTGATTGGACAGCACCAATAAACAAGTGCTGTCCATGGTTCTGAACCACAATTTGGCTGCCTCCTTAGCTTAGATGTCTTCTTTTTCAAATAAAGAAAGCAAGAGAAGGAAGAAAAATTGATAATAGGAGTAAATTAGAAATTTGCTTAAAATTGCTTGCTCTATATGAATCACAAAAGAAAAAAATTGGGCTCATTGTCCCTTTAAATTTATTTTTGTTCTTCTGGCACCATTTGTACCTTGATATTTCTCCTACTGTTCCTTGTTCCCTTGGCAGAATGACTGAGGGATGAGGGAAGCGGGGGAGGTATTTAAGCCTTTGGCTGGGGTGTCTTTGCCTCCTCCTGGTGGCCAGGTTTTTATTTCCCACAAGTGATGAATGAAGCAGTGGACTCTCCTCCCCACGATAGAAATGAAATTATCAGGTAAGCATAATTTATGTTTCTTTTACAAGATACGATGAGTCCAAGGATTTCATCCTTACTTGTGGGATATCGCCTCCTGGTCAGCAGGAGGAGGCAAAGAGCACCACAGCAGAGCTTCATATATAGCTCCTCCCTTCCCTCCCACTCCAGTCATTCTCTTTGCCTGTGTTAGTGATAAGAGGTAAAGTGAGGTGATAGTTATAGATTCTTCAATCAAGAGTTTGTTCTTTTTATAAGTGGTGCCTCAGTGTACTACTTTGTTCTGCGGTATAGCCTAGACCAGATCAGTCTCTTCAGCAAAGAGAAGCATTTGGTGGCTTTAAAGCAATGGGAACTTGTGGGACATTATTCTCACTGCGCCTCCCATACCTGTTTTGCTGCCCTACCTGCAAAACTCTGAGAGAGAGAGAGAGACTCAGTACTTTTTGTTATCTCCACAGGCCAATGTGAGGAGAATTTGAGAGCCTCGTAAGCCGGGTGGACTGCCTTACTGCCGGGCAAGGTTTTCAGGTAAGTGCTGAATTTTTTTTCTGGATTGCAGGTTCGTTTCCCGGCAGGTTCCACTTAGTCTTTCATCCTTCCGAGGTCGATGGACTAAGCTGCGCCTTGTGTCCCTTACGGGGGATTAGCCGTGCGTTTCCCGTAACCAATACATTTGCACTCATACATACTTTGCTATAGCTATGTGGTCTACTATACCCTTAGAGGATAGTTGGGTGTGGCTTCCTCATGGGCATTCAAAGATGATGCTTCTGTTGTACAGATTGCAAAACTACAACTTGGTCGTCTCTTCACACTTTTTCCAAATTTTTCAAATTTGATACTTTTGCCTTTTCTGAGGCTGTTTTTGGGAGGAAAGTTCTTCCAGCAGTGGTGCCTTCCGTTTAGGTTCCCTGTTTTGTCCCTCCCATTTCATCCGTGTACTATAGCTTTGGTATTGTATCCCACAGGATGAAATCCGTGGACTCATCGTATCTTGTAAAAGAAAAGGTAAATTTATTCTTACCTGATAAAATTTTTTTCTTTTACCATACGATGAGTCCACGGCCCACCCTGTTTTTATGAGACAGGTCTTTATTTTTGTTAAACTTCAGTCACCTCTGCACCTTGGCTTTTCCTTTCTCTTCCTAACTTCGGTCGAATGACTGGAGTGGGAGGGAAGGGAGGAGCTATATATGCAGCTCTGCTGTGGTGCTCTTTGCCTCCTCCTGCTGACCAGGAGGCGATATCCCACAAGTAAGGATGAAATCTGTGGACTCATCGTATCGTAAAAGAAACAAATCAGGTAAGAATAAATTTCCCTTTTTTTGCTTCGGCGGAAGCAGCTTTTGGGAGAAAGGTTTTGGAGGCTGTGGTGCCCTCAGAATAGGGTCCGTCTCTTTTGCCCTCCCGTTTTTTTTTCATTCAGTGTCCTCTGGAGCTTGGGTATTTGTTTCCCACAAGTAATGAATGAAGCCGTGGACTCTCCTCATATTAAGATGGAAAACATAAATTATGCTAACCTGATAATTTAATTTCCATCTGTAGGATGAGAGTCCATGGCCCAAGCCCGGTTCGCCGTTGGGGGGACCTAAATTTCTTTTGTTTTCTTCTGGCACCATTTATACCCTGATATTTCTCCTACTGTTCCTTGTTCCCTCAGCAGAATGACTAGGGGTTGAGGGGAGTGGGGGGAGGTATTTAAGCTTTTGGCTGGGGTGTCTGCCTCCTCCTGGTGGCCAGTTTATGTATTTTCCACAAGTAATGAAAGAAGCTGTGGACTCTCCTCATACAGATGGAAATTAAATCAGGTATGCATGATTTTATCCCCATTAAATTCTTTTTTTCTCATGGTTATACACTGTTGCTATCTGACTCTCATACTTTTCTGGTCTGGCTGTTTACTTTTCTCCACAGTTTTCTTTGCTTGGTTAAATGTTAAAGGGACAATCTAGTCAAAATTAATTTCATGATTCAGATAAGGCATGCAATTTTAAACAACTTTCCAATGTACTTTTATACTCAAATTTACTTTGTTCTCTTGGTAATCTTTGTTGAAAACTAAACCTAGATAGGCTCATATGCCAATGTCTAAGCCCTTGAAGGCTGCCTCTTATCGCAGTGCATTTTCACAGGGTTTTTTTTGGGGGGGGGGGGTTTACACTTAGGGGTCTATGAAGCGGCGGATGCTGCTTTCGACCCTCTCCGCTTCAGTTCCACCTGAAGCAGAAGTTAAGAAGCAGCGGTCCTAAGACCCCTGCTCCTTAATTTGTCTGCCACCTCCATAGAGCGTTTTCAGCATTACCAGTCCTTACTTTTTTTTAATATATATTTATCTTTATTTTTTTCCGTATAACAAAGGAAATACAGCATTCATAGACACAAATGATGAATAAAAGCTGAAAAATATATGTACAAATGTACATGTTCGGATAAAGCCAAGTACATAACATAAACCACAATTATACATGGCTGTACAGCAGGTGGTAAACAATAAATCATAAGAACAACAAAACACTGCAGCCCCAGCTGATTTAAATTTCCCCTGTTATCTTTCCTTGTTTTATCCTAAAGAAAAAAAGAGAGGAGAGTTACGAAATGGAGAGATGATATAATCACTTTATCCCATTTATTTAAAAATGCTTTTAATTTATTTTCTGTGATTATCAGAGGGTCATGTTGATCGATAATCCTTTGATACATCATATTTTGAATAAAAGTCAAAAGACCTGGTGAACCCTTACTTTTTCCATGATCTAAGGATAGTTTGTCTGGCTATAAGTATTGCAGTGTTTATTAAAGGGACAGTAAACACCAGAATTTTTGTTGTTTAAAAAGAAAGATAATCACTTTATTACCAATTCCCCAGTTTTGCATAACCAACACAGTTACAATAATACACATTTTACCTCTGTGATTACCTTGTATCTAAGACTCTGCAGACTGCCCCCTTATTTCAGTTCTTTTGACAGACTTGCATTTTTGCCAATCAGTGCTCACTCCTAGGAGTTTCTTGTGCCTGAGCTCAATGTTATCTATATGAAACACATGAACTAACGCTCTCTAGTGGTGAAAAACTGTCAAAATGCTTTCAGATTAGAGGCGACCTTCAAGTTCTAAGAAATTAGCATATGAACCTCCTAGATTTAGCTTTTAATTAAGAATACCAAGAGAACAAAGCAAAATTGGTAATAAAAAGTAAATTGGAAAGTTGCTTAACCCTTTACTGACCACAGCACTTTTCCATTTTCTGTCCGTTTGGGACCAAGGCTATTTCTCTTGTAAAGGTGTATCCAGTCCACGGGTTCATCCATTACTTGTGGGATATTCTCGTTCCCAACAGAAAGCTGCAAGAGGACACCCACAGCAGAGCTGTCTATATAGCTCCTCCCCTAACTGCCACCCCCAGTCATTCTCTTGCAGCTCTCGACAAGAAAGGAAGTATCAAGAGAGATGTGGTGAATTAGTGTAGTTTTTTACCTTCAATCAAAAGTTTGTTATTTTTAAACGGTACCGGTGTTGTACTGTTTTCTCTTGTTAAGTGTATTCAGTCCACGGGTCATCCATTACTTATGGGATTATATCTCCTTCCCAACAGGAAGTTGCAAGAGGATCACCCAAGCAGAGCTGCTATATAGCTCCTCCCCTCACATGTCATATCCAGTCATTCTCTTGCAACTCAACTAGTTAGGTCGTTGTGAGAGGTCTGTGGTGTTTTTTATACTTAGTTTATTTCTTCAATCAAAAGTTTGTTATTTTAAATGGCACCGGAGTGTGCTGTTTGTTCTCAGGCAGTATTTAGAAGAAGAATCTGCCTGCGTTTTCTATGATCTTAGCAGAAGTAACTAAGATCCACTGGCTGTTCTCGCACATTCTGAGGAGTGGGGTAACTTTCAGAAAGGGAATAGCATGTGGGGAATCCTGCAAACAAGGTATGTGCAGTAAATTATTTTTCTAAGGAATGGAATTGACTAAGAAAATACTGCTGATACCGATGTAATGTAAGTACAGCCTTAAATGCAGCAGCGACTGGTATCAGGCTGATGAATGTATGTACAATAAGTAATTTTCTAAGGAATGGAATTTGACTAAGAAAATACTGTTAATACTGAAGTATTGTATAAGCCTTAACTGCAGTAGAAGAGACTGGTAGCAGGCTTATTAATAACACTACCTAACTTTTAAAGTGTATGTTTCAAAACGTTTACTAGCATGTTATTCGTTTTTTGTGAGGTACTTTGGTGATAAATCTTTTGGGGCATGATTTTCCACATGGCTGTTGTTTATTTCTATATAGAAACGATTAACTGAGGTTTCCCACTGTTGTAATAGGAGTGGGAGGAGCCTATTTTAGCGCTTTTTTGCGCAGTAAAAATTCAGTTTCAGTCTTCCTGCTTCTTCCGCCTTGATCCAGGACGTCTCTAGAGAGCTCAGGGGTCTTCAAAAGTCATTTTGAGGGAGGTAATCAGTCACAGCAGACCTGTGACAGTGTGTTTGACTGTGATAAAAACGTTAATTGTTAAATTGATTATCCGTTTTTGGGTATTAAGGGGTTAATAATCCATTTGCTAGTGGGTGCAATGCTTTTCTAACTTAATACATTTACTGTGAAAATTTGGTTGCTATAACTGATTTGGTTCATTGTTATTTCAACTGTGACGTTTTTTGTGCTTCTTAAAGGCGCAGTAGCGTTTTTTATATTGCTTGTAAATTTATTTGAAAGGATTTTCCAAGCTTGCTAGTCTCATTGCGAGTCTGTTTAAACATGTCTGACACAGATGAATCTGTTTGTTCACTATGTTTGAAGGCCAATGTGGAGCCCCACAGAAATATGTGTACTAAATGTATTGATGTCACTTTGAATAAAAGTCAATCTATATCTGTAAAGAAATTATCACCAGACAACGAGGGGGAAGTTTTGCCGACTAACTCTCCTCACGTGTCAGTACCTTCGCCTCCCGCTCAGGAGGCGCGTGATATTGTGGCGCCAAGTGCATCAGAGAGGCCCATACAAATCACTTTGCAAGACATGGCTGCTGTTATGACAGAGGTATTATCTAAATTGCCTGAATTAAGAGGCAAGTGCGATAGCTCTGGGTTAAGGACAGAGCGCGCTGATGATGTGAGAGCCATGTCTGATACTGCGTCACAATTTGCAGAACATGAGGACGGAGAGCTTCATTCTGTGGGTGACGGATCTGATCCAGGGAGACCGGATTCAGAGATTTCTAATTTTAAATTTAAGCTTGAGAACCTCCGCGTATTGCTAGGGGAGGTATTAGCGGCTCTGAATGATTGTAACACGGTTGCAATTCCAGAGAAAGTATGTAGGTTGGATAGATACTTTGCGGTACCGGTGTGTACTGACGTTTTTCCTATACCTAAAAGGCTTACAGAAATTATTAGCAAGGAGTGGGATAGACCCGGTGTGCCCTTTTCCCCACCTCCGATATTTAGAAAAATGTTCCCAATAGACGCCACCACACGAGACTTATGGCAGACGGTCCCTAAGGTGGAGGGAGCAGTTTCTACTTTAGCTAAGCGTACCACTATCCCGGTGGAGGATAGTTGTGCTTTTTCAGATCCAATGGATAAAAAATTAGAAGGTTACCTTAAGAAAATGTTTGTTCAACAAGGTTTTATCTTACAGCCCCTTGCATGCATTGCACCTGTCACTGCTGCTGCGGCATTCTGGTTTGAGTCTCTGGAAGAGGCCATTCGCACAGCTCCATTGGATGAGATTATGGCCAAGCTTAAAGCACTTAAGCTAGCTAATGCATTTGTTTCTGATGCCGTTGTACATTTAACCAAACTAACGGCTAAGAACTCCGGATTCGCCATCAAGGCGCGCAGAGCGCTATGGCTTAAATCCTGGTCAGCTGACGTGACTTCTAAATCTAAATTGCTTAATATTCCTTTCAAAGGGCAGACCTTATTCGGGCCCGGCTTGAAAGAAATTATTGCTGACATTACTGGGGGTAAGGGTCATACTCTTCCTCAGGACAGGGCCAAGTCAAAGGCCAAACAGTCTAATTTTCATGCCTTTCGTAACTTCAAGACAGGAGCAGCATCAACTTCCTCCGCTCCAAAACAGGAAGGACCTGTTGCTCGTTATAGACAGGGCTGGAAAACTAACCAGTCCTGGAACAAGGGCAAGCAGGCCAGAAAGCCTTCTTCTGCCCCTAAGACAGCATGAAGAGAGGGCCCCCTATCCGGAAACGGATCTAGTGGGGGGCAGACTATCTCTCTTCGCCCAGGCTTGGGCAAGAGATGTCCAGGATCCCTGGGCGTTGGAGATCATATCTCAGGGATATCTTCTGGACTTCAAAGCATCTCCTCCACAAGGGAGATTTCATCTTTCAAGGTTATCAGCAAACCAAGTAAAGAAAGAGGCATTTCTACGCTGTGTGCAAGACCTCTTAGTAATGGGGGTGATCCACCCAGTTCCGCGGACGGAACAAGGGCAAGGGTTTTACTCAAATCTGTTTGTGGTTCCAAAAACAGTGGGAACCTTCAGACCAATCTTGGACCTAAAAATCTAAACAAATTCCTAAGAGTTCCATCATTCAAAATGGAAACTATTCGAACCATCCTACCCATGATCCAAGAAAGTCAATACATGACCACAATAGACTTAAAGGATGCCTACCTTCATATACCGATCCACAAAGATCATTATCGGTACCTAAGATTTGCCTTTCTAGACAGGCATTACCAGTTTGTAGCTCTTCCCTTTGGGTGGCTACGGCCCCGAGAATCTTTACAAAGGTTCTGGGCTCACTTCTGGCGGTTCTAAGACCGCGAGGCATAGCGGTGGCTCTGTATCTAGACGACATCCTGATACAGGCGTAAAGCTTTCTAATGGCCAAGTCTCATACAGAGATAGTTCTGGCATTTCTGAGGTCGCATGGGTGGAAAGTGAACGTGGAAAAGAGTTCTCTATCACCACTCACAAGAGTCTCCTTTCTAGGGACTCTTATAGATTCTGTAGAGATGAAAATGTACCTGACGGAGTCCAGGTTATCAAAACTTCTAAATGCTTGCTGTGTCCTTCATTCCATTCCACGCCCGTCAGTGGCTCAGTGCATGGAAGTAATTGGCTTAATGGTAGCGGCAATGGACATAGTGCCATTTGCGCGCCTGCATCTCAGACCGCTGCAATTATGCATGCTAAGTCAGTGGAATGGGGATTACTCAGATTTGTCCCCTCTGCTAAATCTGGACCAAGAGACCAGAGATTCTCTTCTCTGGTGGCTTTCTCGGGTCCATCTGTCCAAGGGTATGACCTTTCGCAGGCCAGATTGGACGATTGTAATAACAGATGCCAGCCTTCTAGGTTGGGGCGCAGTCTGGAACTCCCTGAAGGCTCAGGGATTATGGACTCAGGAGGAGAAACTCCTCCCAATAAATATTCTGGAGTTGAGAGCAATATTCAATGCTCTTCTAGCTTGGCCTCAGTTAGCAACACTGAGGTTCATCAGATTTCAGTCGGACAACATCACGACTGTGGCTTACATCAACCATCAAGGGGGAACCAGGAGTTCCCTAGCGATGTTGGAAGTCTCAAAGATAATTCGCTGGGCAGAGTCTCAATCTTGCCACCTGTCAGCGATCTACATCCCAGGCGTGGAGAACTGGGAGGCGGATTTTCTAAGTCGCCAGACTTTTCATCCGGGGGAGTGGGAACTTCATCCTACTACTAATTCATCGTTGGGGCAAACCAGATCTGGATCTCATGGCGTCTCGCCAGAAGGCCAAGCTTCCTTGTTACGGATCCAGGTCCAGGGACCCGAGAGCGGCGCTGATAGATGCTCTGACAGCCCCTTGGGTCTTCAACATGGCTTATGTGTTTCCACCATTTCCGATGCTACCTCGACTGATTGCCAAGATCAAACAGGAGAGAGCATCAGTGATTCTGATAGCGCCTGCGTGGCCACGCAGGACCTGGTATGCAGACCTAGTGGACATGTCGTCCTGTCCACCATGGTCTCTACCTCTGAGGCAGGACCTTCTAATACAAGGTTCTTTCAAACATCCAAATCTAATTTCTCTGAGGCTGACTGCATGGAGATTGAACGCTTGATTCTATCAAAGCGTGGCTTCTCGGAGTCAGTTATTGATACTTTAATACAGGCACGGAAGCCTGTTACCAGAAAAATTTACCATAAGATATGGTGTAAATATTTATATTGGTGTGAATCCAAGAGTTACTCATGGAGTAAGGTTAGGATTCCTAGGATATTGTCTTTTCTACAAGAGGGTTTAGAAAAGGGCTTATCTGCTAGTTTGTTAAAGGGACAGATTTCTGCTCTGTCTATTCTCTTACACAAACGTCTGGCAGAAGTTCCAGACGTCCAGGCTTTTTGTCAGGCTTTGGCTAGGATTAAACCTGTGTTTAAGACTGTTGCTCCTCCGTGGAGCTTAAACTTGGTTCTTAAAGTTCTTCAAGGGGTTCCATTTGAACCCCTTCATTCCATTGATATTAAGCTGTTATCTTGGAAAGTTCTGTTTTTGATGGCTATTTCCTCGGCTCGAAGAGTCTCTGAGTTATCTGCCTTACATTGTGATTCTCCTTATCTGATTTTCCATTCAGGCAAGGTAGTTCTGCGTACTAAACCTGGGTTCTTACCTAAGGTAGTATCTAATAAGAACATCAATCAGGAGATTGTTGTCCCTTCATTATGTCCTAATCCTTCCTCAAAGAAGGAACGTCTTTTACACAATTTTGATGTGGTTCGTGCTTTAAAGTTTTATTTACAAGCTACGAAGGATTTTTGTCAAACATCTGCTTTATTTGTTGTCTACTCTGGACAGAGGAGAGGCCAAAAGGCTTCGGCAACTTCTCTATCTTTTTGGCTAAGAAGTATAATACGCTTAGCTTATGAGACTGCTGGCCAGCAGCCTCCTGAAAGAATTACAGCTCATTCCACTAGAGCAGTAGCTTCCACATGGGCTTTCAAAAATGAGGCCTCTGTTGAACAGATTTGTAAGGCGGCGACTTGGTCTTCGCTTCATACTTTTTCTAAATTCTACAAATTCGATACTTTTGCTTCTTCGGAGGCTATTTTTGGGAGAAAGGTCTTACAGACAGTGGTGCCTTCCGTTTAAGGGCCTGCCTTGTCCCTCCCTTCATCCGTGTCCTAAAGCTTTGGTATTGGTATCCCACAAGTAATGTATGAACCCGTGGACTGGATACACCTTTACAAAAGAAAACAAAATTCATGCTTACCTGATAAATTTATTTCTCTTGTGGTGTGGTGGCCCGCCCTGTCATTTTTAGGCAGGTGTTTTTTATTTTAAAATACAGTCACCACTGCACCCTATAGTTTCTCCTTTTTTCTTGCTTGTCTTCGGTCGAATGACTGGGGGTGGCAGTTAGCGGAGGAGCTATATAGACAGCTCTGCTGTGGGTGTCCTCTTGCAGCTTCCTGTTGGGAAGGAGAATATCCCACAAGTAATGGATGAACCCGTGGACTGGATACACCACAAGAGAAATAAATTTATCAGGTAAGCATAAATTTTGTTTTTTACATTTTTGCATTGTTTGTGTTTAGCTGTAATTTTCCTCTTACTCATTTACTGTACCCACACATATTATATACCGTTTTTCTTGCCATTAAATGGATTTTATAAAGATACCATTATTTTCATCATATCTTATAAGTTACTATAAAAAAATTATAAAATATGAGGAAAAATGAAAAAAAAAAAACACTTTTTCTAACTTTGACCCCCAAAATCTGTTACATATCTACAACCACCAAAAAACACCTATGCTAAATAGTTTCTAAATTGTGTCCTGAGTTTAGAAATACCCAATGTTTACATGTTCTTTGCTTTTTTTGCAAGTTATAGGGCCATAAATACAAGTAGCACTATTTCCAAACCATTTTTTTTTTCCAAAATTAGCGCTAGTTACATTAGAACACTAATATCTTTCAAGAATCCCTGAATATCCATTGACATGTACATATTTTTTTTTAGTAGACATCCCAAAGTATTGATCTAGGCCAATTTTGGTATATTTCATGCCACCATTTCACTGCCAAATGCGATCAAATACAAAAAATCGTTCACTTTTTCACAAATTTTTTCACAAACTTTCGGTTTCTCACTGAAATTATTTACAAACAGCTTGTGCAATTATGGCATAAATGGTTGTAAATTCTTCTATGGGATCCCCTTTGTTCAGAAATAGCAGACATATATGGCTTTGGCGTAGCTTTTTGGTAATTAGAAGGCCGTTAAATGCCACTGTGCACCACACGTGTATTATTCCCCAGCAGTGAAGGGGTTAATTAGGGAGCATGTAGGGAGCTTTTTGCGGTAATTTTAGCTTTAGTGTAGTGTAGTAGACAACCCCAAGTATTGATCTAGGCCCATTTTGGTATATTTCATGCCACCATTTCACCGCCAAATGCGATCAAATTAACAAAAAACTTTAAATTTTTCACAATTTTAGGTTTCTCACTGAAATTATTTACAAACAGCTTGTGCAATTACGGCACAAATGGTTGTAAATACTTCTCTGGAATCCCCTTTGTTCAGAAATAGCAGACATCTATGACTTTGGCGTTGATTTCTGGTAATTAGAAGGCCGCTAAATGCTGCTGCGCATCACACGTGTATTATAGCTAGCAGTGAAGGGGTTCATTAGGTAGTTTGTAGGGAGCTTGCAGGGTTAATTTTAGCTTTAGTGTAGAGATCAGCCTCCCACCTGACACATCAGACCCCCTGATCCCTCCCAAACAGCTCCCTTCCCTCCCCTTCCCCACAATTGTCCCCGCCATCTTAAGTACTAGCAGAAAGTCTGCCAGTACTAAAATAAGTTTTTTTAATTATTTTTTTTTAGCATTTTTACATATGCTGCGGTGTAGCATCCCCCCTTAGCCCCAATCACCCTGATCCCCCCAAAACAGCTCTCTAACCTTCCCCATCTGCCTTATTGGGGGCCATCTTGGGTACTGGCAGCTGTCTGCCAGTACCCAGTTTGCAAAAAAAAAGGGGGGGGATTTCTTGTTTTTTTTTCTGTAGTGTAGCTTCCCCCCCCCTACAGACTAACCCCCACCACCTCACTGATCTTTTTTTTTTTAACTTTTTATCCCCTTTTTAGAATATTTTTATTACACCTTTTTCTGTAGTGTAGCGGTTCCCACCCGCTCCCTCCCTGTGCACGCCCCCGCCCTCCCGTGCACACGCGCGCTCCCCCGGCCATCCCCACCCACCTCCCAAGTCTGCTCCCACCCACCAACGATACCGGCCATCGATGTCCGGTGCAGAGAGGGCCACAGAGTGGCTCTCTCTACATCGGATGACCATTTCAGGTTATTGCAGGATGCCTCCATATCGAGGCATCACTGCAATAACCAGAAAGCAGCTGGAAGCGAGCAGGATCGCTTCCAGCTGCTTTCCACACCGGGGACGTGCAGGGTACGTCCTCAGGCGTTAACTGCCTTTTTTTGAGGAAGTACCCTGCATGTCCTCAGTCGTTAAGGGGTTAAAATTACATGCCCTATTTAAATCCCTTTAAAGGGATAGTCTATGCCAGAATTTTTATTGTTTAAAAAGATAGATAATCCTTTTATTACCCATTCCCTAGTTTTGCACAACTAACACAGTTATATAAATACACTTTTTACCACTATGATCATCTTGTATCTAAGCCTCTGCAAACTTACCCCTTATTTCAGTTCTTTTGACAGACATCCATTTTAGCCAATCAGAGCTGGCTCATCTGAACTCCACGTGCATGACACACATGAACTAACATCCTCTAGTGGGGAAAAACTGTCAAAATGCCCTAAGAGAAGAGGCAGCCTTCAATGGCTTAGAAATTAGCATATGAACCTCCTAGGTTTAGCTTTCAACTAAGAATACCAAGAGAACAAAGCAAAATTGGTTATAAATGTAAATTACATTCTCTATCTAAATCATGAAACTTTATTTTGGACTAGACTGTCCCTCTAAATTCTTATTAGGAGGAAACGAGTCTTTAACTAGAACTATATTTGAGTCATGTCAAGTCTAATTTCAGTAGTAAAAAATGTATTAAACCAAAAAAACACCTTATTCCAAAATTTTTGGAGTTTAGGGCACGACCAGTAAACATGAACTAAATCTGCTTTAGGTGTGCAACATCTTGAACAGCTATCAAAATGTATAGAAGACCATTTAGACATTAAATATATAGAGTGATATATGATCTGTTTAATAGTCTCATATGTGTTTCTCTCAATGAGATAGAAAGAGTGAACTTAGAGATTGAGGAGAAGCTTATCTTAAAATCATCCAACCTAAGGCTGCTGAAATTAGTGACCCATTTATTATATAGATTGTTCACCATTGAGCTGGCTGATTTATGGCTAGATTACGAGTTGTGCGTTAGGGTAAAAAAGCAGCGTTAAGAGGTCCTAACGCTGCTTTTTTACGCCCGCTGGTATTACGAGTCTTGAAGGTTTAGGGTCACCGCACACTTCTTTGGCCTTATAGCAAAACGACTTACGTAAACTTCGTAAAGTCTTTTTTCTATTGGACTTCCATAGCGCTGATATTACGAGTCTTTGGGAAGCCAAAATGTGAGCGGTACACCTTACCCTGTCACAATCCCTAACGCATTTAAAAGTCAGTAGTTATGAGTTTTATGGTACCACGCCGTAACATAAAACTCATAACTAAAGTGCTAAAAAGTACACTAACACCCATAAACTACCTATAAACCCCTAAACCGAGGCCCTCCCGCATAGCAAACACTATAATAAAAAATTTAACCCCTAATCTGCCGCTCCGGACACCGCCGTCACCTACATTATATTTATGAACCCCTAAATCTGCTGCCCCCAACATCGCCGACACCTACATTATATTTATTAACCCCTAATCTGCCACCCCCGACACCTACATACTATTTATTAACCCCTTATCTGCTGCCCCCAACGTTGCCGCCACTATATTAAAGTTATTAACCCCTAAACCTAAGTCTAACCCTAACACCCCCTAACTTAAATATAATTACAATAAATCTAAATAAATGTTACTATCATTAACTAAATTACTCCTATTTAAAACTAAATACTTACCTGTAAAATAAACCCTAAGATAGCTACAATATAACTAATAGTTACATTGTAGCTATCTTAGGGTTTATTTTTATTTTACAGGCAAGTTTGTATTTATTTTAACTAGATAGAATAGTTATTAAATACTTATGAACTATTTAATAACTTGCATACAAAGAGAGAAGCGCTCTACCAGGAACGAACAACAGCTCAGTGGCTTGTTCTATGGCGATTTACCACCCGGAAGCAGCCTCTTTTAGACCAGTGTGCTTTTCACAGAAGAAAACTTTCCTGAAGCATATCAGTCTGATCCCGCCAAGTAAGGTCAGTCCAGCCCCGAAATACCAGGCAATTCTCCTCTGAACAAGGAACATGACAACCCCAGACGATCGTTTCGGCCTCCTATGGGCCTCGTCAGTGAGGTGCAGCCACATTCCTCTAAGCACACTGGGCAAGGAGTCCACGTCTGGTTTCCCCCATCACCCATAGGGAGACTTCCCCAGGGTCATAATAATTTGCATACAAAGAGAGAAGCGCTCTACCAGGAACGAACAACAGCTCAGTGGCTTGTTCTATGGCGATTTACCACCCGGAAGCAGCCTCTTTTAGACCAGTGTGCTTTACATTTAATAACTACCTAGCTAAAATAAATACAAAAGTACCTGTAAAATAAAACCTAACCTAAGTTACACTAACACCTAACACTACACTATAATTAAATAAATTAACTAAATTAAATACAATTACCTAAATTAAATTAGCTAAAGTACAATAAAAACAAACACTAAATTACAGAAAATAATAAACAAATTACAGATATTTAAACTAATTACACCTAATCTAATAGCCCTATTAAAATAAAAAAACCTAAACTAAACTACCAATAGCCCTTAAAAGGGCCTTTTGCCGCGCATTGGCCCAAAATAATCGCCTCTTTTACCTGTAAAAAAAAATACAAACAACCCCCCCAACAGTAAAACCCACCACCCACACAACCAACCCCCCAAATAAAATAACCTACGCTCCCCATTGCCCTGAAAACGGCATTTGGATGGGCATTGCCCTTAAAAGGGCAGTTAGCTCTATTGCAGCCCAAAGTCCCTAACCTAAAAATAAAACCCACCCAATACACCCTAATAAAAGCTAACACTAACCCCCTGAAGATCGACTTACCAGGAGAAGTCTTCATACAAGCCGGGCCGAAGTCTTCATCAAAGCCGGGCGAAGTGGTCCTCCAGGCGGGCAGAAGTCTTCATCCAGACGGCATCTTCTATCTTCATCCATCCGGCGCGGAGCGGGTCCATCTTCAAGACATCCGGAGCATCCTCTTCATCCGACATCTGATTAATGAAGGTACCTTTAAGTGATGCAATCAGCCAATAGGATTGAAGTTCAATCCTATTGGCTGATCCAATCAGCCAATAGGATTGAGCTTGCATTCTATTGGCTGACCTCCACCTTTCTTAAGATGGGTGAGTTTTGCAATTGAGATGCATTTCCTTGATCCCCACAAAAATATTGAACATTGAGAATTAAATATACGAATATCTTTGCTGTGCAAAGAAATTGGTACATTTTGGAGGAAGAATATTAACTTTGGAACTAAAATCATTTTAATTAGTGTTATTTTAGCTGAGAGAGATAAAGGAAGCCTCGCCCAGCTTTTGAGAGAGGCAGAGCATTTCCTCCATACAGGACTAAAATTAAGATCATACCATTTGTTAGAATTACTAGAGAGGGAGATCCCTAGATATTTAATGTTGCCTTCTGCTTGTACAAATGGATTGTTTATTAAACTATCTCTTCTTTTTTTTTAAGCCATAATATTTCTGACTTATTGAGATTGACTTTATAACCCGAGAAAGAACTATATAAAGTAATTCTATAAGTTTGGGTATATTCTTCTTGGAGTTAGCCATGTAAAGAAGAATGTCATCTGCATATAATTACAGTATAATTCTCTTTTTTCCAATTTCTACACCCTCAAGCACTGATCTACATAGTACTGCTAATGGCTCAAGAGCAATGTTAAATAGAAAAGGCGATAGTGGGCAACCCTGTCTTGTCCCTTTTTGCAAAGTTATGTTTGGGAGAGCTGCCTTCATTTATACTAAGGAAAGAGAGCGCATTTTGATATATTAGATTGATAAAAAAAAAATTAATTACCAGTTAAGCCAAATTTATCTAGCAAAGTAAATAAATGGTTCCAAGATACACAATCGAAAGCTTTTTCTGCATTGATAGTGAGCAGGGCAAAATCGGTCTGTTGATTTACTTTGGCTTTTGAGTGTGGCTGAAAAGCTTCAATCATTATCATGGCGGTTCTAATATTTTTCATGGAAGTTCTGCCTTTCATGATCTGTATGAATGATATCGCCCAAACTTTTTTTAAGTCTATTTGCTATATTGGTCAATAATTTATAATCTTATTTAGAAGCGAGATAGGCCGATAAGAGTCTAATGACTATCTTTTTTTATATTTTTGTAAAATGAGAATGCTGTTTGATGCTGTAAAATATTTGAAACCTTTGTTATTAATAAAAATATTCATTAAATAGAGTATGAAGAATTGGAGTAATCCGTACAGTTAACATCTTATAAAATTCTCTGGGAATTTTGTCAGGACCTGGCGCCTTGCCCATAGCAATTCTACTGATTGCTTGTGTAATTTATTCTAAAGCGATTTCTGCGTTTAAGAGATTAAGTTGATCTAGGGAAATCTTTGGCAGAGAGATCTTATCCCAAAATTCTTGTTGAGTTTTTTCGTCTATCTTATCTGCTGCATAGATTTTCTGAAAACAAAGGAAAAACTGATTCTGCATATCTATTGGAGCTGTGTGTCTTATACCGTGGGATTTAATAGCAGCAATATAGCTTTTCTCCAGGTTAGCTAAAAATGTTGCCGATTTAGGGCCATATGTATTAAATAGACCTTTGTTCCTGAGATCTGATTGCAGTAGCTGTTGCTGAATAGACATCTCTCTCTCTGATTTTGCCTTTTGATACTCTTGCCAAAATTTCTTGATGGGGTTTTCAATATAATTTGTATATTTGGTTAGCTAGCTGATTTTCTCTAGCTTTTAAAATTTTGTTCCTCCTAATCATATGTGCCTTTATCTTTCTTTTAAAGAAGGCCTTGGCGGTTTCCCAAAATATATTCAGTTTTAGCTATATACAAGGCATTAACATTACTAAATTCCCTCCATTTTGATAACAACCAGTTCCTAAATCTGATATTTTGATAAAGAAATGTTGGGGGGAAAAAGTCTCACTTTGTTTTTCTAACAATTTAAGAGAGAGGAAAATTATAGCATGATCTGAGATCAGAATATCCTCAATCTCTACTTTCATCTCTATTCCTAGTAAAAAATAATTAACAAGAAACATGTCTATTCTTGAAAGAGACATGGGTTTTAGACTCGCAGGTAAATACTCTTGAGTCTGGATTCTGTAGTCTCCAGATGTCTTTAAAGGGATACTAAACCCAATTTTTTTCTTTCAGGATTTGGATAGAGCATGCAATTTTAAGCAACTTTCTAATTTACTCCTATTATATTTTTTTTCTTGTTTCTCTTGGTATCTTTATTTGAAAAAGCAGGAATAAAAGCTTTGGAGCCGGTCCATTTTAGGTTCAGAACCTTGGTTGCTCTTGCTGATTGGATGGCTAAATGTAGCCACCAATCAGCAAGCCCTATCCAGGGTACTGAACCAAAAGTAGACCGTCCCTAAAGCTTTCATTGCTGCTTTTTCAAATAAAGATACCAAAAGAATGAAGAAAAATTGATAATAGGAGTAAATTAGAAAGTTGCTTAAAATTGCATGCTGTATCCGAATCATGAAAGAAATTATTTGGGTTTACTATCCCTTGAAGTTTGAGATTTTTGGTAAATTTATCTAGAAGTTTAGCTTCTTTATTATATTTACTCATATTTTTACAACTAAGTCTATCCAAAAGAGGTTTAAAAGTTAAAATCACATCTGATTATCAATTTGGAATCTATGAAGCTTTGTATATAGGTTTTCCCAGAATTCTGGATTATACTCATTTGGGGCATATAAATGACAAAGAACATAGTATGAGTCTTGCATTTTAATTTGGTAATCTAAATTTTTTTCCTAATGGGAAAGAGTCCACAGCCGCATTCATTACTTGTGGGAAATAAGAACCTGGCCACCAGGAGGAGGCAAAGACACACCAGCCAAAGGCTTAAATACTCCTCCCACTCCCCCTATCCCCCAGTCATTCTTTGCCTTTCGTCCCAGGAGGTTGGCAGAGAAGTGTCAGAAGTTTTTTTTTAAAAAGAAAATACTTTTATTTTTTTCGTAAACTGTGTCTCTCATGGAGGGTAGTACTCTTCGCAATGGGACAGGAGTTTTAAGTAGTCCTTTTAGTCTCTCAGTGAGGGCCTGGGTGAATGTTAGAGTCCAGAGATGCAGTGGGAGTTATCATATCCCGATTCGTATTAACAGCTCCTCTAGCACTTGGCGTTGCCGACCCTTTGCTTCGCTACCTGCTGTCTTCTCTCAAGTCCATGACGCCACTATCCGTCACACTTGAAGGGCTGTATTGCTGTTCAACGGCGTAGTTTCCGGTAAGATCATTTCCCCTGACGATTGCGGGTCATTTCCGCTTCAATATCTTGATGGTGCTGGTTCGCCTGCAGGATCCGGAGGTTTCTGCAAGGTTGTGTTCTTGTCGAATTATCCTGGGTGTCCAGACTTCGGGTGGGTCTATTCACTTTCCTCCGGGGGTGCATATTCTTCCATGTTGCACTTTTTGTTATCGGATTGTGCGGCTGCACGTTCTACTCCATCGTCTTTACGACTTATTGGGGGATCCTCTATTAGTCGGGGACTGTGTCATCGAATGGTGCTTCGAGCTAGACTATTTGGGATGTTGATCGTCTCCTGTCGGTCACTCATGTCTTTTCCCAGAGTTTTTTTGGCGGTTAACTTTGGCTGCCTTCTTTTCTTTCATCTGGTTAGGATACTGTTTTATTTGATTGCTCCCTCTGGAATTTCTGGGATGGACTTGCTTTTTGGTGCTTCCTTGGAAGTTGTTCGCGGACTGTTGGGTCCGGAGTTTGTGTGCACTTTGTTGTGTTGTCAGTGACGAATGTTGCACCTGGTGGCTCCGGCGGGACCTTGTGTGTTTAATTTTATTATTTTATTGTTTGTTTTCACAAACTACTCTATACATCTACATCAGGGCCTTCGGGTCCGCATACCGGGAGAGATTGGGCATGCCACTCTCTCCCGGGGCTGGGTCGGTGGCTTCCAGTTGGTGTTAGTATAGTTCTGTCTATGTTTGTCCCATTTTTTTTCCCGTTGGCGTTCGGGCTGTGTCTGTCCCCTCCTTATGGCGGCTCGGGGCCTTTGTTTTTCTGTGCGGGTATGTGTCTAGACTTCCTTTGGGGGTCCATTGTTCTGGCGGCTTGGAGCCTTTGTTTATCTGTGCGGTTATGTGTCTAGACTTCCTTTGAGAAGTGTGTTCCTTTGTCTCTGCTTTAGGGATGGGGATGCCCTTGGGAATGGACTTCTGGGTTCGGTATTCCTCTGATGGTGGGACTCTGTCCATGTTCTGGTCTCGCTCCTTTGAGGTGGCTGGTGGTGTTTCCTCCTTTTCATGTAAGGGAAGGGTGGGACTCTGTCCCTGGATTTTTCACTGTCGTTGACAGGTGGGTCTTTCCGTGTGTGGGCGGTCCTCGTTGCGGTGGTTATGCGGTTGTGGAGGACGTCCAGGTTGATTTCAGGATCCTAAGCTGTGTTTCTGGTCATCTTTTGACTTTTCAGCTGCCTCTAATTCTTTTGGATACAGGGGTACCTGTTGAGGTGCTCTCTGAGTTCTCGGGGGGGGTTGGATATCTGAGTTTTTCCTCCATGGAGGGGTGTTTTGTCTAGGACCTCAGTTTTTGCTGGTTCTTTTTCTCCCGAGCTACAGGGTTTTCGTAGGGAGGGGCCTCGTTCTCTTGGTTCCCTCCAGCTGGGAATTGGACATGAGGGTTTTTTTTTCCCTTTTATCTGTGGCTGCACTATAGCGTGCTATTTAGTCGTATGTGCGGTTTTCTCAAGATGCTTTTGTTCTCTTACGGTCTCCGATTTGGTCCTGTTTGGCTGCTGCTGCCCCTTTTTTCAGGCATCTTGTGGGGCTTTCCGGAAGTCTCCCGAGCTAGTTTGCTCTGCCTTTTGGATGACAGGGTTCTGGTTTGTTATCCCTCTACCTTGCTTCTTCCTTTGGGGAGTTGTTGGTCAGAGTTCCCTTATGGGGGCGTGTGTATGAGGGTGTGTGTATGGGATCTGCCTTTGGGCCATAGTGCGCCTCGAGTCCTGTGGGCTCGGTGATGTTTTGCATGGGGTTTTTACCCGGACTTGGGACTGTCGTTTGTGTACTTGGGGCCCTTTTTTCTTCTTGTTTTTTTTGCTCCCTGCTTTTGGATGAAGCGGGACTTTTTTCATTTATGGGATGTGGTTCAGTCCTGGTGCCCTCAGCTTGGGCTGCCTCTTACCCTCCCGTTCTTGGCATTCAGTGTCCTCTTTGGCTTGGGTATAATTTTCCCACAAGTAATGAATGTGGCTGTGGACTCTTTCCCATTAGGAAGAAAAACATAAATTATGCTTACCTGATAATTTCATTTCCTTCTGTGGGAAAGAGTCCACAGCCCCCCGCACGTTTTTGAGGCGTTTTTCATGTATAGTCTTCTGGCACCCTTTCACCTTGATATTTGTTCCATTGGTCCTTCTTCCTTGGCAGAATGAGTGGGGGATAGGGGGAGGAGCATTTAAGCCTTTGGCTGGTGTGTCTTTGCCTCCTCCTGGTGGCCAGGTTCTTATTTCCACAAGTAATGAATGCGGCTGTGGACTGAAATTATCAGGTAAGCATAATTTACATTTTTTGTTGAAAAGGCATGCTACCCCTCTATATTGATAGCGGATGTATAGATTACTCTCCAATCCAGCTGCATCTCATTTCCTCTATCTCAATACTATTTACATGTGTTTTCTGTAGAAAGACAATATTTGAAATGGATTTTTTGAGATATTGAATAATGTGTTTTCTTTTGATTTGGGATGTACAGTATCCCACAAAAGTGAGTACACCCCTCACATTTTTGTAAATATTTGATTATATCTTTTCATGTGACAACACTGAAGAAATGACACTTAGCTACAATGTAAAGTAGCGAGTGTACAGCCTGTATAACAGTGTAAATTTGCTGTCCCCTCAATAAAACTCAACACACAGCCAATAATGTCTAAACCGCTGGCAACAAAAGTGAGTACACCCCTAAGTGGAAATCTCCAAATTGGGCCCAAAGTGTCTATTTTGTGTGGCCACCATTATTCATTTCATGTAATTGACAAGAATCCATGAGCTAGTGACGTATGGGATATACAATCCTACCAGGAGGGGCAAAGTTTTCCAAACATCAAAATGCCTATAAATACACCCCTCACCACACCCACAATTCAGTTTTACAAACTTTGCCTCCTATGGAGGGGGTGAAGTAAGTTTGTGCTTGATTTTTATGATTTCTTCTATGATAAGCGCTTCTAAGCATTCTAAGCCCAATTCCTCTCAGAGTACAGTGTTTGTCAGAGGGATGTGAAGAAAGTATCTCCTATTGATTTTTATGATTTTTCTCACGGGAAATCTTTTCAAGGGTTCTCTGTTATCGGTCCTAGGGATTCATCTCCTACCTCCCTTTTCAGATCAACGATATACTCTTATATACCATTACCTCTGCTGATAGTTTTCAGTACTGGTTTGGCTATCTTCTATATGTGGATGGGTGTCTTTCGGTAAGTATGTATCATTATTTAAGACAGTCTCAGCTATGGTTTGGCGCTTTATGTATTAATATAAAGTTTTAAATATATGTATTTTACTTATATTTGCTATTAGTCAGGTCTATGTATATTTCCCTTTGCAGTCTAAACAGTTTCAGTATAGGAGTCATGTTTGGGAAGTTTATTTAAACTTTTTTCTTACCTGGGGTTCAGTCTTTTCTAATTTGACTTTCATTTTTTCGTGGGCAAATCTAGGCTCGCGAGGGAGCAAAATGCTGTTTTTTATTGCGTCATTCTTGGCGCAAATTTTTTTGGTGCGAAGTTGCACCTTTGATGGCGCAAATTTCGTAATTTCCGGCGTCTTTGTTGATGCTTGTTGTTTTGGCACGAAATCACGTTTGTTATGACGCGAGTTGTGTCATTTCCTGGTGTTAGTTTTGCAGCAAAATTTTTTTGTGTAATGCGTCTTTTTTGGCGCCAAATTTTAGTTATTTTACCCCTCTCTCTCTATTGCTCGCTGTGTTCATGAACTTTGAAAGCTATTATGCCTGCTTTCCTCTACTGAAACTGTTACATTGTGGAATGTTTTGCCTAATGTTATTTTTCTTTATCTGTTACATTTTGCGAGATGTCTCATTCTGATCCTGACTCTGATGTTACTGTAGAAACTATGATGCCATGGAAGACATTTCTACAAAGCTAAGTGTGTTCTTTTCATTATTAAGTTGTTATTTCTTCAGCTCAATTATGTGGCATTTATTTATCATGTTTTATGCTAGCATTGTTTCTACATGTACAATGACATTTACTGTTTTTTACATATTCAGTTTATGTATTTGATTTCATCTGCAAACATCACATGTTGCTCATATCATATAAGGTTATGACTGCTATTATGCCTTTAAGTATATTTACAAGGTCTTTTCAAAATTGTTAAGATTTAATTAATTTTGTTTTGACCGACAGCATACTTAAAGGGTCAGTAAACCTTAAAAATAATGTTATATAATTCTGCACATAGTGCAGAATTATATAACATTATATTAGCCAAACTTTGTAAATCATAATATTCCCTTTTTATTTTGTAAAAATACCGCTGTTTTACAGACCCGCTCTCTGTACTCTGCTGAGCGGGTCTGTTGTTTTTACTGAGCGCATCGGGCCAGCTGTATAGTCACAGCCCGGCCCGACCGCGCCATTAGACACAGTGCAGCTCGCTCCTGCTCTGTCTGACAGCGGGAGCGAGCTGCACTGTGTCTAATGGCGCGGTCGGGCCGGGCTGTGACTATACAGCTGGCCCGATGCGCTCAGTAAAAACAACAGACCCGCTCAGCAGAGTACAGAGAGCGGGTCTGTAAAACAGCGGTATTTTTACAAAATAAAAAGGGAATATTATGATTTACAAAGTTTGGCTAATATAATGTTATATAATTCTGCACTATGTGCAGAATTATATAACATTATTTTTAAGGTTTACTGACCCTTTAAGTTTATTCTACTGATGAAGGTTTCTTTGGCTTAAAATTCTCCTTATTTCTCATTTGAACATGTTTTGTTCTTTGTTAAGGAAATTTTGTTATTTTTAGCTTTTATGAGTCTAGTTCTGCTATTAACTATCAGCCAGATTACGAGTTTTGAGCGCTATAGGGAAATTAACGACCGCAGCATTTTCGGCGGTATTTCACTCCCTATAGCGCTGTTATTACGAGTTTAAAAAAAGCCGGCGTTAGCGGGCGATATGGCTGCGTTGAGCTCCATACCGCACACAAATACCAGTGCTGCTTTGAGCTGCTGTTACGTGCTCGTGCACAATCTCCCCACAGACAACAATGGAGAGAGTCGGCTAAAAATAAGCCTAACATCTGCAATCACAGAGCGTAAAGCTCCATAACGCAGCCCCATTAATGTTTATGGAGGATTTTTTTTTATGTTTAAACCTAACACCCTAACATAAACCCCGAGTCTAAACACCCCTAATCTGCTGCCCCCAACATCGCCACAACCTAACTACACTTATTAACCCCTAATCTGCTGCCCCCAATGTCGCCGCAACCTACATGACTGTTATTAACCCCTAATCTGCTGCCCCCAAAATCGCTGCAACCTTACTACACTTATTAACCCCTAATCTGCTGCTCCCAATGTCGCCGCCACTATACTAAAGTTATTAACCCCTAAACCTAACCCTATGTCTAACCCTAACGTAACCCGAACACCCACTAACTTTAACATAATTAAAATCATTCCAAATAAAAATGACTTAATACCTAAATTATTCCTATTTAAAACTAAATACTTACCTGTAAAATAAAACCTAAGCTAGCTACAATATAACTAATAGTTACATTGTAGCTATCTTAGGTTTTATTTTTATTTCACAGGTAAGTTTGTATTTATTTTAACTAGGTAGATTAGTTATTAAATAGTTATTAACTATTTACTAACTACCTAGTTAAAATAAATACAAACTTACCTGTGAAATAAATCCTAAACTACCTTACACTAAAACCTAACATTACACTAAAATTAAATAAATTACATTAATCAAATACAATTAACTAAATTACAAAAAAATAAACACTAAATTACACAAAATAAAAAAGAAATTATCAAATATTTAAACTAATTACTCCTAATCTAATAGCCCTATCAAAATAAAAAAGCCCCCCAAAATACTAAAACCCCTAGCCTAAACTAAACTGCCAATAGCCCTTAAAAGGGCCTTTTGCAGGGCATTGCCCCAAAGATATCAGCTCTTTTACCTGGCAAATAAAAATACAAACATCCCCCCAACAGTAAAAACCACCACCCACACAACCAACCCCCCAAATAAAATTCTATCTAAAAAACCTAAGCTCCCCATTGCCCTGAAAAGGCCATTTGCATGGGCATTACCCTTAAAAGGGAATTCAGCTCTTTTACATTGCCCAAACCCTAAGCCAAAAATAAAACCCACGCTATAAACCCTTAACAAAACCTAACACTAACCCCCGAAGATCCACTTACAATTTTGGAAGGCCGGACATCCAGCCGGTGAACTCCTCATCCACGTGGCAAGAAGTCTTCAATGAAGCCAGGAGAAGTCTTCATCCAAGCGGCAAGAAGTCGTCAACGAAGCCAGGTGAAGTCTTCATCCAAGCGGCAAGAAGTCATCATCCAGGCAGCATCTTCTATCTTCATTCTTCCGGCGCGGAGGGAGTCCATCTTCAAGACATCTGGAGCGGAGCATCCTCTTCATACGATCCCAGTCGTACACTGAAGGTTCCCTTTAATACAGTAGATTTGCATAATCAACAAATGCATGATAAGAAGACAATGCAATAGCACTTAGTCTGAACTTCAAATGAGTAGTAGATTTTTTTTAAATAAATTGCAAAGTTATGTCTATTTCCACTCCCCCTGTATCATGTGACAGACATCAGCCAATCACAAATGCATATACGTATATACTGTGAACTCTTGCACATGCTCAGTAGGAGCTGGTGACTCAAAAAGTGGATTTTGTTAATGGAAGTAAATTTGAAAGTTGTTTAAAATTGCATGCTGTGAAGCAACTCTGGCTGAGTTCCGGAGGTGGAGTTTGTGCTCAGGTCAAGGTGTGCAAGCTTCTATCCCCTGCAGTTAGCCCACTGGCGGAGTTTTCGCGCCGGGCCCTTTAGTGACCAAGGAAAGTCTGTAGCCGGCTTGATTTTCAGCCCTGAGGAACTCCATAAAGCGCAAATCTAACAGTGTTTTAAGGGTAAAAGAAAACCTTCAGCCTTGGAGTTTCACAAAGAACAACCTTTGAAGAAACCCTGGAGAAAGGCTAAATAACATCACAGGCAGTCCCCCCCCCTCCCACCGATGCAGCGCGAAGGGGGTAGATAGCCAAATATAACAGGATCGGCAACCTGACACTTTCGTCATGCAGCCTTAACGGCGCTTTTAAGAAAAAAAATTCTCAGCCTTAGAGTTATACAAAGAACATATTGTGAAGAATTTCCCGGCAAAGGCTACACAGCACCACAGGCAATCCCCCCTCCCTCCGATGTAGTGTGAAGGGGGTAGATAGCCAAATAGACATAAGTCTTGCAACCTAACTCTCCTCTACTCTAATCTTACCGGACTTCCAGTGGTGAAGAGGCTTTTCTCTGTTGAGGCATGAAAGCTGACGGTGCTGCCTGGCTGTTGCTCACAAATTGCGAAGTGTATGGAGCGATACCCATAGTAGAGGATAGTGAGTGGAGAAGCGCTGCCTACAGTTGCGTCCACATTTCCTCCCCCCCACCGGTGTTGCGAGGGGGAGGTAATGTTCTAGCACTATGTAGTCTCTCCAGGGTCAGTAAGCAAGAGAGCACAAAATGGAGGTGTTGGCGAATACCCACGACTCAACACGGAAGTAGATCCAGCTCCCCCATACAGCTCGATACGCTGCTCTGAGACTTGCTGCCCTGTGCTGGATAGACAAGGAGTGGCCAAAGCAACGACTCAACAACATAGTTATATCAAGGAAAATATTGTTAAGTTGAATTGAAGAAGTGCAGCAAATCTCCTCATTAGGAAACAGAGACGCCGGAGGGGTGAGTGTGGGACATTTGCTGAGATTGGACTTAATTATTGTACACTAGATAATTAAGTAAGTATAGGAAAAGAGGAAAAGGAAAGAGAAAAGGTTACTATATTCCTCTATCCATATATATCTGCTCTTAAATAGCACTTCAAACATAATTGATACCTAAATTTACTTATTACAAATAAGCTAGAGGAACTCCAATAAACTCAGCATACCGAAACCTACTGGTGTACCATATAAGGTTGACATTATAGGAGTTAGAGAACATTCATAACCTGAGTCCATTAATTGCCATATTCTGGTCTCCATTCACATACGATTATTAATTAACACTTCTTTAGTGTGTGAAATGGACACTTTTTCTTTTTTTCTTTTTTTTCTTTTTTTTTTTTTCTTTTCTACACGTCAAGCATTTTCTTTATCACTCTTTTAAAATCTTACACATTTAGAGCCAAACGCTCTATCATATTATTTGTACCTCACTACGTATATGGATAAATTCATCACCTCACCCTCTGTCACAAGCAAATTTAATCCAGATATGGCAACCAAACATAGGAAACACAGGAATAAAAATTCCAATGAGACCCAGGTAGAAATCCACTCTGAAAATATTGCAACAAATACTCAAAATCTTAAAACAGTTCAGGAAACACAACTTTTAGTTACCAATATTCTAGAAGCTATAACTCCTAAATTTGACTCGTTAAAATTAGAAATTAAGCAAAACATCTTAACGTTAACAACATAAGTTAGACAATTTTCCAGCAGACTTCAGGAAGCTGAACAGAGAATCTCAGATCTGGAAGATGTGACAAATGTATATTTACTAAAGTTTGAGTGTTATCAGAATGAGTTAATTAAAATTCAAACTAAATTAGATGATATTGAAAATAGGTCTAGACGAAAAAACTTAAGAATTATTGGATTCCCAGAATCCAATCAATATGAAGATCTAATGAAACTAATGACGCAGACTCTGCCACAACTATTAAAGATCCCCCCACCCCAATCGCCATTTAGTATTGAAAGAGTCCATAGACTCGGGAGACTAGGTGAAAATTTGAGAGACCCTGCGAGACCAAGACCAATTATTGTTAGATTCTTGAACTATCAAGATAAAGAACTGTAACTGCAGCACTATCGCAAAAACCAACCCATACTTTATAATGATATTAAAATCTTCCTCTTCCAGGATTTCTCTATTGAAACCTCTAGGAGGCGAAGGGAACTCTCCCCAGTCTGTGGGGAGATGATAAAAGAGGGGTGGAAGGCCACTGTCATCTACCCTGCTAGACTTAAATTGGTGATTGAAGCCCGCACTTTCCTCTTCAACTCAGCAATAGAGGTAGAGAGGAAACTAGCGGAACACGGAATTAAATAACAAAAAATAACATGAACAGCAATTAATATCTAGAATTGACTTAATAAAGGTTATTAGTAATATGGAAGAACAATTGGTCCTTTCTACCCCGGAGGTAGGGATGCAGAGTAGTTGGAGTTTTCTTTATTTTATATATAATAAATTATATATATTTAATTTATTTTTTATTTTATTTTTTCTTCCCTCTCTCTCTCCTCTTCACCTCCCTATAGAATTAAATAAAAGAATATGAATAAACCCATCAGGTTTACTTCATGGAATGTAGGAGGTATCGCCTCACCTATAAAATGCAAAGCAATATTAGCACATCTTAAAAATCTTAACACAACTATTGCCCTTTTACAAGAAACACACTTGAACATTGAAGAATCTGTAAAATTAAAATCTTCCTGCGTAGCTGGTTTTTTTTTTACTCCATCTATGAAAAGGAAAAACGTAGTAGCAATTCTTTTGGGGAAAGAGTTAAAATATGATATATTATTAACAGTATTGGATCCAGAGAGTAGATATCTAAACCTCAAATTGAGGACGGCTAATATGATATATACTATATATAATATATATGCACCAAACATAATCAACCTAAAGTTTTGGGACTCTCTTCAAGCCAAAATCTTGCAGGTGGCAGAAGGGCACTTGATCTTGGCAGGTGATTTTAATATGGCACCTCGATATCCTTTGGATAGGTTAAGACGAGGTGCCCAACAAAAAAAGACAATTTAGAAACAAAATTATTTAATTCTATCTTTTTTAATCTCGCAATTAGAGACATATGGAGAACACAGAATCCGGATGTTAGAGGCTATACTTGTTATTCTAAAGTCTTTAAATCACTGTCTAGGATTGATCTTTTTTTGATAAATGACAGTCTCTACAAACTTGGGGCAAAAGCTTCAATATCTGAAATCTGTATCTCCGATCATGCCCCTATAATGATTGATATCCCAAGAGTAATTAGTCATGATCGAGCGATATGTTTCTTTCATGTAATTAGCAAGAGTCCATGAGCTAGTGACGTATGGGATATACATTCCTACCAGGAGGGGCAAAGTTTCCCAAACCTCAAAATGCCTATAAATACACCCCTCACCACACCCACAATTCAGTTTTACAAACTTTGCCTCCGATGGAGGTGGTGAAGTAAGTTTGTGCTAGATTCTACGTTGATATGCGCTCCGCAGCAAGTTGGAGCCCGGTTTTCCTCTCAGCGTGCAGTGAATGTCAGAGGGATGTGAAGAGAGTATTGCCTATTTGAATGCAGTGATCTCCTTCTACGGGGTCTATTTCATAGGTTCTCTGTTATCGGTCGTAGAGATTCATCTCTTACCTCCCTTTTCAGATCAACGATATACTCTTATATATACCATTACCTCTGCTGATTCTCGTTTCAGTACTGGTTTGGCTTTCTACAAACATGTAGATGAGTGTCCTGGGGTAAGTAAATCTTATTTTCTGTGACACTCTAAGCTATGGTTGGGCACTTTGTTTATAAAGTTCTAAATATATGTATTCAAACATTTATTTGCCTTGACTCAGAATGTTCAACTTTCCTTATTTTTCAGACAGTCAGTTTCATATTTGGGATAATGCATTTGAATTAATCATTTTTTTCTTACCTTCAAAAATTTGACTCTTTTTTTCACTGTGGGCTGTTAGGCTCGCGGGGGCTGAAAATGCTTCATTTTATTGCGTCATTCTTGGCATGGACTTTTTTGGCGCAAAAATTCTTTTCCGTTTCCGGCGTCATACGTGTCGCCGGAAGTTGCATCATTTTTTTTACGTTATTTTGCGCCAAAGATGTCGGCGTTCCGGATGTGGCGTCATTTTGGCGCCAAAAGCATTTAGGCGCCAAATAATGTGGGCGTCTGATTTGGCGCTAAAAAATATGGGCATCGCTTTTATCTCCACATTATTTAAGTCTCATTTTTTATTGCTTCTGGTTGCTAGAAGCTTGTTCTTTGGCATTCTTTCCCATTCCTGAAACTGTCATTTAAGGAATTTGATCAATTTTGCTTTATATGTTGTTTTTTCTCTTACATATTGCAAGATGTCTCACGTTGCATCTGAGTCAGAAGATACTACAGGAAAATCGCTGTCTAGTGCTGGATCTACCAAAGCTAAGTGTATCTGCTGTAAAGACAAAGGGTATAACCCAATAGGGGGCGCTAGTATGAATAATAAACAATATATATGTGTGCCTACGTGTTAATATATAAATATTTCAGACCATTAGTCGGCAGATTACTGGTATGGCATAGATATAATAATGTAGATATAATAATGGTGTGTGTGGGCACACTACTATATACCACAGTCCTGAATCATAGGTAGAAAACAAAAGACAGTAAGTCCAAGGAAGTCCAATATGGTACAGGTATCTATCTTCTATGAAGGCAGCACTCAATCTTCACCCTCCAACGGTTAATAAATCTAAAATCAAACACAAGGAAAGAGGCGCCGTATGTGTGAATCTGAAACAGCCAACATCACATATAATACATGTGCAGGGTACTCACAATCTGGAAAGGCACTCTGGTGTGCCTATAGGAGCGGGCTGGTATTCACAGCACACCAGCTGGCTGATATGGCAATCCCTGGTATCCAAGGTAGAAGATTCAGTGTCTAGACTGATGGTGTGTGATGTGTCCAGCAATATGGAAGCAGGAGCTAGGTGCAAAACAACGGCACACCACTGTGTGAATCTGCAAGTGTATACTGGTAAATTTACAATCTGTGCAGGATACTCACATACTGTGGCGGCACTCAGTTGTGCCAATAGAGGCAGGCTGGCTTTCTCAGCAACCCAGCTGGCTGTACAGGGAATAATGCAGGAAGATCCACAGCATTCAGAATGAACAGGTAGCTCAGGAATAATCAATTGCAATGAGGTTTATATGGTTAAAAAAGATTTAATAAAATTATCAACAGTTAAAAGTACATATATCCCTCATATACAATAAGTAAAAATCATGCAACGCGTTTCTCGGTATAAACCGTTTCTTCAGGCATGTATTCTATCTCTGCATGTACGTCTTATAAAGATCTGAGCTACCTGTACTGCCCCTCCCTTCCTACCAAAAAGGACAAATCCTAGAAGCCCTTTGTTTAATTGCCCATTATTTGATACACCTGCACACTTCTCATCCCTTATCCTGATAGGTTTATTGGGCTTGTACAAGTGTTATGGTCACTAAAAGGAAAAATACTATAAGTGTTTATTACAAATAAACCCAATTATAGATCATGATATCGTGACTGAATGTTTAATGATATTACATATACAATCCCCAGATGATGTGATACCTCATTGAATCTAATATTAGCCTCAAAGAGTAAAACATATTCGTACCTGTCTGCTGATGCTTGTTATCGTGCGTATCTGAAATATAATAATATGTACAATAAGCCGTATTTCCCTAATAGTTTTTCTATGTCTCACTGTATGTTTTCATAACTGTTAGCCTAATTTAACCATTTTGTGTTATGTGGAGAACCGCCACCCGGATTATAACAAATAAGCGATCTCCTGTAATTGTTTGGCGTCTGACGTAAGCGCACGCCATAGGCTGATCGGCTCCAGCTTTCGGACCAATCCTGGATGTTAGCCGCTGCACACCCCCACTATAGTGTATCAGCCGATTTTCAGATTCGTAACAATGAATCGAAGCACTCAGTTGGTGTCCCCAGTACACACAACGCGCTGCACGCATTATCAGCGCCTGCCCATGTAAAAATCAGATTCAAAGACTAAATGCTGCTCCCGCACAAGTACCGACAGCGGGGATGTCTCTCCCATCCGCGGTCAAACTACAAAAGGACACGCCTCTCCATTACATCACGGAGCTGTCAAAAAAACTACCGTGAACCCTCCCATATATGAATGCACTCGATCAAATGTGGCATCCATCGACAACAAGAGAGACACTCGTAAGGATATGTACACATATTTCGCTACACGAGTCCACAAGTGTATCTCCTCCCGGTGTCCCAATATCTGGGCTCCAATCCAAAGCGGGACATAAGGAGACCCCCTGGACGTGAACAGGACCACCATATTAGGTGGTCTATGCCGATAGTCCATGTACTCTCAGCTCACTATTATTTGTAATAAATGTTCATAACATGTGTGAAAATCTAATAGAATTAGAACTACTAACTAGCCTGTGTTGTATTGTGTAACACCATTTGATAACAATATAAAATATACTGTGTATAAAAAATTGCTAACCTATTGATAACCTTAATCATAAAGATATAATTCCCTATCATTCCTCTATCCCTCAACACTCCTAACCCTACCAGTGCCATTAAAGTGTTACTGAAATGGTCATTAATCAGAAAACTATATGCATATGACCATAATAAACAGTACTCACATATTGTAATCCATAGACAGTGCTCACATATTGTGATCCATAATTATAAGTATATATAATCTCATACCCTACTCCTCCTACTTGGACAATGCTAACCATACTAGTGCTACTACTTAAAGTGATACTCAGATTGTCATAAGACCTTATCGATAATTGTCATGTGAAAGATGACATAGTGATACAATATAAATAAACGCATACTTTTAACCTATCCCATATTGGCAATAAATTATATATCATATAAAAATAATAAGAGAGGCATCCTGATCATATTTGACCGACATGATCCTCAAAAATAAAAATGAAAATAAAATTAAAATTAAAGTGGTACCTAAAACATTCATCAGCCATAGCTATGGTAGTGAAAACTAAGATTTTTCATAGTGGTGTATACTACATCTAAAGTGATCGAAAAAAAGAAAGCTTGTGAGTTAAATGGGTATGACGGAATCTGTGTGACATACTATTCTCATTGTTTATCCCCAATTAATGATATATTGTATATGGGTGTGGCCCTATATAGCTACATAAATCAATATATTTAAATATGTGTATATAGAGAAGTGAGCAAGTATCAACATAGGATTAAACTCCGGTTCACAAAGATATGCACAATGTCATACAAAGCTCGCAGTATCTATCACTTCATTTAGACCTAATGGGAACAACGTTTTGATCCTATAGATCCAGTAGGTCTCTCTCTGTCTGAGTCGTGAAAACCTATTATATGTGCGGCTAGGTGGAATACTTTCTAATGGGGTGATTTTAAATCTACATCTCCCTGCGGTGTGTTCCTGGCAAACATGCCTAGGTACACTATGTTTCATTGATTTGCTTTTAATATTTCTAAGGTGTTCGCTCCACCTGATTCTTATTTTTCTGCAGGTTCTTCCAATATATTGGACCCCACATTCACAGGTAAGTACATATATCACATATGAAGAATCACAAGTTATTCTAGAGGTTATCTGATGTTGTTCTCCCGTTGTGAACGATTTTACATTCAAAGCTTTGTGGGTAATATACTCACACATAAAGCAACGGGTCTTACCACACCTAAAACTGCCCTTAAGTAGATGTCGAGTGGCCGTCACTTCAGATTTCTTTGAGATATTTTTCTGCGTTATACGTTTGGATAACATGACCACTTTACTGGGTGCTAGTTTCTGTTTTAGGGTGGGTGCCCTTCGATATACAATTTTAGGTCGTCCCGGTAATGTATTTTTCAAAACAGGGTCTCTCATAAGGAGTGGCCAATGTTTTTCTAAGATTTTTCCTATAGCTTTATAATTAGAGTTGTATTGGGTCACAAAAAGAGGGATCTCCTTCAATGAGTCCCCTTGTTTTTTCTCATCATTGTTTTTTGTTGACAACAACAATTTAGTACGATTGAGTTCTCTGGCCCTTTCGTAGCTATTAGTTACCAGTTGTAATGGGTAGCCTTTCTCTAAAAATCTAGACTTAAGTGTTTGGGATTGTTCATCATACTTGTCAATGGAGGAGCAATTACGTCTTATTCTACAAAACTGGCTAAAAGGGATATTTTTCTTCCAGTTTAGTAAGTGGTTGCTGCCAAAGTGTAAAAAATTGTTGCAGTCAACTTGTTTAAAATAAGTTGCAGTGCAAACATTACCCTCAGTATCCCATGTGAGGCTCAAATCCAAAAATTCTATTGTAGATTTCTGAATGTTGGAGGTAAAGCCAATACCCATGTTATTATTGTTAAGATGTACTACAAATTCTTTCGCCTCAGCAATGGAGCCATCAAAAATAAACAAAAGATCGTCTATGTACCGGCCATAGAACACCAGATTGCCCCACCAATTGGAGTCATATATATACAGCTTTTCAAAATGGCCCATAAACAGATTAGCAAAACTGGGGGCAAATCTGGTGCCCATGGCCGTACCCTTGATCTGTAAATAAAATTCGTCTTGAAACTGAAAATAATTATGATGTAAAATAAAATCAATCAGTGTAAGTAAATATTCCTTTTGTGTTTTGGGCATATAGATGTCTCCTTCTAGATATAGACTAGTGGTGAATAACCCTATCTCATGCGTGATGTTGGAATATAAAGATCCTACATCACACGACACCCATAGGATGTTTGTCTTCCTATTAAGTTTGATCTGTGATAACTTATCCAATAGATCTTTGGTGTCTTTGATGTAGGACGGTAGATTACACACATATCTCTGCAGATAGAAATCTACGTATTCTGACAATTTGTCCGTCAAACTATTAATGCCAGCGATAATCGGTCTTCCCGGAGGCACTTTGTCATCCTTATGTAATTTTGGAAGATGGTAATAAAAAGGTATATCCGGGTGGTTTGGCAACAGATATCGTTTTTCTTTTTTATTTAGAATACCAGAATTATGACCATATTCCAATATTTTTCCCAGTTTTTTGGAAAATTCCAAAGTGGGATCGGATATCAGCTTTCTGTAGTATTCTTGATCCCAAAGGATGCGTTTGGCCTCCTTAAGGTAATCACAAAGATCTTGTAGAACAATTCCACCCCCCTTATCGGCCTGACGAATGACTAAATTGTCATTCATAGTCAGGTTATATAGTGCTCTTGCCTCATTAGGCCAAATCTTTTTCTTTTTGGGGATGTGATTGGGGATTCTCTCCCAATCTTCCAATACCAGCTGTTGAAATAGGTCGATGTAAGATACATCTTCCCTCGGGGGGGACCATGTGGAAGGGGGATGGAAAGGAGTGTGTAAATATTCCTCAAAGAGGGTTTCTGTGATTTGACTGGGATCACAGTAGAGAAGATTAGATGATTCTCTTTCTCTTTGTGAGTCTAAAGTGATAGGCATACCCGATATATTACGGTTCTTCATCATTTTCAGTGCAAAATATCTTTGCAATGACAGCTTTCGTGTGTATCTATTCAAATCTACAAATAGATTGAAAAGATTATGTGTGCTGGGGGGACAATAGGATAAGCCCCTCCCTAAAATTCTAACTTCATCATCCGTGAGGGTGTGTGAGGACAGATTGAAAATTCCACTTTTCAGTTTTTGTAGTTGTGCTTTTTGGTGGGTTTTCCCTCTGCCTCGTTTTCCCCGTTTGGATATGGTCTCTTTTTTTGATTTGACGTTTGAGGTGTTGGTCTCCTCCAAAGAGGTGCCAACTGGGGGGTCTCTAAAAAAACCACACCAGACGTGGAAGGTGAATTATCCCTATTAATACCCTCTTCAGGTGCAGACTGATTGCCATCCGTATGGCTGAGGGGCTGATATCTATTGTATATAGGTATATAATTCGGATTATCCGAATCCTGATGGGACAAGTTTCTCCTATAGTCTCTATCACTATAGGGGGGTCTCTCAATCTGTGGTGTGGAGTTCCCAGAGTTTCTATAATGGTTAGTATTATATCTGGGAGTTAGCATATTCCCATCATGAGTGTCGAATCTGGAAGTCGGCATGTTCCCGTTGTAGTTATTATAAGGCCTGTTTCCTGTATCATGGCCATCATAACCTCTGTGGGATTGGTAATTGGTATTATTATTCCAATTATTTTGTCTAGGGCCATGGTGTTGCCTATAGTTCCTATTATTTCCATTATGATTGTAATTATTTACTTTGTTCTTATTATTGTTATTAGGGTTTTTCACCACTGTCCACTCAGTGTTAGTCTGAGGTTTTGCTCTATTATACGTGTGGACTTCTCCTTTGGAGTAATCGTCATCATCACGTTTCATTTTTTTGTTTTTGTTGGCTATGATTTCCAAAGTGAAATCATCTACCCCTTTAATAGTTTGTGTATTAAGTCTCACATAGTCAGGGTGTTCTTTGAACTCTTCCAGTTCTTTTTGCACCGAGTCAATTTCTGTACCAGTTTCATCTACTAGTTTTTGTCTGTGTGCGATAAGTAAATCTATCAATTTAAAGGCACATTCATCCAAAGTGGAAAACCACTTGGATAATAACTCAGGATCATTCTTAAAAGAGCAATTCTTGAATAGTCTGAGACCTCTGGGTATCTGTTTTTTCTCTTTATATTTCTTAAGACAGTCCAAATCCCACCAATGTCTATTCTCTATTTTCAATAAGTCTTCTAATTTAGAAAATAGATTTTCAATACTGACTAATGTTAGCGGATCATTGTTGGCGGAAGAATTGGAACTATCATTGGCATTGTGGCTAAGTCTCCTCTGGGCTCTTTCAGTGGATGACAACATATTGTATATAGATATTATTGAGCTGCACCCCTATATAACACCAACAATAAGGAGTAACACTAAAAAGACAAAGGGTATAACCCAATAGGGGGCGCTAGTATGAATAATAAACAATATATATGTGTGCCTACGTGTTAATATATAAATATTTCAGACCATTAGTCGGCAGATTACTGGTATGGCATAGATATAATAATGTAGATATAATAATGGTGTGTGTGGGCACACTACTATATACCACAGTCCTGAATCATAGGTAGAAAACAAAAGACAGTAAGTCCAAGGAAGTCCAATATGGTACAGGTATCTATCTTCTATGAAGGCAGCACTCAATCTTCACCCTCCAACGGTTAATAAATCTAAAATCAAACACAAGGAAAGAGGCGCCGTATGTGTGAATCTGAAACAGCCAACATCACATATAATACATGTGCAGGGTACTCACAATCTGGAAAGGCACTCTGGTGTGCCTATAGGAGCGGGCTGGTATTCACAGCACACCAGCTGGCTGATATGGCAATCCCTGGTATCCAAGGTAGAAGATTCAGTGTCTAGACTGATGGTGTGTGATGTGTCCAGCAATATGGAAGCAGGAGCTAGGTGCAAAACAACGGCACACCACTGTGTGAATCTGCAAGTGTATACTGGTAAATTTACAATCTGTGCAGGATACTCACATACTGTGGCGGCACTCAGTTGTGCCAATAGAGGCAGGCTGGCTTTCTCAGCAACCCAGCTGGCTGTACAGGGGATAATGCAGGAAGATCCACAGCATTCAGAATGAACAGGTAGCTCAGGAATAATCAATTGCAATGAGGTTTATATGGTTAAAAAAGATTTAATAAAATTATCAACAGTTAAAAGTACATATATCCCTCATATACAATAAGTAAAAATCATGCAACGCGTTTCTCGGTATAAACCGTTTCTTCAGGCATGTATTCTATCTCTGCATGTACGTCTTATAAAGATCTGAGCTACCTGTACTGCCCCTCCCTTCCTACCAAAAAGGACAAATCCTAGAAGCCCTTTGTTTAATTGCCCATTATTTGGTACACCTGCACACTTCTCATCCCTTATCCTGATAGGTTTATTGGGCTTGTACAAGTGTTATGGTTAATAAAAGGAAAAAGTACTATAAGTGTTTATTACAAATAAACCCCATTATAGATCCTGATATCGTGACTGTATGTTTAATGATATTACATATACAATCCCCAGATGATGTGATACCTCATTGAATCTAATATTAGCCTCAAAGAGAAAAACAAATTCGTACCTGTCTGCTGATGCTTGTTATCGTGCGTGTCTGAAATATAATAATATAGCCATAAGCCGTATTTCCCTAATATTTTTTCTATGTCTCACTGTATGTTTTCATAACTGTTAGCCTAATTTAGCCATTTTGTGTTATGTGGAGAACCGCCACCCGGATTATAACAAATAAGCGATCTCCTGTAATTGTTTGGCGTCTGACGTAAGCGCACGCCATAGGCTGATCGGCTCTAGCTTTCGGACCAATCCTGGATGTTAGCCGCTGCACACCCCCACTATAGTGTATCAGCCGATTTTCAGATTCGTAACAATGAATCGAAGCACTCAGTTGGTGTCCCCAGTACACACAACGCGCTGCACGTATTATCAGCGCCTGCCCATGTAAAAATCAGATTCAAAGACAGCGGGGATGTCTCTCCCATCCGCGGTCAAACTACAAAAGGACACGCCTCTCCATTACATCACGGAGCTGTCAAAAAAACTACCGTGAACCCTCCCATATATGAATGCACTCAATCAGATGTGGCATCCATCGACAACAAGAGAGACACTCGTAAGGATATGTACACATATTTCGCTACACGAGTCCACAAGTGTATCTCCTCCCGGTGTCCCAATATCTGGGCTCCAATCCAAAGCGGGACATAAGGAGACCCCCTGGACGTGAACAGGACCACCATATTAGGTGGTCTATGTCGATAGTCAATGTACTCTCAGCTCACTATTATTTGTAATATATGTTCATAACATGTGTAGAAATCTAATAGAATTAGAACTACTAACTAGCCTGTGTTGTATTGTGTAACACCATTTGATAACAATATAAAATATACTGTGTATAAAAAATTGCTAACCTATTGATAACCTTAATCATAAAGATATAATTCCCTATCATTCCTCTATCCCTCAACACTCCTAACCCTACCAGTGCCATTAAAGTGTTACTGAAATGGTCATTAATCAGAAAACTATATGCATATGACCATAATAAACAGTACTCACATATTGTAATCCATAGACAGTGCTCACATATTGTGATCCATAATTATAAGTATATATAATCTCATACCCTACTCCTCCTACTTGGACAATGCTAACCATACTAGTGCTACTACTTAAAGTGATACTCAGATTGTCATAAGACCTTATCGATAATTGTCATGTGAAAGATGACATAGTGATACAATATAAATAAACGCATACTTTTAACCTATCCCATATTGGCAATAAATTATATATCATATAAAAATAATAAGAGAGGCATCCTGATCATATTTGACCGACATGATCCTCAAAAATAAAAATGAAAATAAAATTAAAATTAAAGTGGTACCTAAAACATTCATCAGCCATAGCTATGGTAGTGAAAACTAAGATTTTTCATAGTGGTGTATACTACATCTAAAGTGATCGATAAAAAGAAAGCTTGTGAGTTAAATGGGTATGACGGAATCTGTGTGACATACTATTCTCATTGTTTATCCCCAATTAATGATATATTGTATATGGGTGTGGCCCTATATAGCTACATAAATCAATATATTTAAATATGTGTATATAGAGAAGTGAGCAAGTATCAACATAGGATTAAACTCCGGTTCACAAAGATATGCACAATGTCATACAAAGCTCGCAGTATCTATCACTTCATTTAGACCTAATGGGAACAACGTTTTGATCCTATAGATCCAGTAGGTCTCTCTCTGTCTGAGTCGTGAAAACCTATTATATGTGCGGCTAGGTGGAATACTTTCTAATGGGGTGATTTTAAATCTACATCTCCCTGCGGTGTGTTCCTGGCAAACATGCCTAGGTACACTATGTTTCATTGATTTGCTTTTAATATTTCTAAGGTGTTCGCTCCACCTGATTCTTATTTTTCTGCAGGTTCTTCCAATATATTGGACCCCACATTCACAGGTAAGTACATATATCACATATGAAGAATCACAAGTTATTCTAGAGGTTATCTGATGTTGTTCTCCCGTTGTGAACGATTTTACATTCAAAGCTTTGTGGGTAATATACTCACACATAAAGCAACGGGTCTTACCACACCTAAAACTGCCCTTAAGTAGATGTCGAGTGGCCGTCACTTCAGATTTCTTTGAGATATTTTTCTGCGTTATACGTTTGGATAACATGACCACTTTACTGGGTGCTAGTTTCTGTTTTAGGGTGGGTGCCCTTCGATATACAATTTTAGGTCGTCCCGGTAATGTCTTTTTCAAAACAGGGTCTCTCATAAGGAGTGGCCAATGTTTTTCTAAGATTTTTCCTATAGCTTTATAATTAGAGTTGTATTGGGTCACAAAAAGAGGGATCTCCTTCAATGAGTCCCCTTGTTTTTTCTCATCATTGTTTTTTGTTGACAACAACAATTTAGTACGATTGAGTTCTCTGGCCCTTTCGTAGCTATTAGTTACCAGTTGTAATGGGTAGCCTTTCTCTAAAAATCTAGACTTAAGTGTTTGGGATTGTTCATCATACTTGTCAATGGAGGAGCAATTACGTCTTATTCTACAAAACTGGCTAAAAGGGATATTTTTCTTCCAGTTTAGTAAGTGGTTGCTGCCAAAGTGTAAAAAATTGTTGCAGTCAACTTGTTTAAAATAAGTTGCAGTGCAAACATTACCCTCAGTATCCCATGTGAGGCTCAAATCCAAAAATTCTATTGTAGATTTCTGAATGTTGGAGGTAAAGCCAATACCCATGTTATTATTGTTAAGATGTACTACAAATTCTTTCGCCTCAGCAATGGAGCCATCAAAAATAAACAAAAGATCGTCTATGTACCGGCCATAGAACACCAGATTGCCCCACCAATTGGAGTCATATATATACAGCTTTTCAAAATGGCCCATAAACAGATTAGCAAAACTGGGGGCAAATCTGGTGCCCATGGCCGTACCCTTGATCTGTAAATAAAATTCGTCTTGAAACTGAAAATAATTATGATGTAAAATAAAATCAATCAGTGTAAGTAAATATTCCTTTTGTGTTTTGGGCATATAGATGTCTCCTTCTAGATATAGACTAGTGGTGAATAACCCTATCTCATGCGTGATGTTGGAATATAAAGATCCTACATCACACGACACCCATAGGATGTTTGTCTTCCTATTAAGTTTGATCTGTGATAACTTATCCAATAGATCTTTGGTGTCTTTGATGTAGGACGGTAGATTACACACATATCTCTGCAGATAGAAATCTACGTATTCTGACAATTTGTCCGTCAAACTATTAATGCCAGCGATAATCGGTCTACCCGGAGGCACTTTGTCATCCTTATGTAATTTTGGAAGATGGTAATAAAAAGGTATATCCGGGTGGTTTGGCAACAGATATCGTTTTTCTTTTTTATTTAGAATACCAGAATTATGACCATATTCCAATATTTTTCCCAGTTTTTTGGAAAATTCCAAAGTGGGATCGGATATCAGCTTTCTGTAGTATTCTTGATCCCAAAGGATGCGTTTGGCCTCCTTAAGGTAATCACAAAGATCTTGTAGAACAATTCCACCCCCCTTATCGGCCTGACGAATGACTAAATTGTCATTCATAGTCAGGTTATATAGTGCTCTTGCCTCATTAGGCCAAATCTTTTTCTTTTTGGGGATGTGATTGGGGATTCTCTCCCAATCTTCCAATACCAGCTGTTGAAATAGGTCGATGTAAGATACATCTTCCCTCGGGGGGGACCATGTGGAAGGGGGATGGAAAGGAGTGTGTAAATATTCCTCAAAGAGGGTTTCTGTGATTTGACTGGGATCACAGTAGAGAAGATTAGATGATTCTCTTTCTCTTTGTGAGTCTAAAGTGATAGGCATACCCGATATATTACGGTTCTTCATCATTTTCAGTGCAAAATATCTTTGCAATGACAGCTTTCGTGTGTATCTATTCAAATCTACAAATAGATTGAAAAGATTATGTGTGCTGGGGGGACAATAGGATAAGCCCCTCCCTAAAATTCTAACTTCATCATCCGTGAGGGTGTGTGAGGACAGATTGAAAATTCCACTTTTCAGTTTTTGTAGTTGTGCTTTTTGGTGGGTTTTCCCTCTGCCTCGTTTTCCCCGTTTGGATATGGTCTCTTTTTTTGATTTGACGTTTGAGGTGTTGGTCTCCTCCAAAGAGGTGCCAACTGGGGGGTCTCTAAAAAAACCACACCAGACGTGGAAGGTGAATTATCCCTATTAATACCCTCTTCAGGTGCAGACTGATTGCCATCCGTATGGCTGAGGGGCTGATATCTATTGTATATAGGTATATAATTCGGATTATCCGAATCCTGATGGGACAAGTTTCTCCTATAGTCTCTATCACTATAGGGGGGTCTCTCAATCTGTGGTGTGGAGTTCCCAGAGTTTCTATAATGGTTAGTATTATATCTGGGAGTTAGCATATTCCCATCATGAGTGTCGAATCTGGAAGTCGGCATGTTCCCGTTGTAGTTATTATAAGGCCTGTTTCCTGTATCATGGCCATCATAACCTCTGTGGGATTGGTAATTGGTATTATTATTCCAATTATTTTGTCTAGGGCCATGGTGTTGCCTATAGTTCCTATTATTTCCATTATGATTGTAATTATTTACTTTGTTCTTATTATTGTTATTAGGGTTTTTCACCACTGTCCACTCAGTGTTAGTCTGAGGTTTTGCTCTATTATACGTGTGGACTTCTCCTTTGGAGTAATCGTCATCATCACGTTTCATTTTTTTGTTTTTGTTGGCTATGATTTCCAAAGTGAAATCATCTACCCCTTTAATAGTTTGTGTATTAAGTCTCACATAGTCAGGGTGTTCTTTGAACTCTTCCAGTTCTTTTTGCACCGAGTCAATTTCTGTACCAGTTTCATCTACTAGTTTTTGTCTGTGTGCGATAAGTAAATCTATCAATTTAAAGGCACATTCATCCAAAGTGGAAAACCACTTGGATAATAACTCAGGATCATTCTTAAAAGAGCAATTCTTGAATAGTCTGAGACCTCTGGGTATCTGTTTTTTCTCTTTATATTTCTTAAGACAGTCCAAATCCCACCAATGTCTATTCTCTATTTTCAATAAGTCTTCTAATTTAGAAAATAGATTTTCAATACTGACTAATGTTAGCGGATCATTGTTGGCGGAAGAATTGGAACTATCATTGGCATTGTGGCTAAGTCTCCTCTGGGCTCTTTCAGTGGATGACAACATATTGTATATAGATATTATTGAGCTGCACCCCTATATAACACCAACAATAAGGAGTAACACTAAAAAGACAAAGGGTATAACCCAATAGGGGGCGCTAGTATGAATAATAAACAATATATATGTGTGCCTACGTGTTAATATATAAATATTTCAGACCATTAGTCGGCAGATTACTGGTATGGCATAGATATAATAATGTAGATATAATAATGGTGTGTGTGGGCACACTACTATATACCACAGTCCTGAATCATAGGTAGAAAACAAAAGACAGTAAGTCCAAGGAAGTCCAATATGGTACAGGTATCTATCTTCTATGAAGGCAGCACTCAATCTTCACCCTCCAACGGTTAATAAATCTAAAATCAAACACAAGGAAAGAGGCGCCGTATGTGTGAATCTGAAACAGCCAACATCACATATAATACATGTGCAGGGTACTCACAATCTGGAAAGGCACTCTGGTGTGCCTATAGGAGCGGGCTGGTATTCACAGCACACCAGCTGGCTGATATGGCAATCCCTGGTATCCAAGGTAGAAGATTCAGTGTCTAGACTGATGGTGTGTGATGTGTCCAGCAATATGGAAGCAGGAGCTAGGTGCAAAACAACGGCACACCACTGTGTGAATCTGCAAGTGTATACTGGTAAATTTACAATCTGTGCAGGATACTCACATACTGTGGCGGCACTCAGTTGTGCCAATAGAGGCAGGCTGGCTTTCTCAGCAACCCAGCTGGCTGTACAGGGAATAATGCAGGAAGATCCACAGCATTCAGAATGAACAGGTAGCTCAGGAATAATCAATTGCAATGAGGTTTATATGGTTAAAAAAGATTTAATAAAATTATCAACAGTTAAAAGTACATATATCCCTCATATACAATAAGTAAAAATCATGCAACGCGTTTCTCGGTATAAACCGTTTCTTCAGGCATGTATTCTATCTCTGCATGTACGTCTTATAAAGATCTGAGCTACCTGTACTGCCCCTCCCTTCCTACCAAAAAGGACAAATCCTAGAAGCCCTTTGTTTAATTGCCCATTATTTGATACACCTGCACACTTCTCATCCCTTATCCTGATAGGTTTATTGGGCTTGTACAAGTGTTATGGTCACTAAAAGGAAAAATACTATAAGTGTTTATTACAAATAAACCCAATTATAGATCATGATATCGTGACTGAATGTTTAATGATATTACATATACAATCCCCAGATGATGTGATACCTCATTGAATCTAATATTAGCCTCAAAGAGTAAAACATATTCGTACCTGTCTGCTGATGCTTGTTATCGTGCGTATCTGAAATATAATAATATGTACAATAAGCCGTATTTCCCTAATAGTTTTTCTATGTCTCACTGTATGTTTTCATAACTGTTAGCCTAATTTAACCATTTTGTGTTATGTGGAGAACCGCCACCCGGATTATAACAAATAAGCGATCTCCTGTAATTGTTTGGCGTCTGACGTAAGCGCACGCCATAGGCTGATCGGCTCCAGCTTTCGGACCAATCCTGGATGTTAGCCGCTGCACACCCCCACTATAGTGTATCAGCCGATTTTCAGATTCGTAACAATGAATCGAAGCACTCAGTTGGTGTCCCCAGTACACACAACGCGCTGCACGCATTATCAGCGCCTGCCCATGTAAAAATCAGATTCAAAGACTAAATGCTGCTCCCGCACAAGTACCGACAGCGGGGATGTCTCTCCCATCCGCGGTCAAACTACAAAAGGACACGCCTCTCCATTACATCACGGAGCTGTCAAAAAAACTACCGTGAACCCTCCCATATATGAATGCACTCGATCAAATGTGGCATCCATCGACAACAAGAGAGACACTCGTAAGGATATGTACACATATTTCGCTACACGAGTCCACAAGTGTATCTCCTCCCGGTGTCCCAATATCTGGGCTCCAATCCAAAGCGGGACATAAGGAGACCCCCTGGACGTGAACAGGACCACCATATTAGGTGGTCTATGCCGATAGTCCATGTACTCTCAGCTCACTATTATTTGTAATAAATGTTCATAACATGTGTGAAAATCTAATAGAATTAGAACTACTAACTAGCCTGTGTTGTATTGTGTAACACCATTTGATAACAATATAAAATATACTGTGTATAAAAAATTGCTAACCTATTGATAACCTTAATCATAAAGATATAATTCCCTATCATTCCTCTATCCCTCAACACTCCTAACCCTACCAGTGCCATTAAAGTGTTACTGAAATGGTCATTAATCAGAAAACTATATGCATATGACCATAATAAACAGTACTCACATATTGTAATCCATAGACAGTGCTCACATATTGTGATCCATAATTATAAGTATATATAATCTCATACCCTACTCCTCCTACTTGGACAATGCTAACCATACTAGTGCTACTACTTAAAGTGATACTCAGATTGTCATAAGACCTTATCGATAATTGTCATGTGAAAGATGACATAGTGATACAATATAAATAAACGCATACTTTTAACCTATCCCATATTGGCAATAAATTATATATCATATAAAAATAATAAGAGAGGCATCCTGATCATATTTGACCGACATGATCCTCAAAAATAAAAATGAAAATAAAATTAAAATTAAAGTGGTACCTAAAACATTCATCAGCCATAGCTATGGTAGTGAAAACTAAGATTTTTCATAGTGGTGTATACTACATCTAAAGTTCTAAATATTTGTATTCAAACATTTATTTGCCTTGACTCAGAATGTTCAACATTCCTTATTTTCAGACAGTCAGTTTCATATTTGGGATAATGCATTTGAATTAATCATTTTTTCTTACCTTCAAATTTGACTCTTTTTTCCCTGTGAGCTGTTAGGCTCGCGGGGGCTGAAAATGATTCATTTTATTTCGTCATTCTTGGCGTGGACTTTTTTGGCGCAAAAAAGTCGGCGTTCCGGAAGTGGCGTCATTTTGGCGCCAAAAGCATTTAGGTGCCAAAGAATGTGGACGTCTTATTTGGCGCTAAAAAAATATGGGCGTCGCTTTTGTCTCCACATTATTTTAGTCTCTTTTTTCATTGCTTCTGGTTGCTAGAAGCTTGTTCTTTGGCATTTTTTCCCATTCCTGAAACTGTCATTTAAGGAATTTGATCAATTTTGCTTTATATGTTGTTTTTTCTCTTACATATTGCAAGATGTCTCACGTTGCATCTGAGTCAGAAGATACTTCAGGAAAATCGCTGTCTAGTGCTGGATCTACCAAAGCTAAGTGTATCTGCTGTAAACTTTTGGTAGCTATTCCTCCGGCTGTTGTTTGTATTAATTGTCATGACAAACTTGTTAATGCAGATAATATTTCCTTTAGTAAAGTACCATTGCCTGTTGCAGTTCCTTCAACATCTAAGGTGCAGAATGTTCCTGATAACATAAGAGATTTTGTTTCTGAATCCATAAAGAAGGCTATGTCTGTTATTTCTCCTTCTAGTAAACATAAAAAATCTTTTAAAACTTCTCTCCCTACAGATGAATTTTGAAATGAACATCATCATTCTGATTCTGATGACTCTTCTGGTTCAGAGGATTCTGTCTCAGAGGTTGATGCTGATAAATCTTCATATTTATTTAAAATGGAATTTATTCGTTCTTTACTTAAAGAAGTACTAATTGCTTTAGAAATAGAGGATTCTGGTCCTCTTGATACTAATTCTAAACGTTTGGATAAGGTATTTAAAGCTCCTGTGGTTATTCCAGAAGTTTTTCCTGTTCCTAATGCTATTTCTGCAGTAATTTCCAAAGAATGGGATAAATTGGGTAATTCATTTACTCCTTCTAAACGTTTCAAGCAATTATATCCTGTGCCGTCTGACAGATTAGAATTTTGGGACAAAATCCCTAAAGTTGATGGGGCTATTTCTACCCTTGCTAAACGTACTACTATTCCTACGTCAGATGGTACTTCGTTTAAGGATCCTTTAGATAGGAAAATTGAATCCTTTCTAAGAAAAGCTTATCTGTGTTCAGGTAATCTTCTTAGACCTGCTATATCTTTGGCTGATGTTGCTGCAGCTTCAACTTTTTGGTTGGAAACTTTAGCGCAACAAGTAACACATCATGATTCTCATGATATTATTCTTCTTCTTCAGCATGCTAATAATTTTATCTGTGATGCCATTTTTGATATTATCAGAGTTGATGTCAGGTTTATGTCTCTAGCTATTTTAGCTAGAAGAGCTTTATGGCTTAAAACTTGGAATGCTGATATGGCTTCTAAATCAACTCTACTTTCTATTTCTTTCCAGGGTAACAAATTATTTGGTTCTCAGTTGGATTCTATTATTTCAACTGTTACTGGTGGGAAAGGAACTTTTTTACCACAGGATAAAAAATCTAAAGGTAAAAACAGGGCTAATAATCGTTTTCGTTCCTTTCGTTTCAACAAAGAACAAAAGCCTGATCCTTCATCCTCAGGAGCAGTTTCAGTTTGGAAACCATCTCCAGTCTGGAATAAATCCAAGCCAGCTAGAAAGGCAAAGCCTGCTTCTAAGTCCACATGAAGGTGCGGCCCTCATTCCAGCTCAGCTGGTAGGGGGCAGGTTACGTTTTTTCAAGGAAATTTGGATCAATTCTGTTCACAATCTTTGGATTCAGAACATTGTTTGAGAAGGGTACAGAATTGGTTTCAAGATGAGACCTCCTGCAAAGAGATTTTTTCTTTCCCGTGTCCCAGTAAATCCAGTAAAAGCTCAAGCATTTCTGAATTGTGTTTCAGATCTAGAGTTGACTGGAGTAATTATGCCAGTTCCAGTTCCGGAACAGGGGATGGGGTTTTATTCAAATCTCTTCATTGTACCAAAGAAGGAGAATTCCTTCAGACCAGTTCTGGATCTAAAAATATTGAATCGTTATGTAAGAATACCAACGTTCAAGATGGTAACTGTAAGGACTATCTTGCCTTTTGTTCAGCAAGGGAATTATATGTCCACAATAGATTTACAGGATGCATATCTGCATATTCCGATTCATCCAGATCATTATCAGTTCCTGAGATTCTCTTTTCTGGACAAGCATTACCAGTTTGTGGCTCTGCCGTTTGGCCTAGCTACAGCTCTAAGAATTTTTACAAAGGTTCTCGGTGCCCTTCTGTCTGTAATCAGAGAACAGGGTATTGTGGTATTTCCTTATTTGGACGATATCTTGGTACTTGCTCAGTCTTTACATTTAGCAGAATCTCATACGAATCGACTTGTGTTGTTTCTTCAAGATCATGGTTGGAGGATCAATTTACCAAAAAGTTAATTGATTCCTCAGACAAGGGTAACCTTTCTGGGTTTCCAGATGGATTCAGTGTCCATGACTCTGTCTTTAACAGACAAGAGACGTCTAAAATTAATTACAGCTTGTCGAAAACTTCAGTCACAATCATTCCCTTCGGTAGCCTTATGCATGGAAATTCTAGGTCTTATGACTGCTGCATCGGACGCGATCCCCTTTGCTCGTTTTCACATGCGACCTCTTCAGCTCTGTATGCTGAATCAATGGTGCAAGGATTACACAAAGATATCTCAATTAATATCTTTAAAACCGATTGTTCGACACTCTCTAACGTGGTGGACAGATCACCATCGTTTAATTCAGGGGGCTTCTTTTGTGCTTCCGACCTGGACTGTAATTTCAACAGATGCAAGTCTCACAGGTTGGGGAGCTGTGTGGGGATCTCTGACGGCACAAGGAGTTTAGGAATCTCAGGAGGTGAGATTACCGATCAATATTTTAGAACTCCGTGCAATTTTCAGAGCTCTTCAGTTTTGGCCTCTTCTGAAAAGAGAATCGTTCATTTGTTTTCAGACAGACAATGTCACAACTGTGGCATACATCAATCATGAAGGAGGGACTCACAGTCCTCTGGCTATGAAAGAAGTATCTCGAATTTTGGTTTGGGCGGAATCCAGCTCCTGTCTAATCTCTGCGGTTCATATCCCAGGTATAGACAATTGGGAAGCGGATTATCTCAGTCGCCAAACGTTGCATCCGGGCGAATGGTCTCTTCACCCAGAGGTATTTCTTCAGATTGTTCAAATGTGGGAACTTCCAGAAATAGATCTGATGGCGTCTCATCTAAACAAGAAACTTCCCAGGTATCTGTTCAGATTCCGGGATCCTCAGGCGGAGGCAGTGGATGCATTATCACTTCCTTGGAAGTATCATCCTGCCTATATCTTTCCGCCTCTAGTTCTTCTTCCAAGAGTAATCTCCAAGATTCTGAAGGAATGCTCGTTTGTTCTGCTGGTAGCTCCGGCATGGTCTCACAGGTTTTGGTATGCGGATCTTGTCCGGATGGCCTATTGCCAACCGTGGACTCTTCCGTTAAGACCAGACCTTCTGTCTCAAGGTCCTTTTTTCCATCAGGATCTGAAATCCTTAAATTTAAAGGTATGGAGATTGAACGCTTGATTCTTGGTCACAGAGGTTTCTCTGACTCTGTGATTAATACTATGTTACAGGCTCGTAAATCTGTATCTAGAGAGATATATTATAGAGTCTGGAAGACTTATATTTCTTGGTGTGAATACCGAGAATATTACAGTTTCTTCAGGATGGTTTAGATAAAGGTTTGTCTGCAAGTTCCTTGAAAGGGCAAATCTCTGCTCTTTCTGTTCTTTTTCACAGAAAGATTGCTATTCTTCCTGATATTCATTGTTTTGTACAAGCTTTGGTTCGTATAAAGCCTGTCATTAAGTCAATGTCTCCTCCTTGGAGTTTGAATTTGGTTCTGGGGGCTCTTCAAGCTCCTCCATTTGAACCTATGCATTCATTGGACATTAAATTACTTTCTTGGAAAGTTTTGTTCCTTTTGGCCATCTCTTCTGCCAGAAGAGTTTCTGAATTATCTGCTCTTTCTTGTGAGTCTCCTTTTCTGATTTTTCATCAGGATAAGGCGGTGTTGCGAACTTCTTTTGAATTTTTACCTAAAGTTGTGACTTCCAACAACATTAGTAGAGAAATTGTGGTTCCTTCATTATGTCCTAATTCTAAGGAGAAATCGTTGCATTCTTTGGATGTTGTTAGAGCTTTGAAATATTATGTTGAAGCTACTAAATCTTTCCGAAAGACTTCTAGTCTATTTGTTATCTTTTCCGGTTCTAGAAAAGGCCAGAAAGCTTCTGCCATTTCTTTGGCATCTTGGTTGAAATCTTTAATTCATCTTGCCTATGTTGAGTCGGGTAAAACTCCGCCTCAGAAAATTACAGCTCATTCTACTAGGTCAGTTTCTACTTCCTGGGCGTTTAGGAATGAAGCTTCGGTTGATCAGATTTGCAAAGCAGCAACTTGGTCCTCTTTGCATACATTTACTAAATTCTACCATTTTGATGTATTTTCTTCTTCTGAAGCAGTTTTTGGTAGAAAAGTACTTCAGGCAGCGGTTTCAGTTTGAATCTTCTGCTTATGTTTTTCATTAAACTTTATTTTGGGTGTGGATTATTTTCAGCAGGAATTGGCTGTCTTTATTTTGTCCCTCCCTCTCTAGTGACTCTTGTGTGGAAAGATCCACATCTTGGGTAGTCATTATCCCATACGTCACTAGCTCATGGACTCTTGCTAATTACATGAAAGAAAACATAATTTATGTAAGAACTTACCTGATAAATTCATTTCTTTCATATTAGCAAGAGTCCATGAGGCCCGCCCTTTTTTTGTGGTGGTTATGATTTTGTATAAAGCACAATTATTCCAATTCCTTATTTTATATGCTTTCGCACTTTTTTATCACCCCACTTCTTGGCTATTCGTTAAAATGAATTGTGGGTGTGGTGAGGGGTGTATTTATAGGCATTTTGAGGTTTGGGAAACTTTGCCCCTCCTGGTAGGAATGTATATCCCATACGTCACTAGCTCATGGACTCTTGCTAATATGAAAGAAATGAATTTATCAGGTAAGTTCTTACATAAATTATGTTTTTTCCTATCCAAAATATTTGAATAAGAATCTGAATTTTAGAAATTGGCTCAAGATCAAATTAGATGAATATTTTCAACTTAATATAGGCTCAATCGAAAACTTCTCGATAGTCTGGGAAACTGCAAAAGCAGTTTTAAGAGGAGAAATAATTGCCTATATTGCTAGATTTAGAAGGGAGACCAAATTAAAAGAGAGAGAAGTAGTAGCAACTGTAACAAATGCATATAATAGATATTTAAGATCTCCTACAAATGACAATTGGAAAAGATAATCTGAAGCAAAAAAGGAATGTGATACTCTTCTAATCTCCCATACATCACAATCGGAACTAAGATACCAAGCAAGGTTATACAAATATGGTAATAAATCGGGTAAGTTACTAGCAAAATTAGTAAAAAAAACTCCAAACAATCATTGGTAATTGAATCTATACAAGATAATGGGAAGTTACTTACCCTACCTAAAGAAATTTCCGAATCCTTTCATAACTATTATAAATTAATTTATTCCTCCACCGTTTCGGGAGTAGAAGATCCTAAAAAATTTTGGGAGGGTATAACTTTACCAAAGAGTAGCCCCGAATTTAATTTAAACTAAATTCCCCTTAATTAGAATCGGAAGTAAATCAAGCTATCCAGTCATTAAAGTCAGATAAAGCCCCAGGCCCAGATTCTCTCCCAAATGAAATTTACAAAAATTTGGCCTCGACACTTGTTCCTCATCTAACAAAACTATTCAATTTTTATTATAATGAGGACTCTCAGATTCCTCTTAATTTCGTAGCATCACAGTCAATACTCATACTTAAGCCAGGGAAGGGCCAAAATAAAAAAGAATCTTATAGGCCAATTGCCCTCTTAAATACCGATTATAAACTATTTACCTCCATCTTGGCAAAAAGACTTCAAGAGGGGTTAGCAGAAACTATACACAAAGATCAAGCAGGGTTCCTCTTTAATCGCAGTTCGGCTGCAAAGATCAGACAATTGCTACTGACTTTTGACTATTTCAAAAACTCAGATAGTAGCATTTCAAAAGACCATCCTAACGCCGCAGTGTTAGCTATTGACGCTGAAAAAGCGTTTGACAGCGTTAATCATGATTACCTGCTAGATGCATTACACCGGTTTGGGTTTAGTAATAATTTCCTAAGTCTGATTAGAAAATTGTGCCTCCAGTCATCCACCAGTTTATCTATTAATGGGATAAAATCAAACATAATTAAGCTAGAAAGAGGCACTCGTCAGGGCTGTCCTCTATCACCCTTACTTTTTGACGTAGAGGCAACAGCTTGAGAGTATATAAATCCAGAAAAAAGAAATGAAATTGACGCTCTATGCAGATGACTTACTAATATACATCTCAAATACTTCTTTAAATATCCCAAAGCTCATAAAAATAATCGAGACATTCAGCAAACTTTCAGGTTATAAAGTTAACAATCTAAAGTCCGAATTACTTTGGCTGAGAAAAACAAAAGAATCCCAAACAGAAACTCCCTTTAAAACAGTGACAAATTCATTTAGATACCTTGGGGTCAATGTTTCTGCCAACCCCAAGGAATGGTATTCCCTGAATATTACCCCAATGTTTCTTCAAATTATTACATACATGAGGAACTGGCAAAATCTTCCCCTCTCCATATCAGGACGCATTGCACTCTTTAAAATGGTACTTTTGCCTAAAATGTTGTATTTACTACAAAATCTTCCTATTTTTTTTAAATGGTATGATATTAAAAAATTTAACACTGCAGCCCGGTATTTTATATGGCAATCTAAAAAACCAAGAATATCTCTTCAAAAATTATCACTTCCCAAACAATTTGCTGGTCTTGCTTTTCCGGATCTATACCTATATAATCTAGTTTTTCTTGGTCGCATCTCAGTTGATTGGATCACAGAGATGGATCACTTTACAGATAACAGGTTAGAACGCAACATGATTTATCCATTTTCACCCATCTCATGGATTCACTTACCCCCTAGTGTGATTCCTAAACAGGTGAAATTAATTAAATCAATCTATATAATAATTCAGGCCTGGAAAAAAATTGGAAATCGGCTTGATTTAGATATTATGATTCCCAAATTCCAAACTTTTTTAGGAAATCCAGAGTATCAGGAAGGCATACAATCTGCCGTATTAAAGAACTGGCAAAGGAAAGGTTTGTACTTTGTATCGCAATTTGTAAATTCAGTAGCAAAAAATATCAAATCTTTTGAAGAACTAAAACAAGAATTTGAACTAAGTAATCATGACTTCTTTGCATACCTGCAAGCCAGACATTACACACAGCAGTTAATTAATACATTTTCCTGGAAATGGTCCTGGGAAAAACTTGATAATTGGCCAATTCTAGCCAAGCCGGTCATTTATCCATCTCTACTTGGTATTTATATTTGATCTCACATAAGGGAGGATCTAATCTTGAATATATAGCTCAGAAATGGACTTTTCTCATTTTAGATAACACTGATCAGAGTTTGCAAATATCACGCTCTTTATCTCTGCTGTATTGCGCCACAATAGCGGAAACTTGGAGAGAGTGCCATATAAAACTAATATACCACACTTTTTATACTCCAGAAAAAGGATATAGGTGGCATAATAAAAAATGTAATAAATGCCCAAAATGCAATTTCCCAGCCGCAAATATAATTCATATGATCTGAAAACTGCAACATTTAATAAATGCCCAAAATGCAATTTCCCAGCCACAAATATAATTCATATGATCTGAAACTGCAACATTGGCTACTAAGAGTGTTTAAACTAACTTCTTTCATATTTACTTTGAACGATATACTTTTTCTGGTGGATAAAAATTTACCTTTAAAAGAATCTAAGATAATTAACTCGGTTATTCTCGCTGCCAGAAATTTAATTTTCAAAAAATGGAAGAATAATTTTTCTCCAACGATCACGGAAGTTAAAACTTATCTTAAAAAACAATATGTAGTTGAGCAATTAGCAAGAGATTTAAATTCTGATCGGGAAATAACCTTTTTCAAAAAATGGTCAAAATTTATTAAGATATTTCCACCTAGTGAAATGGATCATTTGATTTTTCCATTTAGAAACTCGGAAATAGTCCTTTTGGGTATTTTGTAGAAAAACTGGAGGTAGAGAGGAGAGGGAAGATGGAGGAATTTCCTTTTTTTTCCCTTTGTTCCCAACACCCACCCCTGCTCTCAGTAGGGATAGGAAATGAAGAAACCTCTATGAAGTATGGGCCTAAATTTAATCTATTAGTTCTAAGAATTAGAGGGTTATAACTCTCACTACCCTTTTTGTATTATTGAGATACAATAATTGTTAATTTTTTAAATTACTTTAAGACAGGTTGCCGATTTTCACTTTTTCTGTTATAAGCAATGCATGTAAAAAAAATTCCAACACTGTGCCAAGAAGCTGTTTGAATGAAAAAAAGTTTAATCATATTATTGAAATTGTAAATACGCAATTCTGACATATCTGCTATTGAAAAGTTACAATGGGCCAGTTAGGCATTTAATAATGTATTATCTTTTTTCTGTTTATTGCTGCTTAATATGTGTTCTGCACAATGTTGGTTTAAAAAAAAATAAAAAAAATTTGCATGCTGTATCTGAATCATGAAGTTTAATTTTGACTTGAGTGTCCCTTTAATTTCTCAGCGGAAATAGCTGTTTTTATATTATACCTCCCTCTCTAGTGACTCTTCTGTGGTCTTCCACATCTTGGGTATTTCTATCCCATACATCACTAGCTCATGGACTCTTGCCAATCACATGAAGGAAAACATAATTTATGTAAGAACTTACCTGATAAATTAATTTCTTTCATATTGGCAAGCAGGGCTTGCAGGCTGCCTCCCTCGCCCTCTTCTCTCCTGCTGCTGCATGCGGGGCTTGCTACACTGGGAAGAAGTGATGGGAGGAGCAGGAGGCCACATGACACAACACATCACTTTTCAGTTCCCCCAAACCAGGCCATTATAGATCTCATGGGCCCCTGCTGATCCTCCCACCCACCCTCAGCCGGTCAGGAGTCCCACCCTCAGTCGGTCAGTAGCAGCATGTCCTCAAGTGCATACAGCGACCCCTGCTTGCTCACTCACGGCCGTGCTGTCCTTATAAGGCGGTGCGGCCGTTTTACAGTGCAGAATTTTCAGAGCAGCCCGGGCAGCCACACCAGCACATTAACATTTAACACTATAGTAGTATAATAAACATTTTCACTTGGTATGCACAGAAAAATAGTTGGCGGGGCTAAGATAACCGGCGGTCCACCGGGCTTTTGCCGGGTATGCCCTATGGCCAGTCCGGGCCTGTTGGCAAGAGTCCATGAGGCCCACCCTTTTTATGGTGGTTATGAAAAAAGCACAATTATTTTTCCAGTTCCTCTTCTTGTATGCTTTTTTTACTCCTTTTTTTTATCACCCCACTACTTGGCTATTTGTTAAACTGAATTGTGGGTGTGGTGAGGGGTGTATTTATAGGCATTTTGAGGTTTGAAGAACTTTGCCCCTCCTGGTAGGATTGTTATCCCATACATCACTAGCTCATGGACTCTTGCCAATATGAAAGAAATGAATTTATAAGGTAAGTTCTTACATAAATTATTTTTTTTCAGCACTGCCTTAACCCTCTTGGGCATGGAGTTCACCAGAGCTTCACAGGTTGCCACTGGAGTCCTCTTCCATGACAACATCACGGAGCTGGTGAATGTTAGAGATCTTGTGCTCCCCCCCCCCCCCTTCCATTTGAGGATGCCCCACAGATGCTCAATAGGGTTTAGGTCTGGAGACATGCTTGGCCAGTCCATCACCTTTACCCTCAGCTTCTTTAGCAAGGCAGTGGTCGGCTTGGAGTTGTGTTTGGGGTCGTTGTCATGTTGGAATACAGCCCTGCGGCCCAGTCTCCGAAGGAGATCATGCTCTGCTTCAGTAAGTCACAGTACATGTTGGCATTCATGGTTCCCTCAATCAACTGTAGCTCCCCAGTGCTGGCAGCACTCATGCAGGCCCATACAATGACACTCCCACCACCATGCTTGACTGTAGACAAGACATACTTGCCTTTGTACTCCTCATCTGGTTTCCGCCACACATGCTTCACACCATCTGAAACAAATAAGTTTATCTTGGTCTCATTGGACCACAGTAGAGAAAATAGTATAGTGATCAGCACAAATAAGAAAGAAAATGCACAAGCTCACTAGGGAGTGAACAATTACCTAACAAGATCGTTCTACATGAAAAGAAAAAAAGAGGGGATGAAGGAGCGCCACACAAGGGAGGCTAAAGTGCGATAGTAGAATATGCTAATAAATATTCTTATGAAATATTTCATAAAGAAGAGGGTAAGGATTAGATATGAAGAGTACTGCAATGTACTAGATACACAAATGTATTGCATATACTGTATACACTGTGTACACAGATAGTCTACTGAGGAGGCAGACTATTTTAGATAGAGCTTATACATACAGGATTAAAAACAATGACTAGGATTAGGTGCATAATAAGTATATACATATATGCTTAAAACAAAAAATGAAAAAAGAGAACACTGGAAATATTCAGAGCTCAATATAAAAGAGACATGTCGGAACTAATGGCCAAAAAATATGTGGAAAAAATGCGAATGAAGACTGCGGTGAAAAGTGAATAGTGAAAAAAAATATATATATATATTTCTTTCATGTAATTGGCAAGAGTCCATGAGCTAGTGACGTATGGGATATACAATCCTACCAGGAGGGGCAAAGTTTCCCAAACCTCAAAATGCCTATAAATACACCCCTAACCACACCCACAATTCAGTTTTACAAACTTTGCCTCCTATGGAGGTGGTGAAGTAAGTTTGTGCTAAGATTTCTACGTTGATATGCGTTTCTCAGCATTTTTTGAAGCCCGATTCCACTCAGAGTACAGTGAATGTCAGAGGGATGTGAAGGGAGTATCACCTATTGAATGCAATGGTTTTCCTCATGGGGATCTATTTCATAGGTTCTCTGTTATTGGTCGTAGAGATTCATCTCCTACCTCCCTTTTCAGATCAACGATATACTCTCATATTCCATTACCTCTACTGATAACCGTTTCAGTATTGGTTTGGCTATCTGCAATATGTGGATGGGTGTCATTACTTAAGACACTCTCAGCTATGGTTTGGCACTTTATGTATTTATATAAAGTTCTAAATATATGTATTGTACTTATATTTGCCATGATTCAGGTTTTCCTTTTGCAGACTGTCAATTTCATATCTAGTAAACGCTTTTTTGTGAAAATGTATTTCTTACCTGGGGTATAGTCTCTTTTTCAAATTGACTGTCTTTTAAATTCCCGGGCAGAATTAGGCTCGCGAGGGCGCAAAATGCCAACGTTTATTGCGTCATTATTGGCGCAATATTTTTTGGCGCAAAGTTACGTTCATTAACGCAAATTCGTCCTTCACAAGGTTGCTTCATCTATGACGCGAGTGTGACGTTTTTGGCACCAAAAAATATTTTTCTGTTTGTTGTGCGTCATACTTGGCGCCAAATATTTTCATTATTTAAGACCCCATTTTTATTTGCCTCTCGCCTTTTTTCTATGTGAAAGGGCTATGCTGTTTGCATTTTTTCCCATTCCTGAAACTGCCATATAAGGAAATTGATAATTTTGCTTTATATGTTGTTTTTTTCTCTTACATTTGCAAGATGTCTCAATCTGATTCTGTCTCAGAATTCACTGTTGGATACCAGCTGCCTGATAACAGTTCTACCAAAGCTAAGTGCATTTGTTGTAAACTTGTGGAGATTATACCTCCAGCTGTGGTTTGTAATAGTTGTCATGATAAACTTTTACATGCAGAAAATGTATCCATCAGTAGTAGTTCATTACCTGTTGCTGTTCCCTCAACATCTAATGTACAAGATATACCGGTAAATTAAAAATAATTTATTTCTGATTCTATTCAGAAGGCTTTGTCTGCCATCCCGCCTTCTAATAAACATAAAAGGTCTTTTAAAACTTCTCATAGAGTTGATGAAATTTCAAATGACCGGCAACATACTGATTTATCCTTCTCTGATGAGGATCTATCTGATTCAGAAGATCCTGCCTCAGATATTGACACTGACAAATCCTCTTTTCTTTCATGTAATTGGCAAGAGTCCATGAGCTAGTGACATATGGGGATATACATTCCTACCAGGAGGGGCAAAGTTTCCCAAACCTCAAAATGCCTATAAATACACCCCTCACCACACTCACAATTCAGTTTTACAAACTTTGCCTCCCATGGAGGTGGTGAAGTAAGTTTGTGCTAGATTTCTACGTTGATATGCGCTTCACAGCAGGCTGAAGCCCGGTTTTCCTCTCAGAGTGCAGTGAATGTCAGAGGGATGTGAAGAGAGTATTGCCTATTTGAATACCATGGTCTTCCTCTAGGGGATCTATTTCATAGGTTCTCTGTTATCGGTCGTAGATATTTCTTCTCCTACCTCCCTTTTCAGATCGACGATATACTCTTATATACCATTACCTCTACTGATTCTCGTTTCAGTACTGGTTTGGCTATCTACTATATGTAGATGAGTGTCTTAGGGTAAGTAAGTCTTATTTCTATTCATGACACTCAAAGCTATGGTTGGGCACTTTATATGTAAGTTCTAAATATATGTGTTAAAACTTATATTTGCCATGATTCAGGATAATCAGTATTCCTTCTTTCAGACTGCCAGTTTTCATTTTTGGGAAAATGCATATAAATTATATTTTTCAATTGACTTTTTTTCAAAATTGTGGGCTGTTAGGCTCGCGGGTGCAGAAAATGCTTCTATTTTATTGCATCATTTTTGGCGCGAGACTTCTTTGGCGCAAAAATTTCGTCATTTCCAGCGTCATAGTTGGCGCCGGAAATTTTCACGTGATTGCGTCATTTTTTACGTATGTGTGTTGCGGACGTTTTTTGGCGCCAAAAAATGTGGGTGTCATACTTGGCGCCAGTTTTTTTCACATTATTAATTTTGCTTTATATTTTGTTTTTTCTATTACATATTGCAAGATGTCACTACCTGACCCAGGATCAGAATCTACTTCTGGAAAGACGCTGCCTGATGTCGGTTCTACCAAAGCTAAGTGCATTTGTTGTAAACTTTTTGTAACTGTTCCTCCGGCTGTAGTTTGTGTTAGTTGTCATGATAAACTATCAAACGCAGATAGTATTTCCATTAGTAATAATCCATTACCTGTTGTTGTTCCTTCAACATCTAATGTTCAGGATGTTCCTGTTAATGTTAAAGAATTTGTTTCTAATTTTATTTGGAAGGCTCTGTCTGTTATTCCTCCTTCTAGTAAACGTAAGAGGTCTTTTAAAACTTCTCATATTTCAGAGGAATTTTTAAATGACTACCATCACTCTGACTTATCAATTTCTGATGAGGATCTATCTAGTTCAGAAGATTCTGCCTCAGATATTGACACTGATAAATCTTCATATTTGTTTAAGATGGAGTTTATTCGTTCTTTACTTAAAGAAGTGTTGATTGCATTAGATATGGAGGAGTCTAGTCCTCTTGATATTAAAACTAATAAGCGTTTAAATTCAGTTTTTAAACCTCATGTAGTTATTCCAGAAGTTTTTCCAGTTCCTGATGCTATTTCAGAAGTAATTTCTAGGGAATGGAATAGTCTGGGTACTTAATTTACTCCTTCTCCAAGGTTTAAGAAATTGTACCCTTTGCCATCTGATATATTAGAGTTTTGGGAGAAAATCCCCAAAGTTGATGGGGCTATCTCTACTCTTGCTAAACGTACTACTATTCCTACGGCAGATAGTACTTTGTTTAAAGATCCTTTAGATAGGAAGCTTGAATCCTTTCTAAGGAAGGCTTATTTATGTTCAGGTAATCTTCTTAGACCTGCTATTTCTTTGGCTGATGTTGCTGCAGCTTCAACTTTCTGGTTGGAGGCTTTAGCGCAACAAGTGTCAGACCATAATGCTTATAGCATTGTTAAACTTCTTCAACATGCTAATCTCTTTGTTTGTGATGCCATTTTTGATATCATTAGAATTGATGTCAGGCATATGTCTTTAGCTATTTTAGCCAGAAGAGCTTTATGCTTAAGTCTTGGAATGCAGATATGACTTCTAAGTTAACTTTGCTTTCTCTTTCTTTCCAAGGTAATAAATTATTTGGTTCTCAGTTAGATTCAATAATTTCAACTGTTACTGGGGGGAAGGGAGCCTTTCTTTCATGTAATTAGCAAGAGTCCATGAGCTAGTGACGTATGGGATATACATTCCTACCAGGAGGGGCAAAGTTTCCCAAACCTCAAAATGCCTATAAATACACCCCTCACCACACCCACAATTCAGTTTTACAAACTTTGCCTCCCATGGAGGTGGTGAAGTAAGTTTGTGCTAGATTCTACGTTGATATGCGCTTCGCAGCAGGTTGAAGCCCGGTTTTCCTCTCAGAGTGCAGTGAATGTCAGAGGGATGTGAAGAGAGTATTGCCTATTTGAATACAATGGTCTTCCTCTAGGGGATCTATTTCATAGGTTCTCTGTTATCGGTCGTAGAGATTTCTTCTCCTACCTCCCTTTTCAGATCGACGATATACTCTTATATACCATTACCTCAACTGATTCTCGTTTCAGTACTGGTTTGGCTATCTACTATACAGGGAGTGCAGAATTATTAGGCAAGTTGTATTTTGAGGATTAATTTTATTATTGAACAACAACCATGTTCTCAATGAACCCAAAAAACTCATTAATATCAAAGCTGAATATTTCTGGAAGTAGTTTTTAGTTTGTTTTTAGTTTTAGCTATTTTAGGGGGATATCTGTGTGTGCAGGTGACTATTACTGTGCATAATTATTAGGCAACTTAACAAAAAACAAATATATACCCATTTCAATTATTTATTTTTACCAGTGAAACCAATATAACATCTCAACATTCACAAATATACATTTCTGACATTCAAAAACAAAACAAAAACAAATCAGTGACCAATATAGCCACCTTTCTTGCAAGGACACTCAAAAGCCTGCCATCCATGGATTCTGTCAGTGTTTTGATCTGTTCACCATCAAAATTGCGTGCAGCAGCAACCACAGCCTCCAAGACACTGTTCAGAGAGGTGTACTGTTTTCACTCCTTGTAAATCTCACATTTGATGATGGACCACAGGTTCTCAATGGGGTTCAGATCAGGTGAACAAGGAGGCCATGTCATTAGATTTTCTTCTTTTATACCCTTTCTTGCCAGCCACACTGTGGAGTACTTGGACGTGTGTGATGGAGCATTGTCCTGCATGAAAATCATGTTTTTCTTGAAGGATGCAGACTTCTTCCTGTACCACTGCTTGAAGAAGGTGTCTTCCAGAAACTGGCAGTAGGACTGGGAGTTGAGCTTGACTCCATCCTCAACCCGAAAAGGCCCCACAAGCTCATCTTTGATGATACCAGCCCAAACCAGTACTCCACCTCCACCTTGCTGGCGTCTGAGTCGGACTGGAGCTCTCTGCCCTTTACCAATCCAGCCACGGGCCCATCCATCTGGCCCATCAAGACTCACTCTCATTTCATCACTCCATAAAACCTTAGAAAAATAAGTCTTGAGATATTTCTTGGCCCAGTCTTGACGTTTCAGCTTGTGTGTCTTGTTCAGTGGTGGTCGTCTTTCAGCCTTTCTTACCTTGGCCATGTCTCTGAGTATTGCACACCTTGTGCTTTTGGGCACTCCAGTGATGTTGCAGCTCTGAAATATGGCCAAACTGGTGGCAAGTGGCATCTTGGCAGCTGCACGCTTGACTTTTCTCAGTTCATGGGCAGTTATTTTGCACCTTGGTTTTTCCACACGCTTCTTGCGACCCTGTTGACTATTTTGAATGAAACGCTTGATTGTTCGATGATCACACTTCAGAAGATTTGCAATTTGCTGCATCCCTCTGCAAGATATCTCACTATTTTTTACTTTTCTGAGCCTGTCAAGTCCTTCTTTTGACCCATTTTGCCAAAGGAAAGGAAGTTGCCTAATAATTGTGCACACCTGATATAGGGTGTTGATGTCATTAGACCACACCCCTTCTCATTACAGAGATGCACATCACCAAATATGCTTAATTGGTAGTAGGCTTTCGCGCCTATACAGCTTGGAGTAAGACAACATGCATAAAGAGGATGATGTGGTCAAAATACTCATTTGCCTAATAATTCTGCACTCCCTGTATGTAGATGAGTGTCCTGGGGTAAGTAAGTCTTATTTTTTGTGACACTCTAAGCTATGGTTGGGCACTTTATATGTAAAGTTCTAAATATATGTCTTTAAACTTATATTTGCCATGATTCAGGATAATCAGTATTCCTTTATTCAGACTGTCAGTTTCATTATTTGGGATAATGCATATGAATAAATATTTTTTCTTACCTTGAAAATTTTCAATTGACTATTTTTCCCTGAGGGCTGTTAGGCTTGCGGGGGCAGAAAATGCTTCATTTTATTGCGTCATTTTAGGCGCAAACTTTTTTGGCGCAAAATGTTGTCATTTCCGGCGCCGTAGTTGACGCCGGAAGTTGTTTTCAGTTAACGTCATTTTTTTGACGCATGTGTATTCAGACGTTTTATTGCGCCAAAAAATGTGGGTGTCGGTTTCGGCGTCAGAGGATGTGGCGTCATACTTGGCGTCAAAAAATATGGGCGTTGTACTTGGCGCCAATAATATGGGCGTCATACTTGGCACCAAAAATGTGGGCGTCTTTTTTGTTCCACTTTTTTTTCACATTATTTAAGTCTCACTTTTTCATTGCTTCTGGTTACTAGAAGCTTGTTATTTTGCATTTTTTCCCATTCCTGAAACTGTCATTTAAGGAATTTGATAATTTTGCTTTATATGTTGTTTTTTCTATTACATATTGCAAGATGTCACATCCTGACCCTGGATTAGAATCTACTACTGGAAAGACGCTGCCTGATGCTGGTTCTACCAAAGTTAAGTGCATTTGTTGTAAACTTGTGGTAACTGTTCCTCCGGCTGTAGTTTGTGTTAGTTGCCATGATAAACTTTCCAATGCAGATTGTGTCTCCATTAGTAATAATCCTTTACCTGTTGTTCCTTCAACATCTAATGTTCAGGATGTCCCTGTTAATGTAAAAGAATTTGTTTCTAATTCTATTAGGAAGGCTCTGTCTGTTATTCCTCCTTCCAGTAAACGTAAAAGGTCTTTTAAAACTTCTCACATTTCGGATGAATTTTTAAGTGACCGCCATCATTCTGACTTATCTGTTTCTGATGAGGATCTATCTGGTTCAGAAGATTCTGCCTCAGATATTGATACTGATAATTCTTCATATTTGTTTAAGATGGAGTTTATTTGTTCTTTACTTAAAGAAGTGTTGATTGCATTAGATATGGAGGAGTCTAGTCCTCTTGATACTAAATCTGCTAAATGTTTAAATTCGGTTTATAAACCTCATGTGGTTATTCCAGAAGTTTTTCCAGTTCCTGATGCTATTTCAGAAGTGATTTCTAGGGAATGTAATAGTCTGGGTACTTCATTTACTCCTTCTCCAAGGTTTAAGAAATTGTACCCTGTGCCATCTGATAGATTAGAGTTTTGGGACAAAATCCCCAAAGTTGATGGGGCTATCTCTACTCTTGCTAAACGTACTACTATTCCTACGGCAGATAGTACTTCCTTTAAGGATTCTTTAGATAGGAAGCTTGAATCCTTTCTAAGGAAAGCTTATTTATGTTCAGGTAATCTTCTTAGACCTGCTATTTCTTTGGCTGATGTTGCTGCAGCTTCAACTTTCTGGTTGGAGGCTTTAGCGCAACAAGTGTCAGACCATAATGCTTATAGCATTGTTAAACTTCTTCAACATGCTAATAACTTTGTTTGTGATGCCATTTTTGATATCATTAGAATTGATGTCAGGTATATGTCTTTAGCTATTTTAGCTAGAAGAGCTTTATGGCTTAAAACTTGGAATGCAGATATGACTTCTAAATCAACCTTGCTCTCTCTCTCTTTCCAAGGTAATAAATTGTTTGGTTCTCAGTTGGATTCAATAATTTCAACTGTTACTGGGGGGAAGGGAGCCTTTTTGCCTCAGGACAAAAAATCTAAAGGTAAATATAGGGCTGCTAATCGTTTTCGTTCCATTCGTCAGAATAAGGAGCAGAAGCCTGACCCTTCCTCTAAAGGAACGGTTTCCGTTTGGAAACCTTCTCCAGTCTGGAATAAATCCAAGCCTTTTAGAAAGTCAAAACCAGCTCCCAAATCCGCATGAAGGTGCGGCCCTCTTTCCAGCACAGCTGGTAGGGGGCAGGTTACGATTTTTCAAAGATGTTTGGATCAATTCGATTCACAATCTTTGGATTCAGAACATTGTTTCACAAGGGTACAGAATAGGTTTCAAGGTAAGGCCGCCTGTGAAGAGATTTTTTCTCTCACGCATTCCAGTAAATCCAGTGAAGGCTCAGGCATTTCTGAAATGTATTTGAGACCTAGAGTTGGCTGGGGTAATTATACCAGTTCCAGTTCTGGAACGGGGTCTGGGGTTTTACTCAAATCTATTCATTGTACCAAAGAAGGAGAATTCCTTCAGACCAGTTCTGGATCTAAAAATATTGAATCGTTATGTAAGGATACCAACATTCAAAATGGTGACTATAAGGACTATTCTGCCTTTTGTTCAGCAAGGGTATTATATGTCTACAATAGACTTACAGGATGCATAGCTTCATATTCCGATTCATCCAGATCACTATCAGTTCCTGAGATTCTCTTTTCTAGACAAGCATTACCAGTTTTTTGCTCTTACGTTTGGCCTAGCAACAGCTCCAAGGATCTTTTCGAAGGTTCTCGGTGCCCTTCTGTCTGTAATCAGAGAACAGGGTATTGTGGTATTTCCTTATTTGCACAATATCTTGGTACTTGCTCAGTCTTTACATTCTGCAGAATCTCATACGAATCAACTCGTGTTGTTTCTTCAAAAACATGGTTGGAGGATCAATTTACCAAAGAGTTCCTTGATTCCTCAGACAAGGGTAACCTTTTTGGGTTTCCAAATAGATTCAGTATCCATGACTTTATCTCTAACAGAAAAGAGGCGTCTGAAATTGGTTTCAGCTTGTTGAAACCTTCATTCTCAATTGTTCTCTTCAGTAGCATTATGCATGGAAATTCTAGGTCTCATGACTGCTGCATCGGACGCAAACCCTTTTGCTCGTTTTCACATGAGACCTCTCCAGCTTTGTATGCTGAACCAGTGGTGCAGGGATTATACAAAGATATCACAATTAATATCCTTAAATCCCAATGTTCGATCTTCTCTAACTTGGTGGTTGAATCACCATCGTTTAATTCAAGGGGCCTCTTTTGTTCGTCCAACCTGGACTGTGATCTCAACAGATGCAAGTCTTTCAGGTTGGGGAGCTGTATGGGGATCTCTTCAGTTCTGGCCTCTTCTGAAGAGTGAATCGTTTATTTGTTTTCAGACAGACAATGTCACAACCGTGGCGTATGTCAATCATCAAGGTGGGACTCACAGTCCTCAAGCTATGAAAGAAGTATCTCAGATACTTGTATGGGCGGAATCCAGCTCTTGTCTAATTTCTGCGGTTCACATCCCAGGTGTAGACAATTGGGAAGCGGATTATCTCAGTCGCCAGACGTTACATCCGGGCGAATGGTCTCTTCACCCAGAGGTTTTTCTTCAGATTGTTCAAATCTGGGGTCTTCCAGAAATAGATCTGATGGCCTCTCATCTAAACAAGAAACTTCCCAGGTATCTATCCAGATCCAGGGATCCTAAGGCGGAAGCAGTGGATGCGTTGTCGCTTCCTTGCAATTATCATCCTGCCTATATCTTTCTGCCTCTAGTTCTTCTTCCAAAAGTAATTTCCAAAATTCTAATGGAGCGTTCGTTTGTACTGCTGGTGGCTTCAGCATGGCCTCACAGGTTTTGGTATGCGGATCTCATTTGGGATGGCCAGTTCCCAACCTTGGACACTTCCTTTAAGACCAGACCTTCTATCTCAAGGCCCATTTTTCCATCAGGATCTCAAATCATTAAATTTGAAGGTATGGAGATTGAACGCTTGATTCTTAGTCATAGAGGTTTCTCTGACTCAGTGATTAATACTATGTTACAGGCTCGTAAATCTGTCTCTAGAAAGATTTATTATCGAGTTTGGAAGACTTACATTTCTTGGTGTTCTTCTCATAAATTCTCTTGGCATTCTTTTAGAATTCCTAGAATTTTACAATTTCTTCAGGATGGTTTGGATAAGGGTTTGTCTGCAAGTTCTTTGAAAGGACAAATCTCTGCTCTTTCTGTTCTTTTTCACAGAAAGATTGCTAATCTTCCTGATATTCATTGTTTTGTACAGGCTTTGGTTCGTATCAAACCTGTCATTAAGTCAATCTCTCCTCCTTGGAGTCTTTATTTGGTTTTGAAAGCTTTACAGGCTCCTGCGTTTGAGCCTATGCATTCTCTGGACATTAAATTACTTTCTTGGAAAGCATTGTTCCTTTTGGCCATCTCTTCTGCTAGAATAGTTTCTGAGTTATCTGCTCTTTCTTGTGAATCTCCTTTTCTGATTTTTCATCAGGATAAGGCGGTGTTGCGGAATTCATTTCAATTTTTACCTAAGGTTGTGAATTCTAACAACATTAGTAGAGAAATTGTTGTCCCTTCTTTGTGTCCTAATCCTAAGAATTCTCAGGAAAGATCTTTACATTCTTTGGATGTAGTAAGAGCTTTGAAATATTATGTTGAAGCTACTAAAGATTTTAGAAATACTTCTAGTCTATTTGTTATCTTTTCTGGTTCCAGGAAAGGTCAGAAGGCTTCTGCCATTTCTTTGGCGTCTTGGTTAAAGTCTTTGATTCATCTTGCTTATGTGGAGTCGGGTAAGTCCCCGCCTCAAAGGATTACGGCTCATTCTGCTAGGTCAGTTTCTACTTCCTGGGCTTTTAAGAATGAAGCTTCTGTTGATCAGATTTGCAAAGCAGCAACTTGATCTTCTTTGCATACTTTTACTAAATTCTACCATTTTGATGTTTTTTCTTCTTCTGAAGCAGTTTTTGGTAGAAAAGTACTTCAGGCAGCTGTTTCAGTTTGATTTGTCTGCTTATAATTTCAGTTTTTTTCATTATAAGATTAAAACTTTTTGATTTGGGTTGTGGATTATTTTTTCAGCGGAATTGGCTGTCTTTATTTTTATCCCTCCCTCTCTAGTGACTCTTGCGTGGAAGTTCCACATCTTGGGTATCTGGTATCCCATACGTCACCAGCTCATGGACTCTTGCTAATTACATGAAAGAAAACATAATTTATGTAAGAACTTACCTGATAAATTCATTTCTTTCATATTAGCAAGAGTCCATGAGGCCCACCATTTTTGTGGTAGTTATGATTTATTTTTTATAAAGCACAATTATTCCAATTCCTTATTTTTGATGCTTTCGCTCCTTGCTTATCACCCCACTTCTTGGCTATTCGTTAAACTGAATTGTGGGTGTGGTGAGGGGTGTTTTTATAGGCATTTTGAGGTTTGGGAAACTTTGCCCCTCCTGGTAGGAATGTATATCCCATACGTCACTAGCTCATGGACTCTTGCTAATATGAAAGAAATGAATTTATCAGGTAAGTTCTTACATAAATTATGTTTTTGCCTCAGGATAAAAAATCTAAAGGTAAATATAGGGCTGCTTATCGTTTTCGTTCCTTTCGTCAGAATAAGGAACAAAAGCCTGACCCTTCCCCTAAAGGAACAGTTTCCGTTTGGAAACCTTCTCCAGTCTGGAATAAATCCAAGCCTTTTAGAAAGTCAAAACCAGCTCCCAAATCCGCATGAAGGTGCGGCCCTCATTCCAGCACAGCTGGTAGGGGGCAGGTTACGATTTTTCAAAGATGTCTGGATCAATTCGATTCAAAGTCTTTGGATTCAGAACATTGTTTCTCAAGGGTACAGAATAGGTTTCAAGGTAAGACCACCTGTGAGAAGATTCTTTCTTTCACGCATTCCAGTAAACCCAGTAAAGGCTCAAGCATTTCTGAAATGTGTTTCAGACCTGGAGTCAGCTGGGGTAATTGTGCCAGTTCCAGTTCTAGAACGGGGCCTGGGGTTTTATTCAAATCTGTTCATTGTTCCAAAGAAAGAGAATTCTTTCAGACCAGTTCTGGATCTAAAAATATTGAATCGTTATGTAAGAATACCAACATTCAAAATGGTGACTATAAGGACTATCCTGCCTTTTGTTCAGCAAGGGCATTATATGTCCACAATTGACTTACAGGATGCATATCTTCATATTCCAATTCATCCGGACCACTATCAGTTCCTGAGATTCTCTTTTCTAGACAAGCATTACCAGTTTGTTGCTCTTCCTTTTGGCCTAGCAACAGCTCCAAGGATCTTTTCGAAGGTTCTCGTTGCCCTTCTCTCTGTAATCAAGGATCAGGGTATTGCGGTATTTCCTTATTTGGACGATATCTTGGTACTTGCTCAGTCTTTACATTCTGCAGAATCTCACACGAATCAACTTGTGTTGTTTCTTCAAAGACATGGTTGGAGGATCAATTTACCAAAGAGTTCCTTGATTCCTCAGACAAGGGTAACCTTTTTGGGTTTCCAAATAGATTCAGTGTCCATGAGTTTGTCTCTGACAGAGAAAAGACGTCTGAAATTGGTTTCAGCTTGTCGAAACCTTCAGTCTCAATCTTTCCCTTCAGTAGCTTTGTGCATGGGAATTTTAGGTCTCATGACTGCTGCATCGGACGCGATCCCGTTTGCTCGTTTTCACATGAGACCTCTCCAGCTTTGGATGCTGAACCTATGGGTCAGGGATTATTCAAAGATATCACAATTAATATCCTTAAATCCCAATGTTCGATCTTCTCTGACTTGGTGGTTGGATCACCTTCGTTTTGTTCAAGGGGCCTCTTTTGTTCGTCCAACCTGGACTGTGATCTCAACAGATGCGAGTCTTTCAGGTTGGGGAGCTGTATGGGGATCTCTGACAGCGCAGGGGGTTTCAGAATCTCAGGAGGCGAGATTACCAATCAACATTTTGGAACTCCATGCGATTTTCAGAGCTCTTCAGTTCTGGCCTCTTCTGAAGAGAGAATCGTTTATTTGTTTTCAGACAGACAATGTCACAACCGTGGCATATGTCAATCATCAAGGGGGGGCTCACAGTCCTCAGGCTATGAAAGAAGTATCTTGGATACTTGTTTGGGCGGAATCCAGCTCCTGTCTAGTTTCTGCGGTTCACATCCCAGGTATAGACAATTGGGAAGCGGATTATCTCAGTCGCCAGACGTTACATCCGGGCGAATGGTCTCTTCACCCAGAGGTATTTCTTCAGATTGTTCAAATCTGGGGACTTCCAGAAATAGATCTGATGGCTTCTCATCTAAACAAGAAACTTCCCAGGTATCTGTCCAGATCCAGGGATCCTCAGGCGGAAGCGGTGGACGCGTTGTCACTTCCTTGGCATTATCAACCTGCTTATATCTTTCCACCTCTAGTTCTTCTTCCAAAAGTGATTTCCAAAATCCTAATGGAGCATTCGTTTGTACTGCTGGTGGCTCCAGCATGGCCACACAGGTTTTGGTATGCGGATCTTGTTTGGATGTCCAGTTGCCTACCTTGGCCACTTCCATTAAGGTCAGACCTTCTATCTCAAGGCCCATTTTTTCATCAGGATCTCAAATCATTAAATTTGAAGGTATGGAGATTGAACGCTTAATACTTAGTCATAGAGGTTTCTCTGACTCAGTGATTAATACTATGTTACAGGCTCGTAAATCTGTGTCTAGAAAGATCTATTACCGAGTCTGGAAGACTTACATTTCTTGGTGTTCTTCACATAAATTCTCTTGGCTTTGTTTTAGAATTCCTAGAATTTACAGTTTCTTCAGGATGGTTTGGATAAGGGTTTGTCTGCAAGCTCTTTGAAAGGACAAATCTCTGCTCTTTCTGTTCTTTTTCACAGAAAGATTGCTAATCTTCCTGATATTCATTGTTTTTGTACAGGCTTTGGTTCGTATCAAGCCTGTCATTAAGTCAATCTCTCCTCCTTGAAGTCTTAATTTGGTTCTGAGGGCTTTACAGGCTCCTCCGTTTGAACCTATGCATTCTCTGGATATTAAATTACTTTCCTGGAAAGTTTTGTTCCTTTTGGCCATCTCTTCTGCTAGAAGAGTTTCTGAGTTATCTGCTCTTTCTTGTGAATCTCCTTTTCTGATTTTTCATCAGGATAAGGCGGTGTTGCGGACTTCATTTAATTTTTTACCTAAAGTTGTGAATTCTAACAACATTAGTAGAGAAATTGTTGTCCCTTCTTTGTGTCCTAATCCTAAGAATTCTCTGGAGAGATCTTTACATTCTTTGATGTAGTAAGAGCTTTAAAATATTATGTTGAAGCTACTAAAGATTTCAGAAAGACTTCTAGTCTATTTGTTATCTTTTCTGGTTCTAGGAAAGGTCAGAAGGCTTCTGCCATTTCTTTGGCGTCTTGGTTAAAGTCTTTGATTCATCATGCTTATGTGGAGTCGGGTAAATCCCCGCCTCAAAGGATTACGGCTCATTCTACTAGGTCAGTTTCTACTTCCTGGGCTTTTAGGAATGAAGCTTCTGTTGATCAGATTTGCAAAGCAGCAACTTGGTCTTCTTTGCATACTTTTACTAAATTCTACCATTTTGATGTTTTCTCTTCTTCTGAAGCAGTTTTTGGTAGAAAAGTACTTTAGGCAGTTGTTTCAGTTTGATTCTTCTGCTTATAATTTCAGTTTTTTTCATTATAAGATTAAAACTTTTTGATTTGGGTTGTGGATTAATTTTTCAGCGGAATTGGCTGTCTTTATTTTATCCCTCCCTCTCTAGTGACTCTTGTGTGGAAGTTCCACATCTTGGGTATCTGCTATCCCATACATCACTAGCTCATGGACTGTTGCCAATTACATGAAAGAAAACATAATTTAGGTAAGAACTTACCTGATAAATTCATTTCTTTCATATTGGCAAGAGTCCATGAGACCCACCCTTTTTTTTGTTGGTTATTATTTTTTTGTATAAAGCACAATTATTCCAATTCCTTATTTTGATGCTTTCGCTCCTTTCTTATCACCCCACTTCTTGGCTATTAGTTAAACTGAATTGTGGGTGTGGTGAGGGGTGTATTTATAGGCATTTTGAGGTTTGGGAAACTTTGCCCCTCCTGGTAGGAATGTATATCCCCATACGTCACTAGCTCATGGACTCTTGCCAATATGAAAGAAATTAATTTATCAGGTAAGTTCTTACATAAATTATGTTTTTTTATTTCAAATGGAGTATATTCGTTCTTTATTAAAAGAAGTTTTGATTACATTGGATATGGAGGAAACTAATCCTCTTGATATTAAAACTAGTAAACATTTAAATTCTGTTTATAAACCTCCTGTGGTTATTCCAGAGGTTTTTCCAGTTCCTGATGCTATAGTTGATATGATTTCTAAAGAATGGAATAGGCCTGGTACTTCTTTATTCCTTCTTCAAGGTTTAGAAAATTGTATCCTCTGCCAGCAGTTAGATTGGAGTTTTGGGAAAAGATCCCAAAGTTGATGGGGCTATCTCCATTCTTGCTAAACGTACTACTATTCCTACGGAAGATAGTACTTCTTTAAAGATCCTTTAGATTGGAAACTTGAATCTTATCTAAGGAAGGCTAATTTATATTCAGGTAATCTTCTTAGGCCTGCAATTTCTTTGGCCGATGTTGCAGCTACTTCAACTTTTTGGTTGGAAACTTTAGCGCAACAAGTGTCAGATCATGATTTGTCTAGCATTGTTAAGTTGATTCAACATGCTAATAATTTCATTTGTGATGCCATTTTTGATATAATCAAAATTGATGTTAGATATATGTCTTTAGCTATTTTAGCTAGAAGAGCTTTGTGGCTCAAATCTTGGAATGCTGATATGACTTCTAAATCCAGATTGCTTTCTCTTTTCTTTCCCAAGGTAATAAATTATTTGGTTCTCAGTTGGATTCAATAATTTCAGCTGTCACTGGGGGGAAGGGAGTTTTTTTGCATCAGGATAAAAAACCTAATAGCTTCTAATTATTTTCATTCTTTTCGACATAAGGAACAGAAATCTAATCCTTCCCCAAAGGAATCTGTTTTCAATTGGAGGCCGTCCTCAAATTGGAATAAATCCAAGAGATCAAAGCCAGCCCCCAAGTCTGCATGAAGGTGCGGCCCTCATTCCAGCTCAGCTGGTTGGGGGCAGATTAAAATTCTTCAAAGATGTTTTGATCAGTTCGGTCCAAAATCATTGGATTCAGAGTATTGTCTCTCAGGGGTACAGAATAGGATTCAGAGTAAGACCACCTGTGAGAAGATTTTTTCTCTCACGCATTCCAGCGAACCCAGTAAAGGCTCAGGCTTTCCTGAAGTGTGTTTCAGACCTGGAGTTATCAGGGGTAATCATGCCAGTTCCATTTCAGGAACAGGGCCTGGGATTTTATTCAAATCTATTCTTTGTCCCAAAGAAAGAATATTCATTCAGAACAGTTTTGGATGTAAGAGTACCAACTTTCAAGATGGTGACTATAAGGACTATTCTGCCTTTTTTTCAGCAAGGGCATTATATGTCCACAGTAGACTTACAGGATGCATATCTTCATATTCCGATTCATCCGGATCACTATAAGTTCCTGAGATTCTCTTTTCTAGACAAGCATTACCAATTTGTTCCTCTTCCTTTTGGCCTAGCAACAGCTCCAATAATCTTTTCAAAGGTTCTCGGTGCCCTACTCTCTGTAATCAGAGAGCAGGGTATTGCTGTGTTTCCTTATTTGGACGATATCTTGGTACTCGCTCAGTCTTTACGTTCTGCAGAATCTCACGTGAATCAACTAGTGTTGTTTCTTCAAAGACATGGTTGGAGGATCAATTTACCAAAATGTTATTTGATTCCTCAGACAAAGGTAACCTTTTTAGGTTTCCAGATAGATTCTGTGTCCATGACTTTGTCTCTAACAGACAAGAGATGTTTGAAATTGGTTACAGCCTGTTGGAACCTTCAGTCTCAGTCATTCCCTTCAGTAGCTATGTGCATGGAAGTTTTTGGTCTCATGACTGCAGCACCGGACGCAATCCCCTTTGCTCGTTTTCATATGAGACCTCTCCAGCTTTGTATGCTGAACCAATGGTGCAGGGATTATACAAAGATATCACAATTAATATCCTTAAATCCCAATGTTTTTTAGGGGCCTCTTTCGTTCGTCCAACCTGGACTGTGATCACAACAGATGTGAGTCTTTCAGGTTGGGGAGCTGTTTGGTGATCTCTGACAGCACAAGGGGTTTGGAGATCTCAAGAGGCGAGATTACCAATCAATATTTTGTAACTCCGTGCAATTCTCAGGGCTCTTCAGTTTTAGCCTCTGTTGAAGAGAGAACCGTTCATTTGTTTTCAGACAGACAATATCACAACTGTGGCATATGTCAATCATCAGGGTGGGACTCACAGTCCTCAAACTATGAAAGAAGTATCTCAGATACTTGTTTGGGCGGAATCCAGCTCCTGTCTAATTTCTGCGGTTCATATCCCAGGTATAGACAATTGGGTAGCGGATTATCTTAGTTGTCAGACTTTACATCCGGGAGAATGGTCTCTTCACCCAGATGTGTTTTCTCAAATTGTTCAGATGTGGGGGCTTCCTCAGGCGGAAGCAGTGTATGCGTTGACACCTCCTTGGTGTTATCAACCTGCTTATGTTTTCCACCTCTAGTTCTTCTTCCAAGAGTGATCTCCAAAATCATCATGGAGCAATCGTTTGTGCTGCTGGTGGCTCCAGCATGGCCTCACAGGTTTTGGTATGCGGATCTTGTTTGGATGTCAGTTGCCTACCTTGGCCACTTCCATTAAGGTCAGACCTTCTATCTCAAGTCCGTTTTTTCCATCAGGATCTCAAATCATTAAATTTGAAGGTATGGAAATTGAACGCTTAGTGCTTAGTCATAGAGGTTTCTCTGACTCAGTGATTAATAATATGTTGCAGGCTCGTAAATCTGTTTCTAGAAAGATTTATTATCGAGTTTGGAAGACTTATATTTCATGGTGTTATTCTCATAAATTCCTCCTGGCATTCTTTTAGAATTCCTAGAATTTACAGTTTCTTCAAGATGGTTTGGATAAAGGTTTGTCTGCAAGTTCCTTGAAAGGACAAATCTCTACTCTTTCTGTTTAATTCCACAGGAAAATTGCTAAACTTCCTGATATTCATTGTTTTGTATAGGCTTTGGTTCATATCAAGCCTGTCATTAAATCAATCTCTCCTCCTTGGAGTCTTTATTTGGTTTTGAAGGGCTTTGCAGGCTCCTCCATTTGAGCCTATGTATTCTTTGAACATTAAACTACTTTCCTGGAAAGTGCTGTTCCTTTGGCCATCTCTTCTGCTAGAAGAGTTTCTGAATTATCTGTTCTCTCTTGTGAATCTCCTTTTCTGATTTTTCATCAGGATAAGGCAGTTTTGCGGACTTTATTTAAATTCTTACCTAAGGTTGTGAATTCTAACAACATTAATAGAGAAATTGTTGTCCCTTCTTTGTGTCCTAATTCTAAGAATTCTTGGAGAGATCTTTACATTCTTTGGATGTGGTGAGAGTTCTGAAATATTATGTTGAAGCCACTAAAGATTTCAGGAAGACTTCTAGTTCTATTCGTTTTCTTTTTCTGGTTCCAGGAAAGGTCAGAAGGGCTTCTGCCATTTCTTTGGCATCGTGTTAAAGCTTTTGATTCATCAAGCTTATTTGGAGTCGGGTAAGCCCCGCCCTCAGAGAATTACACGCTCATTCTACTAGATCAGTTTCCACTTCTTGGGCTTTTAAGAATGAAGCTAGGGTTGATCAGATATTGCAAACAGCATCTTGGTCTTCTTTGCTTACATTTAATAAATTCTACCATTTTGATGTGTTTGCTTCTTCGGAAGCAGTTTTTGGTAGGAAAGTTTCTTCGGGCAGCTGTTTTAGTTTGATTCTTCTGCTTAAATTTAAGTTTTTATTTTTATTTTTTGAGGAATAAACTTATATTTGGTTGTGGATTTATTTTTTTTCAGCGAAATTTGCTGTTTTTATTTTGTCCCCTCCCTCTCTAGTGACTCTTGCATGGGAGTTCCACATCTTGGGTATTTCTATCCCATACGTCACTAGCTCATGGACTCTGCCAATTACATGAAAGAAAACATAATTTATGTAAAAACTTACCTGATAAATTAATTTCTTTCATATTGGCAAGAGTCCATGAGGCCCACCCTTTTTTATGGTGGTTATGATTTTTTTTGTATAAAGCACAATTATTTCCAAATTCCTTTGTTGATGCTTTTTACTCCTTTCTTTATCACCCCCACTTCTTGGCTATTCATTAAACTGAATTGTGGGTGTGGTGAGGGGTGTATTTATAGGCATTTTGTGTTTTGGGAAACTTTGGCCCCTCCTGGGTAGGAATGTATATTCCCATACGGCACTAGCTCATGGACTCTTGCCAATATGAAAGAAATGAATTTATCAGGTAAGTTCTTACATAAATTATGTTATATATAATGAAAAGGTGTATAGAAAAATAGTCCAGTAAAGGTAATAATAATAGTGTTCAGATAAAATGTCCCAAAAAAAGGAGGTATGAGAGTACATTGAATCCAAAACTAATGGAGCTAATATAGAAATGTGGACTTTATTAAGACTATACCAGCTGATGGAATTGTTGAGTATTTAAAGGCTTTTTAGGCCTATCATAAATTAGGGGTGTAGCAAAGTGTGATGCGGAAAAGTACATACCATAACATGTCCAGGTAAGTTGCTTCCGGTTCACGCCAAGTGTATGTGTTAAAGACCTAAGTGTGCATCGAAAATATGCTGCCTGTAGTTAGAGTAATAGTTCCGGGGTAAACCCGTTAGGAGCATCATCATTTGACAAACTGTCACATGATCTATTGTGTAAACTCATTAGACTGCTACCCTTCCATCTTGCTTGTGGCAAATACAAGCTGTAGAACACTTAGCTGAAAAGGTTATGTATATAGCAAAAATAACAATAAAGGTATATAATGTAGATCACTTAAATAGTCCAGAGAAGTTAAAAGTGTCCAATGTGAAAAAAAATGGTGTTTACGCCAACTTATATAAAAATATGCAAAGTACATATACAAAATATCCAATATTCAGAATGCATGTTAAAAACATATATGACTAATCCAGAGGCTTAAGATAAAAATAAAATAAGAGATACTTAAAAATGATAATAATAAAAAACAAATATTGATAAAAAGCAACAATAGTCCGAGTTTCAGGTGAAGCACATATGGGACCTAATCAGAAAAAAACACAGACCTTAGATTCAAAAAAGTAGCATGCTTAGTGGATACCTATACCTATGTGGGTATATATAGAGCTGACTTATACGTCTAAGGTCGATAACTATAGTAAGAGAATATATATGAAAAAAGGGATAAATACCGCTCATGGGCTTTGTGCATTGCGGGGGGTTTCCGTAGTTTCCCCTCTTTTGCCCCTATGGTAACTAGTACCTACTTATATGCCATGCATTATACTTAGCATAAACACCATTTTCTTTTATAAAGATAGACGAGTCCACGGATTTCATCCTTACTTGTGGGATATTAACCTCCTGCTAACAGGAAGTGGCAAAGAGAGCACCACAGCAGAGCTTAATAAATAGCCCCTCCACCTCCAGTCATTCTCTTGCCTGTGTTATACTAGGAAGAGGTAAAGTGAGGTGTTAGTTTTAGTTCTTCAATCAAGAAGTTTTTATTTTTCAAATGCTACCGGTGTGTACTATTTTCCTCAGGTGGATATGGAAGAAGTTTTTCTGCCCTGAGGTTGATGATCTTAGCAGACGTAACTAAGATCCATGTTGGTTCCCACAGAGTGCTGAAGGTAGGGGTAAGACAAAGCTTCAGAGTGTAGAACAGCTGCATGCTATAAGCATATGAGGTAGTTCAGTCTTTTTTTTTTTAGGGAGACCCTGTTATATCAGAATGGCTGACATTTTTATTCTTTGCTATAAAAGGGGGTGTTAAAGTATACCTGGTTTTTAAAGAAAGAAAAAGGGTGTTACTTTAAATCCTTTACTTAAACATTTTTTTTCATATTGGGTGTTTGCAAAGGGACACTGGGAGAGGCAGCTCGTTATTTTATTGTGTTTTATAAAGGGCTGCAGCATTATAAGGTTGTTTTTAGGGGGACCACTTGGCGTTTTTTTCCTAACCGCTTCCTATGCGGTGTTACGGATTAGTTTGTGATCGCCCTTGATGGGCGGGGCCCTATTTTCACGTGCTCCGACGCGCAGTACATTTGGCTCAGAAGGCAACAGGCATGAGCTCCCGTTAGGCCTAAACTTATGCTCTGATGACCGGATTGTGATAGAGACGGTTTTTTCCAGTTCTTTAAGGTCAGGTAGGTGCCACAGGCAGAGCTGTGGCGAGGTGCTAGGGGGTCATTTTGTCAAACAAATTGTATTTTTTCACTCTAAATGTCCTGAAAAAGGTTAATTTTGCCTATTGCTCTTTGGTGCAATAATTTTTGGGCACATTAGATATGTGTTTCTAATCGGATTAGTTATTTAGCTTTTATTAGCAGTTTTGGAAAAATTGTATACTTTTTTATTTTTTAAAGGCGCAGTACATTTTTTGGAAATTTTTTTGAAAGCGTTTAACAACTTTTAAGATTATAGTTAGTCTGTTCAACATGTCTGACATTGAGGATACTAATTGTTCTATGTGTTTAGAAGCCATTGTGGAACCCCGCACTTACGTTGTGTACCTCTTTGTACTGAAAGGGCCTTACAATGTAAGAAGCATATTTTAAGTAAAGAAAGTGTGCCTAAGGATGATTCTCAGTATGAAGAGAATCAGGATGTGCCATCCAATTCTCCCCAAGTGTCACAACCTTTAACACCCACACAAGCAACGCCAAATACTTTCTAGTGCGTCTAATGCTTTTACTCTGCAGGAATGGCTGCAGTTATGTCAACTATCTCAGAGAGGTATTATCCAAATTACCAGTGTTACAGGGTAAACGCAGTAGGTCAGGTATTAATGTAAATACTGAATCCTCTGATGCTTTATTAGCTTTTTTCCTATGTACTCTCACAGTGTTCTGAGTTGGGGGTTAGGAATTGCTGTCTGAGGGTGAATTTTCGAGACCCAGGAAATATGTTACCTCAGACAGATTCGGACGTTATGTTCATTAAATTTAAGCTTTAACACCTACGTCTGTTACTTAGGGAGGTTTTAGCGACTCTGGATGATTGTGACCCTATTATAATACCACCAGGGAAATTGTGTAAGATGGGACAAAATATCTAGAGGTGCCTACTTACACTGATGTTATTCCGGTTCCTAGAAGAATTTCAGAAAATTGTTAAAAAGGAATGGGATAGACAGCATACCGTTCTCTCCTCCTCCTACTTTTCAGAAATGTTTCCATATCAGACACCATTTGGGACTTGGGCAAACGGATCCCTAAGGTGGAGGGAGCTATATCTACTTTGGCTAAGCGTAACAACTATACCTATTGAGGATAGTTTGTGCTTTCAAAGACCCTATGGATATAAAATGTGAGGGTCTTTCTAAAGAAATTATTTATTCATCAAGGTTTCCTTTAACAACCTACGGCGTTTGCATTGTTCTAGTAACTACTGCAGCAGCTTTTTGGTTTCAAAGCTCTAGAAGAGTCTCTGAAGGTTGAGACTCCATTAGATGATATTCTGGATATAATTAAGGCTCTCAAGCTAGCATAAATCTTTTATTACTGATCGCTGATTTTCAAATTGCTAAATTAGCAGCAAAAAATGCAGGTCTTGCATTATGTCACGTAGAGCGTTATGGCTCAAATCTTGGTCTGCTGATGTGTCATTCAAAATCTAAGCTTTGGCTATTCCTTTTAAGGGTAAGGGCCCTATTCAGGCCTGAAATGAAGGAGATCATTTCTGACATTACTGGGAGGTAAAGGCCATGCCCAACCTCAGGATAAGTCTGTTAAAATGAGGGGTAAACAGAATCATTTTTGTTCCTTTCGAAACTATAAAGGAGGACCCTCTGCTCTCTTCTTCCTCCACCAAGCAGGAAGGGAATTTTGCTCAATCTAAGTCAGTCTGGAGATCCAACCAGACCTTGGAATAAAGGTAAACAATCCACTGCTGTTTCCAAGACAGCGATGAAGGGGTGGCCCCCGATCCGGGACCGGATCTGGTAGGGGGCAGACTTTCTCTGTTTGCTCAGGCTTGGGCAAGAGATGTTCAGGACTCCTGGACACTGGAAATAGTGACCCACGGGTATCAACTAGAATTCAAGGATTTTCTCCCTAAGGGGAGATTTCATCTTTCACGATTATCTGTAGACAGATAAAAAGAGGAGGCATTCTTACGCTGTGTAAAAAACCTCTATACCGATGGGAGTTATTTGTGCTGTTTCCAAAGCCGGAACAGGAACAGGGGTTTTACTCAAATCTTTTTGTAGTTCCCAAAAAAGGAACTTTCAGACTCATTTAGATCTCAAGTGTCTAAACAAATTTCTCAGAGTTCTACCGTTCAAAATGGAGACTATACGAACAATCTTACCAATGATTCAGGAGGGGTCAATATATGACTACCGTGGGACTGGAAGGATGCATACCTTCATATCCCTATTCACAGGGATCAATCATCAGTTCTTAAGGTTTGCCTTCCTGGACAAACATTATCAGTTCGTATCTCTTCCTTTCGGTCTTTGCCACGGCACCCAGAATTTTCCACAAAGGTTCTAGGGTCTCTTTTAGCGGTTCTCAGAACCGCGGGACATAGCAGTAGAACCTTATCTGGACGATATTCTGATTCAGGCATCGAATTATCAACTGACAAAATCTCACATGCACATAGTATTGCCTTTCCTGAAATCTCCACGGTTGGAAAAGTGAACATAGAAAAGAGTTCATTAGTTCCACGAACAAGGGTTCCCTTCTTGGTGACTCTTATAGACTCTGTAGACCATGGAAATATTTCTGACAGAGGTCAGAAAGACAAAGATTCTGAATACTTGGTGAGCACTTTCAGTCCATTCATCGGCCATCAGTGGCTCAGTGCATGGAAGTCATTGGATTAATGCTAGCGGCAATGGATATAATTCTGTTTGCCCGCTTTCATCTCAGACCACTGCAGCTGTGCATGCTCACAGTGGAATGGGGATTATGCGAATTTATCTCATCAGATAATTCTGGATCAAGAGACCAGAGAGTCTCTTCTTTGGTGGTTGTCGGCCGGATCATCTGTCCCAGGGGACTTGTTTCCGCAGACCCTCGTGGGTGATAGTGACAACGGATGCAGCCTTCTGGGCTGGGGTGCAGTCTGAAATTCCCTGAAGGCTCAGGGTGTTTGGACTCAGGTGGAGTCTCTACTTCCATTCAATATTCTGGAACTGAGAGGCAATATTCAATGCGCTTCAGGACGTGGCCTCAGTTGGTTTCGGACAAATTCATCAGGGTTCCAGTCGGACAACATAATGACTGTGGCATATATCAATCATCAGGGGGGAACAAGGAGTTCCGGGTAGCGATGATAGAAGTATCCAAGATAATCCAAAGGGCGGAGACCCACTCTTGTTATCTGTCGGCAATCTACATCCCAGGAGTAGAAAATTGGGAAGCAGATTTTCTAAGTCGTCAGACTTTTTCATCCGGGGAATGGAACTCCGATCCGTAGGTATTTGCTCACTGATACTCAGATGGGGGAGACCAGAGTTGATCTAATGGCATCTCGACAAAATGCCAATCTCCCAAGATACGGATCCAGGTCAAGGGATCCACAGGCCGAACTGATAGATGACCTGGTGGTGCCTTGGAAGTTCAGCCTAGCTTATGTGTTTTCCACCATTTCCTCTTCCACGCATGATTGCTCGAATCAAACAGGAGAGAGCTTCAGTAATCCTGATAGCGCCTGCGTGGGGCCACACAGGACTTGGTATGCGGATCTAGTGGGACAAGTCCTCTCTGCCACCGTGGAAACTTCCTTTGAGACAGGACCTTCTCATTCAAGGACCTTTCCAACATCCAAATCTAATTTCTCTGCAGCTGACTGCTTGAGATTGAACGCTTGATTCTATCTAAGCGAGGATTCTCTGATTCGGTCATTGATACTTTGATACAGGCTCGAAAGCCTATTACTAGAAAAAATCTACCATAAGATATGGCCGTAAATATCTTTATTGGTGTGAATCCAAGGGTTACTCATGGAGGTAAAAACTAGGATTCCTAGGATTCTGTCTTTTCCTCCAAGAATGATTGGAAGAAAGGGTTATCAGCAAGTTCTTTAAAGGGACAGATTTCTGCTTTGTCCTATTTTGCTTCACAAACGTTTGTCAAATGTGCTGGATGTTCAGTCTTTTTGTTAGGCTCTAACCAGAATTAAGCCTGTATTTAGACCAATTACTCCTCCCTGGAGTTTGGAATTTAGTTCTTAGAGTTTCTGAGCTTTCAGTATTACAATGTGATTCGCCTTATCTTAAATTTCATTCTGATTAAGGTGGTTTTACGTACCAAACCTGGATTTCTTCCTAAGGTTATTTCAAATAAGAACATTAATCAGGAAATTGTTTGTTTCCTTCTTGTGTTCTAATCCTTCTTCTAAGAAGGAACGTCTGTTACATAACCTGGACGTGGTTCGTGCCTTGAAGTTTTAACTTGCAGGCGACTAAGGATTTCCATCAATCTTCTTCATTATTCATTGTTTATTCAGAGAAAGCGTAGGGGTCAGAAAAGCTATGGCAACCTCTCTTTCTTTTTGGCTGAGAAGTATCATCCACCTGGCATTGAGACTGCTGGGACAGCAGCCTCCTGAAAGAATTACGGCTCACACTACTAGGGCTGTGGCTTCCACATGGGCTTTTAAAACGATGCTTCTTGTTGAGCAGATTTGTAAGGCTGCGACTTGGTCGTTCCTTCATACTTTTTTCCAAATTTTATAAATTTGATTACTTTTGCTTCTTCTGAGGCTATTTTTGGGAGAAAGGTTCTTCAAGCAGTGGTGCCTTGTGTTTAGGTTCCTGTCTTGTCCCTCCCTTCTCGGACTATTTAAGTGATCTACATTGTATACCTTTATCATTATTTTTGCTATATACATAAGCTTTTCAGCTAAGTGTTCTACATCTTGTATTTGCCCACAAGCAAGATGGAAGCGTAGCAGCCTAATGATTTTACATAATAGATCATGTGACAGTTTGTCGGCCTACTGTATTTATGACATACCAGCCCGAGTTTTGTTTCTTTATGGTGGGCACATTTCTTTATTAGCTCTGTTAGGTTTACAGCTTTGGTGCACCTGTTTGCCTCTCTTCTCTCCACATGTATTTACAGGTATCCTTGACTTACTTTGGAAACGGGACCATTCTTCACATCCCTTGCTCCTCTGAATTAACAAACTTTGGGACAATATTAACCTTTGGATTCAACGTACTCTCATACCTCCTTTTGTTGGGACATTATATCTGAACAGTATTATTATTATTACTTTTACTGGACTATTTTTTTCTACACACTTTCTATACACTTTTTCTCCAACATTGGTGTGGTCCGGTCCACGGCGTTATCCATTACTTGTGGGAAATATTCTCCCCCACAGGGAAAGGCAAGGAGAGCACACAGCAAGAGCTGTCCATATAGCTCCCCCTCTGGCTCAGCCCCCCAGTCATTCTCCTTGCCGCGGCTGAACAAGTAGCATTCTACCACGGGGATGGCGAGGAGTTTGTGGTGTTAGTTTGTAGTTTTTTTATTCTTCTATCAAGAGTTTGTTATTTTAAAATAGTACTGGCATGTACTATTTACTCTATAACAGAAAAGTGATGAAGATTTCTGTTTAAGAGGGGCTATGATTTTAGCAACCAGTAACTAAAATCCATTACTGTATCACACAGACTGTGTGAAACAAGAGAACTTCAGTTGGGGGTAACAGTTTGCAGACTTCATCTGCTTCAGGTATGACTGGGTCTCCTTCTAACAACACAGGCTAATGCTAGATGACAGTCATTTTTCCCCTCAGGGGAAACGGGTAAGCCATTTTTCTTTCACCTGCAGCAAAAAAAGATAACAGGCTTCCCCATTTTGGTTTTTTATGCTGGTAGACACTGTTAGGGGCAAAATCGATTGGTTTTATTACAATATTATACCATTTGAAATATTTTATAAGCTCACATACACTGGGGAACGTTTTTTATTGATCTGGCTTTGTTTTTAGACACCTCTAAATCTAGTCAGGAAGGCCCCTTCACTCTAGTGTGCTGAGGGAGGAAGCCTCATTTTGGTGCTTCAGCTGCACAGTTGATTTACAAGGCAATGCATGCAGATTCATATGAGAGGGTCCTGTGGTTCAGAAAGTGACTCCAAAAGGCTTTTTTTCTGTGGATGGTGACCCTTAAGGAAGGGTAAAAACCTGCAGCAAGGGCGTGTAGCAGGGATTGTGGTGTATAAAAAACGGTTAAATCCAACAATTAGCTGCCGGTTAGCTTGTTTTAAGAGCTAGAGTCTCCATATTTGCTGTGCAATACTTTCTAAGCATTAAGGACACTGGGGTCCAAAATTCAGAAAAATCGGATATTGCCTTCATAGTTTTTTGAACATTCAGAAATAAAGGTGTCAATTTATTATTTAAAGAGACCGTAACGCTTTGTTTAAAATCGTTTTTATTGCATTGTTTGCCTGCCTAAATCTGGTTTAACATGTCTGTTCCATCAGATAACCTATGTGCTGTGTGTATAGAGACAAATGTGGTTCCCCCCAGAGAAAGCGTGATTGTTCAGTTTAAATACAGATAAAAAGGATGAACAATCAGACGCTGACGATGCCTTATCTATTTTACCCTCGCATCAATCGGAATTGGCTTGTAAGGAAGGGCTGTCTTAGGGTGAAATTTCAGATTCAGGAAAAATTTCTCAACAGGCAGAACCTGATCTAGTGGCATTTAAGTTTAAACTAGAACATCTCCGCGCTTTGCTTAAGGAGGTATTAGCTACTCTGGATGACAGTGATTCCATGGTAGTACCAGAGAAGTTGTGCAAATTGGGACAAAATTTTTATAGAGGTCCCAGTGCACGATGACGCTTTTCCAAATACCTAAGAGGTAGCGAACATAGTAGAAAAGGAGTGGGAGAAGCCAGGTGTACCTTTGCCCCACCTCCTATATTTAAAAAAAATGTTTCCCATAGTAGACCCTAGAAGGGACGCATGGCAAACGGTCCCGAAGGTTGAGGGAGCTGTTTCAACACTAGCGAAGCGCACAACTATTCCTATAGAGGACAGGCTGCCCGCTTTCAAAGATCCTATGGATAAAAAATTGGGAAGGATTGCTTAAAAAGATTTTTGTTCAGCAAGGGTTCATCCTTCAACCAGCTACTGTGTGTTATTACTGTCACTTCGAGCTGCGTCCTTTTGGTTCAAAGAACTAGAAAGGTCGCTCCAGAAAGAGACTTCCTATGAAGAAGTCATAGACAGAATTCACGCATTAAAGTTAGCTAATTCCTTTATATTGGATGCCGCCTTTTCAAATAACGAAATTGGCGGCGAAAAACTCAGGTTTTGCTATAGTAGGCGCGGAGGCGCTTTGGCTAAAATCCTGGTCGGCAGATGTGTCGTCCAAGACTAAGTTACTTGAATATTCCTTTCAAGGGTAAGACCCTTTTTGGGCCGGATTGAAGGAAATTATTTCAGACATCACTGGGGGTAAGGGCCATGCCCTCCCACAGGATAGGCCTCTTTAAGGCTAAGAACAAGTCTAATTTTCGTTCCTTTCGCAATTTCAGGAACGGAACCGTCTAATAACTCCACTGCCGCTAGACAAGAAGGTAACGCGGCCCAGCCCAAACCCGCTTGGAAGCCCATGCAAGGCTGGAACAAGGGTAAACAAACCAAGAAACCTGCTGCTGCAACCAAGACAGCATGAAGGGGATAGCCCCCGATCCGGGACCGGATCTGGTAGGGGGTAGACTATCTCTCTTCACTCAGGCTTGGGCAAGAGATGTTTCTGGATCCCTGGGCATACAGAGATAGTTTCCAAGGGATACCTGTTAGAATTCAAGGACTTCCTCCAAAGGGAAGGTTCCACCTGTCTCGCTTATCATCAGACCCAGATAAAGAAACAGGCATTCTTACAGTGTGTAAGAGACCTATCAAAGATGTGAGTGATAAACCCAGTCCGCCCTCCGGGAACAAGGTCTAGGTTTTTACTCAAACCCTGTTTGTGTGTTCCCAAAAAAGAGGGAACATTCAGGCCAATTCTGGATTTAAAGATATAACAAGTTCCTCAGAGTTCCATCCTTCAAGATGGAAACCATTCGGACAATCTTACGACAATCCAGCAGGGTCAATTTTTGACTACCGTGGTTCTAAAGGATGCGTATCTGCATATCCCAATCCACAAATCTCATCATCAGTTCCTGAGGTTCGCCTTTCTGACAAACATTAACAGTTTGTGGCTCTTCCATTCGGTTTAGCCACCGCTCCAGAATTTTCACAAAGGTGCTAGGGTCCCTTCTAGCGGTCCTAAGGCCGAGGGGCAATCGCTGTAGCACCTTATCTAGACGACATCCTAATCCAAGCATCGTCCCTTTCCAAAGCGAGGGCTCATACAGACATTGTGTTGGCCTTTTCTCAGATCTCACGGGTGGAAGGTGAACATAGAAAAAAGTTCACTGTCACCGTCCACAAGGGTTCCTTTTCTGGGAACAATAAATAGATTTCTGTGGAAATGAAGATCTTTCTCACAGAAGTCAGAAAGGCAAAGCTTCTAAAAGCTTGTCCGAGTTCTTCATTCTATTCCTCAACCCTCCATAGCTCAATGCATGGAAGGTAATAGGACTAATGGTCGCAGCAATGGATGTGGTTCCTTTTGCTTGAATTCATCTAAGACCATTACAGCTATGCATGCTCAATCAGTGGAATGGGACTATACAGACTTGTCTCCCCAAAATTCAAGTAGACCAGGTAACCAGGGACTCACTTCTCTGGTGGTTGACCCAGGATCACCTGTCTCAGGGAATGAGTTTCCGCAGACCGGAGTGGGTCACGTCACGACCGACGCCAGCCTCTTGGGGGTGGGGCGCGGTCTGGGACTCCCTGAAAAGCTCAGGGCCTATGGTCGCCGGGAAGAGTCGCTTCTTCCCGATAACATTTTGAACTAAAGAGCTATATTCATGCGCTCCTGGCTTGGCCTCAGCTAGCGGAAGCCAGGTTCAATAAGATTTCAGTCGGACAACATAACGACTGTTGCGTACATCAATCATCAGGGGGGAACAAAGAGTTCCCTAGCGATGAAGGAAGTAAACCAAGATCCATCCAATGGGCAGAGAATCACTCCTGCCATCTATCTGCTATTCACATCCCAGGAGTAGACAACTGGGAGGCGGACTATTTTGAGTCGTCAGACTTTCCATCCGGGGGAGTGGGAACTCCATCCGGAGGTCTTTGCTCAGTAACCCAATTATGGGGCATTCCAGACATGGATCTAATGGCGTCCCGTCAGAACTTCAAGATTCCTTGCTACGGGTCCAGATCCAGGATCCCAAGGCGACTCTAGTGGATGCATTAGTGCCGCCTTGGGTCGTTTCAACCTAGCATATGTGTTTCCACCGTTCCTCTCCTTCCCAGGCTCATAGCCAGGATCAAACAGGAGAAGGCCTCGGTGATTCTGATAGCTCCTGCGTGGCCACGCAGGACTTGGTATGCAGGACCTGGGTAATATGTTCATCGGGCTCCACCATGGAAGCTACCTTTGAGACAGGATCTTCTAGTACAAGGTCCATTCGAACATCCAAATCTAGTTTCTCTGCAGCTGACTGCTTGGAGAATTGAACACTTGATTTATCCAAGCGTGGGTTTTCAAATTCTGTGATAGATACTCTGGTCCAAGCCAGAAAACCTGTGACTAGAAAGATTTACCATAAAATATGAAAAGATATATCTGTTGGTGTGAATCCAAGGATTCTCCTGGAGTAAGATTAAAATTCCAAAGATTCTCTCCTTTCTCCAAGAAGGTTTGGATAAAGGGTTGTCAGCTAGTTCTCTAAAAGACAGATTTCTGCATTATCCGGTCTTGGTTGCACAAACGACTGGCAGCTTTGCCAGATGTACAAGCTTTTGATTCAGGCTTTGGTTAGAATCAAGCCTGTTTACAGACCCATGACTCCTCCTTGGAGTCTAAATTTAGTTCTTTCAGTTCTTCAAGGGGTTCCGTTTTAACCTTTTACATTCCATAGATATTAAGTTATTATCTTGGAAAGTTCTGTTTTTGTTGCTATTTCTTCTGCTAGAAGAGTTTCTGAATTATCTGCTTTGCAGTGTAATCCACCATATCTGGTTTTTCATTCAGATAAGGTTGTTTTGCATACTAAGCCTGGTTTTCTTCCAAAAGTTGTTTCCAACAAGAACATCAACCAGGAAAATAGTTGTTCCTTCTTTGTGCTCGAATCCAGAGTTTCAAAGAAGGAACGTTTATTACACAATTTAGATGTTGTTCGTGCTTTAAAGTTCTATTTAGAAGCAACAAAAGATTTTAGCAAACCTCATCTTTGTTTGTCATTTACTCTCTGGTAAGAGGAGAGGTCAAAAAGCTACTACTACCTCTCTCTCTTTCTGGCTGAAAAGCATTATGCCGCTTGGCTTATGAGACTGCCGGACGGCAGCCTCCCTGACCGTATCACAGCTCACTCTACCTAGGGCTGTGGCTTCCACATGGGCTACAAGAACGAGGCTTCTGTTGACCAGATATGTAAGGCAGCGACTTGGTCTTCTCTGCACACTTTTGCCAAATTCTACAAATTTGATACTTTTGCTTCTTCGGAGGCTATTTTGGGAGAAAGGTTTGCAAGCCGTGGTGCCTTCGTTTAGGTAACCTGATTTGCTCCCTCCCTTCATCCATGTCCTAAAGCTTTGGTATTGGTTCCCACAAGTAATGGATGACGCCGTGGACCGGACACACCAATGTTGGAGAAAACAGAATTTATGCTTACCTGATAAATTACTTTCTCCAACGGTGTGTGTCCGGTCCATGGCCCGCCCTGGTTTTTTAATCAGGTTGAAAAAATTTTCTTTATACACTACAGTCACCACGGCACCCTATAGTTTCTCCTTTTTCTCCTAACCGTCGGGTCGAATGACTGGGGGGCGGAGCCAGAGGGGGGAGCTATATGGACAGCTCTTGCTGTGTGCTCTCCTTGCCTTTCCCTGTGGGGGAGAATATTTCCCACAAGTAATGGATGACGCCGTGACCGGACCACCGTTGGAGAAAGTAATTTATCAGGTAAGCATAAATTCTGTTTTCATTATATATAATATATATTTATTTTCACTATTTTTTTCACCGCAGTCTCCATCGCATTTTTATCCACATATTTGTTGGGCCATTAGTTCCGACATATCTCTTTTATATTTCCAATGTTCTCTTTTATACTCATTGTTTTTAAGCATTATATGTATATACGTCTTATGCACCTAATCCTAGTCATTGTTTTTAATCCTGTATGTATAAGCTGTAATCTAAAATAGTCTGTCTCCTCAGTAGACTATCTGTGTTACACAGTGTATATAGTATATGCAATAAATTTGTGTATCTAGATATTGCAGTACTCTTCATATCTAATCCTTACCCTCTTCTTTATGAAATATTCATAAGCATATTTATTAGCATATTCTACTAGCACACTTTAGCCTCCCTTGTGTGGCGCTCCTTCATCCCCTCTTTCTTTCATGTAATTAGCAAGAGTCCATGAGCTAGTGACGTATGGGATATACATTCCTACCAGGAGGGGCAAAGTTTCCCAAACCTCAAAATGCCTATAAATACACCCCTCACCACACCCACAATTCAGTTTTACAAACTTTGCCTCCGATGGAGGTGGTGAAGTAAGTTTGTGCTAGATTCTACGTTGATATGCGCTCCGCAGCAAGTTGGAGCCCGGTTTTCCTCTCAGCGTGCAGTGAATGTCAGAGGGATGTGAGGAGTATTGCCTATTTGAATGCAGTGATCTCCTTCTAAGGGGTCTATTTCATAGGTTCTCTGTTATCGGTCGTAGAGATTCATCTCTTACCTCCCTTTTCAGATCGACGATATACTCTTATATATACCATTACCTCTGCTGATTCTCGTTTCAGTACTGGTTTGGCTATCTACTATATGTAGATGAGTGTCCTGGGGTAAGTAAGTCTTATTTTTTGTGACACTCCTAGCTATGGTTGGGCACTTTGTTTATAAAGTTCTAAATATATGTATTCAAACATTTATTTGCCTTGACTCAGAATGTTCAACTTTCCTTATTTTTCAGACAGTCAGTTTCATATTTGGGATAATGCATTTTAATTTAACATTTTTCTTACCTTAAAATTTGACTTTTTCCCTGTGGGCTGTTAGGCTCGCGGGGGCTGAAAATGCTTCATTTTATTGCGTCATTCTTGGCGCGGACTTTTTTGGCGCAAAAATTCTATTTCCGTTTGCGTCACTTTTTGACGTTATTTTGCGCCAAAAATGTCGGCGTTCCGGACGTGGCGTCATTTTTGGCGCCAAAAGCATTTAGGCGCCAAATAATGTGGGCGTCTTATTTGGCGCGAAAAAATATGGGCGTCACTCTTGTCTCCACATTATTTAAGTCTCATTTTTTATTGCTTCTGGTTGCTAGAAGCTTGTTCTTTGGCATTTTTTCCCATTCCTGAAACTGTCATTTAAGGAATTTGATCAATTTTGCTTTATATATATGTTGTTTTTTCTCTTACATATTGCAAGATGTCTCACGTTGCATCTGAGTCAGAAGATACTACAGGAAAATCGCTGTCAAGTGCTGAATCTACCAAAGCTAAGTGTATCACTTCCTTGGAAGTATCATCCTGCCTATATCTTTCCGCCTCTAGTTCTTCTTCCAAGAGTAATCTCCAAGATTCTGAAGGAATGCTCGTTTGTTCTGCTGGTAGCTCCGGCATGGCCTCACAGGTTTTGGTATGCGGATCTTGTCCGGATGGCCTCTTGCCAACCGTGGACTCTTCCGTTAAGACCAGACCTTCTGTCACAAGGTCCTTTTTTCCATCAGGATCTGAAATCCTTAAATTTAAAGGTATGGAGATTGAACGCTTGATTCTTGGTCAAAGAGGTTTCTCTGACTCTGTGATTAATACTATGTTACAGGCTCGTAAATCTGTATCTCGAGAGATATATTATAGAGTCTGAAAGACTTATATTTCTTGGTGTCTTTCTCATCATTTTTCCTGGCATTCTTTTAGAATACCGAGAATTTTACAGTTCCTTCAGGATGGTTTAGATAAGGGTTTGTCCGCAAGTTCTTTGAAAGGACAAATCTCTGCTCTTTCTGTTCTTTTTCACAGAAAGATTGCTATTCTTCCTGATATTCATTGTTTTGTACAAGCTTTGGTTCGTATAAAACCTGTTATTAAGTCAATTTCTCCTCCTTGGAGTTTGAATTTGGTTCTGGGAGCTCTTCAAGCTCCTCCGTTTGAACCTATGCATTCATTGGACATTAAATTACTTTCTTGGAAAGTTTTGTTCCTTTTGGCCATCTCTTCTGCCAGAAGAGTTTCTGATTTATCTGCTCTTTCTTGTGAGTCTCCTTTTCTGATTTTTCATCAGGATAAGGCGGTGTTGCGAACTTCTTTTGAATTTTTACCTAAAGTTGTGAATTCCAACAACATTAGTAGAGAAATTGTGGTTCCTTCATTATGTCCTAATCCTAAGAATTCTAAGGAGAAATCGTTGCATTCTTTAGATGTTGTTAGAGCTTTGAAATATTATGTTGAAGCTACGAAATCTTTTCGTAAGACTTCTAGTCTATTTGTTATCTTTTCCGGTTCTAGAAAAGGCCAGAAAGCTTCTGCCATTTCTTTGGCATCTTGGTTGAAATCTTTAATTCATCTTGCCTATGTTGAGTCGGGTAAAACTCCGCCTCAGAGAATTACAGCTCATTCTACTAGGTCAGTTTCTACTTCCTGGGCGTTTAGGAATGAAGCTTCGGTTGACCAGATCTGCAAAGCAGCTACTTGGTCCTCTTTGCATACTTTTACTAAATTCTACCATTTTGATGTATTTTCTTCTTCTGAAGCAGTTTTTGGTAGAAAAGTACTTCAGGCAGCGGTTTCAGTTTGAATCTTCTGCTTATGTTTTTCGTTAAACTTTATTTTGGGTGTGGATTATTTTCAGCAGGAATTGGCTGTCTTTATTTTATCCCTCCCTCTCTAGTGACTCTTGTGTGGAAAGATCCACTTCTTGGGTAGTCATTATCCCATACGTCACTAGCTCATGGACTCTTGCTAATTACATGAAAGAAAACATAATTTATGTAAGAACTTACCTGATAAATTCATTTCTTTCATATTAGCAAGAGTCCATGAGGCCCGCCCTTTTTTTGTGGTGGTTATGATTTTGTATAAAGCACAATTATTCCAATTCCTTATTTTATATGCTTTCGCACTTTTTTATCACCCCACTTCTTGGCTATTCGTTAAACTGAATTGTGGGTGTGGTGAGGGGTGTATTTATAGGCATTTTGAGGTTTGGGAAACTTTGCCCCTCCTGGTAGGAATGTATATCCCATACGTCACTAGCTCATGGACTCTTGCTAATATGAAAGAAATGAATTTATCAGGTAAGTTCTTACATAAATTATGTTTTTTTTCTTTTCATGTAGAACAATCTTATTAGGTAATTGTTCACTCCCTATTGAGCTTGTGCGTTTTCTTTCTTATTTGGCGCTGATCACTATACTATTTTCTCTACTTTAGATTTTGCACACATAACAGTAGTTGTATCAGATGCCATCTGTGTTTATTTTCCCTTCCTTTTCTTTCCTACACATTCCCTTGTCACTGCTGCTGTTGTTTCTGTGTAATGGAAGATACTACATTGTCACTTAGAGACTTTAGGAAAGATATTAACTTAGATATTTCTTCCGCACTTAGGCAAGACAACACCAGCATAGATATATAAATCACAGACATTAACACAGTCTTTACTAATTTAGAAAAACTCTTAATTAAGGAGATCAGATTTAATGCTGAAATCACTTAACATTATCCCTAAAGGTCTAGTTATTTATAAAGATTGTGCCTTTCCTTTTACCACCTCTGAATTTACTGAAAAATTGAATAGTCACACATATGAAGCCTCAATTAAATTAATGAAAATTATTATTGAATACAGGGAAAGTTTACTTGAAGATCTCAATAAGGAGATCATGCTGGAAGAGACCAGATCTGAATCTTTTAAACCGCTAAAACTTTTAAAGAGAAATTAGAGAATTTGTACACCAAAGTGAATACATTTAAAGATGAGATCATTTCCAAAAAAACAAGAAAGCTGAATAGAGATTTATCAGCAAAAAACAACATAAAAGATGCCTCTCATATAGAGGCCCCAGTACAACACCCCCCCACTGGGATCACTAACCCTCGGCAGAATGGAAACTACCCAATCCTCACCCCAAAGTACATACGAGACATGTGAATTGGGATAGAAACAGTATACACAGTAAACGTTACTCACATCATAATAGAAATCCCATTTTTTCTCCTAATACCACTACATGGAAAAGATATTCACAGTCTCCATCAGAGACTCACTACAGAAATTACATCAAACGTTACTCCATCCAAAATCATCCACCACCTAGAATTCCACACCAAGAGAATAATCATAACTATGCATATTATGATTACACATATGATAATAAATATCAGCCAAATGGAGGCTGCGTATCACCCCACTATTCTAGGAACAACAGATCAGGTTCGAACAACCCAGATAACCACAATAACTGACACTCTCATTATCAGCATTGGAACAACCCAGATCATCAAAAGAACTCACACTTTCACTACCAGTATAAGTCCAACTGGAGCCAAGAAAATACTCCCTTCTATAACCCGAATTGGAGACAAGATGGTACACCCAGATATAACCATTCTGATTGGAAAGATTCATTCAAAAATGCTCCCAACAGATTCAGCCCTCTTCAAGCGACCACTAGCAGTAAGAATCAATCCAGAATAGAGATTAATGACATCTCCATCCCCTCCAGGAATTATTTTTTAGGGGAAGGCCTAAATATGAACCGCAATGTCCAAACCACAAAGAGAAAAGGTGGAACATTGGAAAACACAGACACTCCAAAAAGAAAACTCATAGAGAAAGAAGAAGAGGAGGAAGTAGAGTAAATAAATCCAAAATGAACAATAAACATGTGACTGTTGGATCTGCTTCTCCAGCTAATGTTCTATCATCTAACAAAGTCTCTGGCTCAGAGACACTTCCTCTAGACAAGCATAAAGGCATATTTAACCTCAGTAAAGTTTCACTCACAGACAAAGATAAGGAAGTCCTGTTTTAGAACTATGGTTTGCTCCAACATCTACATTGGATAAGTTCAAAACCTATTTGAGTGCAAAAGAACTTGTGAGGAAACTCACTTTCTTTCATGTAATTAGCAAGAGTCCATGAGCTAGTGACGTATGGGATATACATTCCTACCAGGAGGGGCAAAGTTTCCCAAACCTCAAAATGCCTATAAATACACCCCTCACCACACCCACAAATCAGTTTTACAAACTTTGCCTCCTATGGAGGTGGTGAAGTAAGTTTGTGCTAGATTCTACGTTGATATGCGCTCCGCAGCAGGTTGGAGCCCGGTTTTCCTCTCAGCGTGCAGTGAATGTCAGAGGGATGTGAATAGAGTATTGCCTATTTGAATTCAATGATCTCCTTCTACGGGGTCTATTTCATAGGTTCTCTGTTATCGGTCGTAGAGATTCATCTCTTACCTCCCTTTTCAGATCGACGATATGCTCTTATATATATACCATTACCTCTGCTGATTTTCGTTTCAGTACTGGTTTGGCTTTCTACAACATGTAGATGAGTGTCCTGGGGTAAGTAAGTCTTATTTTCTGTGACACTCTAAGCTATGGTTGGGCACTTTTTTATAAAGTTCTAAATATATGTATTCAAACATTTATTTGCCTTGACTAAGGATGTTCAACATTCCTTATTTCAGACAGTCAGTTTCATATTTGGGATAATGCATTTGAATAAATCAATTTGACTTTTCCCTGTGGGCTGTTAGGCTCGCGGGGGCTGAAAATGCTTCATTTTATTGCGTCATTCTTGGCGCAGACTTTTTTGGCGCAAAATTTTTTTCTGTTTCCTGCGTCATACGTGTCGCCGGAAGTTGAGTGATTTTTGACGTTATTTTGCGCCAAAAGTGTTGGCGTTCCGGATGTGGCGTCATTTTTGGGCGTCACTATTGTCTCCACATTATTTAAGTCTCATTATTTATTGCTTCTGGTTGCTAGAAGCTTGTTCACTGGCATTTTTTCCCATTCCTGAAACTGTCATTTAAGGAATTTGATCAATTTTGCTTTATATGTTGTTTTTTCTATTACATATTGCAAGATGTCCCACGTTGAAACTGAGTCAGAAGATACTTCTGGAAAATCGCTGCCTGGTGCTGGAGCTACCAAAGCTAAGTGTATCTGCTGTAAACTTATGGTATCTGTTCCTCCAGCTGTTGTTTGTACTGATTGTCATGACAAACTTGTTAATGCAGATAATATTTCCTTTAGTACTGTTACATTACCTGTTGCTGTTCCGTAAACATCTAATACTCAGAGTGTTCCTGATAACATAAGAGATTTTGTTTCTAAATCCATTAAGAAGGCTATGTCTGTTATTCCTCCTTCTAGTAAACGTAAAAAGTCTTTTAAAACTTCTCATTTTTCAGATGAATTTTTAAATGAACATCATCATTCTGATTCTGATAATGGTTCTTCTGGTTCAGAGGATTCTGTCTCAGAGGTTGATGCTGATAAATCTTCATATTTATTCAAAATGGAATGTATTCGTTCTTTACTTAAAGAAGTCCTAATTGCATTAGAAATTGAGGATTCTGGTCCTCTTGATACTAAATCTAAACGTTTAGATAAGGTTTTTAAATCTCCTGTAGTTATTCCAGAAGTTTTTCCTATCCCTGGTGCTATTTCTGAAGTAATTTCCAGGGAATGGAATAATTTGGGTAATTCATTTACTCCTTCTAAACGTTTTAAGCAATTATATCCTGTGCCATCTGACAGATTAGAGTTTTGGGACAAAATCCCTAAGGTTGATGGGGCTATCTCTACTCTTGCTAAGCGTACTACTATTCCTACGGCAGATGGTACTTCCTTTAAGGATCCTTTAGATAGGAAAATTGAATCCTTTCTAAGAAAAGCTTACTTGTGTTCAGGTAATCTTCTTAGACCTGCTATATCTTTAGCGGATGTTGCTGCAGCTTCAACTTTTTGGTTAGAAGCTTTAGCGCAACAAGTAACAGATCATAATTCTCATAGCATTATTATTCTTCTTCAACATGCTAATAATTTTATTTGTGATGCCATCTTTGATATCATTAGAGTTGATGTCAGGTATATGTCTCTAGCTGTTTTAGCTAGAAGAGCTTTATGGCTTAAAACTTGGAATGCTGATATGTCTTCTAAGTCTACTCTGCTTTCCCTTTCTTTCCAGGGTAATAAATTATTTGGTTCTCAGTTGGATTCTATTATCTCAACTGTTACTGGAGGGAAAGGAACTTTTTTACCACAGGATAAAAAAATCTAAAGGTAAATTTAGGTCTAATAATCGTTTTCGTTCCTTTCGTCACAACAAGGAACAAAAGCCTGATCCTTCATCCTCAGGAGCGGTATCAGTTTGGAAACCTTCTCCAGTCTGGAATAAATCCAAGCCTTTTAGAAAATCAAAGCCAGCTCCTAAGTCCACATGAAGGTGCGGCCCTCATTCCAGCTCAGCTGGTAGGGGGCAGATTACGTTTTTTCAAAGAAATTTGGATAATTCCGTTCACAATCTTTGGATTCAGAACATTGTTTCAGAAGGGTACAGAATTGGCTTCAAGATAAGGCCTCCTGCAAAGAGGTTTTTTTCTTCTGTTATGTGTGATCAGTCCACGGGTCATCATTACTTCTGGGATATTAACTCCTCCCCAACAGGAAGTGCAAGAGGATTCACCCAGCAGAGCTGCCACACAGCTCCTCCCCTCTACGTCACCTCCAGTCATTCTCTTGCACCCAAAGACTAGATAGGAGGTGTGAGAGGACTATGGTGATTATACTTAGTTTTTATAACTTCAATCAAAAGTTTGTTATTTTACAATAGCACCGGAGCGTGTTATTACTTCTCTGGCAGAGTTTGAAGAAGAATCTACCAGAGTTTTTCTTATGATTTTAACCGGAGTAGTTAAGATCATATTGCTGTTTCTCGGCCATCTGAGGGAGGTAAAAGCTTCAGATCAGGGGACAGCGGGCAGTTGAATCTGCATTGAGGTATGTAGCAGTTTTTATTTTCTGAATGGAATTGATGAGAAAATCCTGCTATACCGTTATAATGACATGTATGTATACTCTACACTTCAGTGTTCTGGGGATGGTATTTCACCGGAATTACTCTGTAAAAATACATTAAACCTTTAATAGGTATTTAATTCATGTTAAACGTTTTTGCTGGAATGTAGAATCGTTTGCATTTCTGAGGTACTGAGTGAATAAATATTTGGGCATTATTTTTCCACTTGGCAGTTTGCTTGTTTTGATTATGACAGTTTCGTTTCTCTCTCACTGCTGTGTGTGAGGGGGAGGGGCCGTTTTTGGCGCTCTTTGCTACGCATCAAAAATTTCCAGTCAGTTACACTTATATTTTCTGCATGATCCGGTTCATCTCTAACAGAACTCAGGGGTCTTCAAACTTCTTTGAAGGGAAGTAGATTCTCTCAGCAGAGCTGTGAGATTTATATAGTGACTGTGTTTTAAAAAAACGTTGCTCTGTAATTTTTATGTTTAAAATTTAATTAGTGTTATTTTACTAATGGGAACAAACCTTTGCTAAAAAGTTGTGTTGTTTGTTAAGAGTGATGCTATAACTGGTTTTTTCAGTTCATTTTTTCAACTGTCATTTAATCGTTTAGTGCTTCTTGAGGCACAGTACGTTTTTATTAAATAAAATTGTAACCGAGTTGCATGTTTATTGCTAGTGTGTTAAACATGTCTGATTCAGAGGAAGATACCTGTGTCATTTGTTCCAATGCCAAGGTGGAGCCCAATAGAAATCTATGTACTAACTGTATTGATGCTACCTTAAATAAAAGCCAATCTGTACAAATTGAACAAATTTCACCAAACAGCGAGGGGAGAGTTATGCCGACTAACTCGCCTCACGTGCCAGTACCTGCATCTCCCGCCCGGGAGGTGCGTGATATTATGGCGCCTAGTACATCTGGGCAGCCATTACAGATAACATTACAAGATATGGCTACTGTTATGACTGAAGTTTTGGCTAAATTACCAGAACTAAGAGGCAAGCGTGATCACTCTGGGGTGAGAACAGAGTGCGCTGATAATTCTAGGGCCATGTCTGATACTGCGTCACAGCTTGCAGAGCATGAGGACGGAGAGCTTCATTCTGTAGGTGACGGTTCTGATCCAAACAGATTGGATTCAGATATTTCAAATTTTAAATTTAAATTGGAAAACCTCCGTGTATTACTAGGGGAGGTCTTAGCAGCTCTCAACGATTGTAACGCTGTTGCTATACCAGAGAAAATGTGTAGGTTGGATAAATACTTTGCGGTACCGGCGAGTACTGACGTTTTTCCTATACCTAAGAGATTAACTGAAATTGTTACTAAGGAGTGGGATAGACCCGGTGTGCCGTTCTCACCCCCTCCAATATTTAGAAAGATGTTTCCAATAGACGCCACCACACGGGACTTATGGCAAACGGTCCCTAAGGTGGAGGGAGCAGTTTCTACTTTAGCTAAGCGTACCACTATCCCGGTGGAGGATAGCTGTGCTTTTTCAGATCCTATGGATAAAAAATTAGAGGGTTACCTTAAGAAAATGTTTGTTCAACAAGGTTTTATATTACAACCCCTTGCATGCATCGCGCCGATCACGGCTGCGGCAGCATTTTGGATTGAGTCTCTGGAAGAGAACCTTAGTTCAGCTACGCTGGACGACATTACGGACAGGCTTAGAGTCCTTAAACTAGCTAATTCTTTCACTTCGGAGGCCGTAGTACATTTAACCAAACTTACGGCTAAGAATTCAGGATTCGCCATTCAGGCACGCAGGGCGCTGTGGCTAAAATCCTGGTCGGCTGATGTAACTTCTAAGTCCAAATTACTTAATATACCTTTCAAGGGGCAAACTTTATTTGGGCCCGGTTTGAAAGAAATTATTGCTGACATTACAGGAGGTAAGGGCCACGCTCTACCTCAAGACAAAGCCAAAGCTAAGGCTAGACAGTCTAATTTTCGTCCCTTTCGGAATTTCAAAGCAGGAGCAGCGCCAACTTCCACTGCACCAAAACAGGGAGGAGCTGTTGCTCGTTACAGACAAGGCTGGAAGCCTAACCAGTCCTGGAACAAGGGCAAGCAGGCCAGTAAACCTGCTGCTGCCCCAAAGACAGCATGAACCGAGGGCCCCCGATCCGGGACCGGATCTAGTGGGGGGCAGACTCTCTCTCTTCGCCCAGGCTTGGGCAAGAGATGTCCAGGATCCCTGGGCGCTAGAGATCATATCTCAGGGATACCTTCTAGACTTCAAATTCTCTCCCCCAAGAGGGAGATTTCATCTGTCAAGGTTGTCAACAAACCAAATAAAGAAGGACGCGTTTCTACGCTGTGTACAAGATCTATTATTAATGGGAGTGATCCATCCGGTTCCGCGGTCGGAACAAGGACAAGGGTTTTACTCAAACCTGTTTGTGGTTCCCAAAAAAGAGGGAACTTTCAGGCCAATCTTGGATTTAAAGATCCTAAACAAATTCCTAGGAGTTCCATCGTTCAAAATGGAAACTATTCGGACAATCTTACCCATGATCCAAGAGGGTCAGTACATGACCACAGTGGATTTAAAGGATGCTTACCTTCACATACCGATTCACAAGGATCATTACCGGTATCTAAGGTTTGCCTTCTTAAACAGGCATTACCAGTTTGTAGCCCTTCCATTCGGATTAGCTACGGCTCCAAGAATCTTTACAAAGGTTCTGGGTGCCCTTCTGGCGGTACTAAGACCGCGAGGACTTTCGGTAGCTCCGTACCTAGACGACATTCTGATACAAGCTTCAAGCTTTCAAACTGCCAAGTCTCATACAGAGTTAGTTCTGGCATTTCTAAGGTCGCATGGATGGAAAGTGAACGAAAAGAAGAGTTCTCTCTTTCCTCTCACAAGAGTTCCATTCTTGGGGACTCTTATAGATTCTGTAGAAATGAAGATTTATCTGACAGAAGACAGATTAACAAAGCTTCTAAATGCATGCCGTGTCCTTCATTCCATTCAACTCCCGTCAGTAGCTCAATGCATGGAGGTGATCGGCTTAATGGTAGCAGCAATGGACATAGTTCCCTTTGCACGCCTACATCTCAGACCGCTGCAATTGTGCATGCTGAGTCAGTGGAATGGGGATTACTCAGATTTGTCCCCCACTCTGAATCTGGATCAAGAGACCAGAAACTCTCTTCTATGGTGGCTTTCTCGGCCACATCTGTCCAGGGGGATGCCGTTCAGCAGGCCGGACTGGACAATTGTAACAACAGACGCCAGCCTTCTAGGTTGGGGCGCTGTCTGGAATTCTCTGAAGGCTCAGGGACAATGGAGGCAGGAGGAAAGTCTCCTGCCAATAAACATTCTGGAATTGAGAGCAGTTCTCAATGCCCTTCTAGCTTGGCCCCAGTTAAAGACTCGGGGGTTCATCAGGTTTCAGTCGGACAACATCACGACTGTAGCTTACATCAACCATCAAGGAGGGACAAGAAGCTCCCTAGCAATGATAGAAGTATCAAAGATAATTCGCTGGGCAGAGTCTCACTCTTGCCACCTGTCAGCAATCCACATCCCGGGAGTGGAGAACTGGGAGGCGGATTTCTTGAGTCGCCAGACTCTTCATCCGGGGGAGTGGGAACTTCATCCGGAGGTCTTTGCCCAAATACTTCAACGTTGGGGCAAACCAGAGATAGATCTCATGGCGTCTCGCCAGAACGCCAAACTTCCTCGCTACGGATCCAGATCCAGGGATCCGGGAGCGGTTCTGATAGATGCTTTGACAGCACCTTGGAACTTCAGGATGGCTTATGTGTTTCCACCCTTCCCACTGCTTCCTCGATTGATTGCCAAAATCAAACAGGAGAGAGCATCAGTGATTCTAATAGCGCCTGCATGGCCGCGCAGGACTTGGTATGCAGATCTAGTGGACATGTCATCCTGTCCGCCTTGGTCTCTACCTCTAAGACAGGACCTTCTGATTCAGGGTCCATTCAAACATCAAAGTCTAACTTCTCTGAAGCTGACTGCTTGGAAATTGAACGCTTGATTTTATCAAAACGTGGTTTTTCTGAGTCGGTTATTGATACCCTGATACAGGCTAGGAAGCCTGTTACCAGAAAGATTTACCATAAAATATGGCGTAAATACCTATACTGGTGTGAATCCAAAGATTACTCCTGGAGTAAGGTTAGGATTCCTAGGATATTGTCTTTTCTACAAGAAGGTTTAGAAAAGGGTTTATCGGCTAGTTCATTAAAGGGACAGATCTCAGCTCTGTCCATCCTGTTACACAGGCGTTTGTCAGAAAATTCAGACATCCAGGCCTTTTGTCAGGCTTTAATTAGGATCAAGCCTGTGTTTAAAACTGTTGCTCCGCCATGGAGTTTAAACTTAGTTCTTAACGTTTTACAGGGTGTTCCGTTTGAACCCCTTCATTCCATTGATATAAAATTGTTATCTTGGAAAGTTCTATTTTTAATGGCTATTTCCTCGGCTCGAAGAGTCTCTGAGTTATCAGCCCTACATTGTGATTCTCCTTATCTGATCTTTCACTCAGACAAGGTAGTTCTGCGTACTAAGCCTGGGTTCTTACCTAAGGTAGTCACTAACAGGAATATCAATCAAGAGATTGTTGTTCCATCCTTGTGTCCAAATCCTTCTTCAAAGAAGGAACGTCTTCTACACAATCTGGATGTAGTTCGTGCCCTCAAGTTCTACTTGCAGGCAACTAAAGATTTTCGCCAAACTTCTTCCCTGTTTGTCGTTTATTCTGGACAGAGGAGAGGTCAGAAAGCTTCTGCTACCTCTCTCTCCTTTTGGCTTCGTAGCATAATACGTTTAGCCTATGAGACTGCTGGACAGCAGCCTCCTGAAAGAATTACAGCTCATTCCACTAGAGCTGTGGCTTCCACTTGGGCCTTTAAGAATGAGGCCTCTGTTGAACAGATTTGCAAGGCTGCAACTTGGTCTTCGCTTCATACTTTTTCCAAATTTTACAAATTTGACACTTTTGCTTCTTCGGAGGCTATTTTTGGGAGAAAGGTTCTTCAGGCAGTGGTTCCTTCTGTATAATGAGCCTGCCTATCCCTCCCGTCATCCGTGTACTTTTGCTTTGGTATTGGTATCCCAGAAGTAATGATGACCCGTGGACTGATCACACATAACAGAAGAAAACATAATTTATGCTTACCTGATAAATTCCTTTCTTCTGTTGTGTGATCAGTCCACGGCCCGCCCTGTTTTTTTAAGGCAGGTACATATTTTTTAAATTATAATTCAGTCACCACTACACCCTTGGTTTCTCCTTTCTCGTTGGTCTTTGGTCGAATGACTGGAGGTGACGTAGAGGGGAGGAGCTGTGTGGCAGCTCTGCTGGGTGAATCCTCTTGCACTTCCTGTTGGGGAGGAGTTAATATCCCAGAAGTAATGATGACCCGTGGACTGATCACACAACAGAAGAAAGGAATTTATCAGGTAAGCATAAATTATGTTTTCTTTCCCGTGTCCCAGTAAACCCAGCGAAGGCTCAAGCATTTCTGAAATGTGTTTCAGATCTAGAGTTGGCTGGAGTAATTATGCCAGTTCCAGTTCTGGAACAGGGGCTGGGGTTTTATTCATATCTCTTCATTGTACCAAAGAAGGAGAATTCCTTCAGACCAGTTCTGGATCTAAAAATATTGAATCGTTATGTAAGGATACCAACATTCAAAATGGTAACTGTAAGGACTATCCTGACCTTTGTTCAGCAAGGGCATTATATGTCTACAATAGATTTACAGGATGCATATCTGCATATTCCGATTCATCCAGATCACTATCAGTTACTGAGATTCTCTTTCCTAGACAAGCATTACCAGTTTGTGGCTCTGCCGTTTGGCCTAGCAACAGCTCCAAGAATTTTTACAAAGGTTCTCGGTGCCCTTCTGACTGTAATCAGAGAACAGGGTATTGTGGTATTTCCTTATTTGGACGATATCTTGGTACTTGCTCAGTCTTCACATTTAGCAGAATCTCATACGAATCGACTTGTGTTGTTTCTTCAAGATCATGGTTGGAGGATCAATTTACCAAAAAGTTCATTGATTCCTCAGACAAGGGTAACCTTTTTAGGTTTCCAGATAGATTCAGTGTCCATAACTCTATCTTTGACAGACAAGAGACGTCTAAAATTGATCTCAGCTTGTCGAAACCTTCAGTCACAATCATTCCCTTCGGTAGCCTTATGCATGGAAATTCTAGGTCTTATGACTGCTGCATCGGACGCGATCCCCTTTGCTCGTTTTCACATGCGACCTCTTCAGCTCTGTATACTGAACCAGTGGTGCAGGGATTACACAAAGATATCTCAATTAATATCTTTAAAACCGATTGTACGACACTCTCTGACGTGGTGGACAGATCACCATCGTTTAGTTCAGGGGGCTTCTTTTGTTCTTCCGACCTGGACTGTAATTTCAACAGATGCAAGTCTTACAGGTTGGGGAGCTGTGTGGGGGTCTCTGACAGCACAAGGGGTTTGGGAATCTCAGGAGGTGAGATTACCGATCAATATTTTGGAACTCCGTGCAATTTCAGAGCTCTTCAGTCTTGGCCTCTTCTAAAGAGAGAATCGTTCATTTGTTTTCAGACAAGACAATGTCACAACTGTGGCATACATCAATCATCAAGGAGGGACTCACAGTCCTCTGGCTATGAAAGAAGTATCTCGAATTCTGGTATGGGCGGAATCCAGCTCCTGTCTAGTTTCTGTGGTTCATATCCCAGGTATAGACAATTGGGAAGCAGATTATCTCAGTCGCCAAACGTTACATCCGGGCGAATGGTCTCTTCACCCAGAGGTATTTCTTCAGATTGTTCAAATGTGGGGACTTCCAGAAATAGATCTGATGGCCTCTCATCTAAACAAGAAACTTCCCAGGTATCTGTCCAGATCCAGGGATCCTCAAGCGGAAGCAGTGGACGCATTGTCACTTCCTTGGAAGTATCATCCTGCCTATATCTTTCCGCCTCTAGTTCTTCTTCCAAGAATAGTCTCCAAGATTCTGAAGGAATGCTTGTTTGTTCTGCTGGTAGCTCCAGCATGGCCTCACAGGTTTTGGTATGCGGATCTTGTCCGGATGGCCTCTTGCCAACCGTGGACTCTTCCGTTAAGACCAGACCTTCTGTCGCAAGGTCCTTTTTTCCATCAGGATCTCAAATCCTTAAATTTAAAGGTATGGAGATTGAACGCTTGATTCTTAGTCAAAGAGGTTTCTCTGACTCTGTGATTAATACTATGTTACAGGCTCGTAAATCTGTATCTAGGGAGATATATTATAGAGTCTGGAAGACTTATATTTCTTGGTGTCTTTCTCATCATTTTTCCTGGCATTCTTTTAGAATTCCGAGAATTTTACAGTTTCTTCAGGATGGTTTGGATAAAGGTTTGTCTGCAAGTTCCTTGAAAGGACAAATCTCTGCTCTTTCTGTTCCTTTTCACAGAAAGATTGCTAATCTTCCTGATATTCATTGTTTTGTACAAGCTTTGGTTCGTATAAAACCTATCATTAAGTCAATTTCTCCTCCTTGGAGTTTGAATTTGGTTCTAGGGGCTCTTCAAGCTCCTCCGTTTGAACCTATGCATTCATTGGACATTAAATTACTTTCTTGGAAAGTTTTGTTCCTTTTGGCCATCTCTTCTGCCAGAAGAGTTTCTGAATTATCTGCTCTTTCTTGTGAGTCTCCTTTTCTGATTTTTCACCAGGATAAGGCGGTGTTGCGAACTTCTTTTAAATTTTTACCTAAGGTTGTGAATTCCAACAACATTAGTAGAGAAATTGTGGTTCCTTCATTATGTCCTAATCCTAAGAATTCTAAGGAGAAATCATTGCATTCTTTGGATGTAGTTAGAGCTTTGAAATATTATGTTGAAGCTACTAAGAATTTCCGAAAGACTTCTAGTCTATTTGTTATCTTTTCCGGTTCTAGGAAAGGTCAGAAGGCCTCTGCCATTTCTTTGGCATCTTGGTTGAAATCTTTAATTCATCATGCTTATGTCGAGTCGGGTAAAACTCCGCCTCAAAGGATTACAGCTCATTCTACTAGGTCAGTTTCTACTTCCTGGGCGTTTAGGAATGAAGCTTCGGTTGATCAGATTTGCAAAGCAGCAACTTGGTCTTCTTTGCATACTTTTACTAAATTCTACCATTTTGATGTGTTTTCTTCTTCTGAAGCTGTTTTTGGTAGAAAAGTACTTCAGGCAGCTGTTTCAGTTTGAATCTTCTGCTTATAATTTCAGTTTTTTTCATTATCAATTTAAACTTTATTTTGGGTGTGGATTATTTTTCAGTGGAATTGGCTGTCTTTATTTTATCCCTCCCTCTCTAGTGACTCTTGCGTGGAAAGATCCACATCTTGGGTAGTCATTATCCCATACGTCACTAGATCATGGACTCTTGCTAATTACATGAAAGAAAACATAATTTATGTAAGAACTTACCTGATAAATTCATTTCTTTCATATTAGCAAGAGTCCATGAGGCCTGCCCTTTTTTGTGGTGGTTATGATTTTTTTGTATAAAGCACATTTATTCCAATTCCTTATTTTTTTATGCTTTCGCACTTTTTTCTTATCACCCCACTTCTTGGCTATTCGTTAAACTGATTTGTGGGTGTGGTGAGGGGTGTATTTATAGGCATTTTGAGGTTTGGGAAACTTTGCCCCTCCTGGTAGGAATGTATATCCCATACGTCACTAGCTCATGGACTCTTGCTAATATGAAAGAAATGAATTTATCAGGTAAGTTCTTACATAAATTATGTTTTTAAAAGATTTTTTCTCAAATCACCATTAGAGAATGTTTCTCATAGTGCTCTCCCCAGAAAAGATTATACTTTCTTGCATACTAACCTAAGACTTAAGTCCACCTTCTATCTGACCACGAGTAAAGGCCCAGCAATTGAAGCATTTGAGAGGTTGGTTTGCAATGACATCAAGAAATTAAGTCATAACAGCAACTGCAAACATAATCTCACGAAAAAACAACTGAAAACTATAAAGCATCTTGAATCCAATCAGAACATAATCATCAAGCCTGCTGATAAAGGTGGTGGTCTGGTTGTCCCAAATAAAGAGGACTATATTAATGAATCACACAGAATCCTACAAAACAGTAAAACCTATGAACCTCTTACACGTGATCCCACTAAAATCTTTAAAAAAGATCTAGAAAGACTTCTACTTGAAGCAAAAGATATGGGGATCATCAATTCTAAAGAATATAACTACCTTATTATAAGTCACCCAAAAATACCTGCTTTTTTATTAGCTACCAAAAATCCATAAAGCAATAAGCAGCCCCCCAGGTAGACCGATAATTTCAGCTATAGGGTCACTCACGAGTAATCTCTCTGAGTATATAAACAAACATCTGCAGAATTATGTTAGAACTCCTCTACCCTCATTCCTCAGAGATTCCCCTGAGGTACTTAACACCCTGAACAAAATCACATGGGAAAAGGACTTTATCTGGGAGACTTGCGATGTAACGTGGCTATACACATGTATTACCCACTCTGAAGGTTTGGAAGCAGTAGAGTATTTTCTGGATAAAGACCCTAGTATCCCCCTATCCCAGAAATAATTCATTCTAAATGGGATAGATTATTACTGACACATAATTATTTTAATTTTGAAGGGAAATTCTACAATCAGCTATGTGGTACCGCGATGGGGACCAAGTTCACACCTAGCTACGCCAATTTATACATGGGCAAATGGGAATCCATCTTTTGGGACTCATGCCTGGCTTGGTCCTCTACCGCAAGTACATTGATGGTATCTTAATGATATGGAAGGGTAGTGTGGAGGACCTTGAACATACCCTCAATGTTATGAATACAATATGGTCAATCTAAAATTCACATATTATTATTCTTATGATCAGATTAACTTTCTAGATTTAAACATCAACTCCACAAAAGGGAAGATCAATACACCCACTTATTTTAAACCATTGGATTGTAGTTGCCATCATACTATTTGGATTAAAAACATCCCTAAAGGACAGTTAATGAGAGTCTAGAAAAACTGCTCGGAACAAAAAGAATGCCATAAAAAGTCACAAGTTCTTCTGGAGTGCTTCCAAGAAAGAGGATACAACATGACAGCAATTAATGAAACTGTAGAAGAGGTGGACAAAATGGATAGAAACATCCTCCTCAGTTATAAAACCAAAGATACGCATACTAATCAAGATATCTTGGATGCTCCCTTTATTACAGAGCTCAGTCAGAATAAATATAAAATAGAAGGAATACTTAAAAGACATTGGAGTATACGCAAGGAAGATAACATCATAGGAGAAACCCTAAGTGACAAACCCCATTTCATCTACAAAAAAAATCGTAACCTCAAAACCATCTTGACCCCTAGTGTTATGAAAGATAAAAAGTCTGGCACAATAAAAGGTATACAGGGAGATGTGCTTAAGGGCTTCTTTCCATGCCACAAATGCAAGGCCTGTAAACATGGGTTTAAAAGGAACACCTTTGAATCATATATCACCAAAGAGAAATTCAGAGTGAATCAGATGATCCGCTGCAAAGACAAGGGCATAATATATCTACTGGAATTCTCTTGTGGACTACAATATGTAGGCCAGACTTACAGACCCCTTAGAGATCGTATAAGCTTCTTCAAATAGAAGGGAATAAAGACAATGTTCCCCTATACAAACACTTCAAGGAGAAACATAATGGGGACACTAAAGCTCTTTAATATATGGGGTTATGTAAATTGTATAAAAACTGGAGAGGTGGTAATTTTGAAAAAAGACTCCTTCTAACTGAGTGTAAATGGATCTTCGAATTGGACTGCATTCACCCTAAAGGTCAAAATGCAGACTTCGAAGTAGTACATCTTCTGTAGACCTCACTACATATGTACATTCAGCCTTTATATCCCCTCATATCTGTTTGCTTTATAGCCTTATCAGTCTTGACATATTATACTTATACACAACTCCAATCTATAGATATGTACTTATCAGCCTTATCAGGCTTGACATATTATATTTATATACAACTCAAATCTTTTGATATATATTTCCATACTAATTATTAGGCATTTGGTTGTAATTGTCAGGCTGATTTACAACTATTGATATGCATTTCCATACTAATTATTAGGCATTTGGTTGTAATTGTCAGGCTGATTTACTGCAGTTCCCCCCCCCCCCCCGCAATTCACACAGCCCATGAGCTGTATTTATCCTTTTTTCATATATATTCTCTTACTATAGTTATCAACTTAGACGTATAAGTCAGCTCTATATATACCCACATAGATTAAAAAAGTAGCATACTGTATTCTTGGTAACTTCGAGTGAAAAATAAAAGTTTAAAAAAAAAAAAAAAGTAGCATACTTAGTGGATACCTATACCTGAAGTCTGTGTTTTTTTTTTTTTATCAGGTCCCATATGTGCTTCAGCTGAAACTCGGACTGTTGTTGCTTTTTGTCAATATTTGTTTATTATTATCATTTTTAAGTATCTCTTATTTTATTTTTATCTTAAGCCTAAGTCATATATGTTTTTAACATGCATTCTGAATATTGGATATTTTGCATATGTACTTTACATATTTTTATATAAGTTGGATCTCTCATATGCCAATGAACAGACCAATGCTATTTTTTATACATGTATCAACTCTGTTGCTACTATATAATTGTTGTTTTCTATGTTGCAAATCTCTATACATGTATTAGCTCTGTTGTTACTATATAACTGTTGTTTTATATGTTGTATTAACTGTGTGATATTGCTTTATGCATGTATTACATTTAACACATTTAGCACGTTTACTATTCTATATTTGTCATAACTACTCAGCAAGGTATTCTCCGCAGTGTTCCCTTCTGCCTTTAAAGTAATAGTACCTGCCTATATGCCACATATTACATTTAGTGTAAATATCTTCTTTTCGTAACTACTCAGTAAAGTACTTTCCGCAGTTTCCCCTTTTTGCCCCTATAGTAACTAGTACCTGCTTATATGCCATGCATTATACTTAGCGTAAACACCATTTCACATTGACACTTTTAACTTCTTTTGGACAATTTAAGTGATCTACATTATATACCTTTATCATTATTTTTGCTATATACATAACCTTTTCAGCTAAGTGTTCTACATCTTATATTTGCCCACAAGAAAGATAGAAGCATAGCAGTCTAATGAGTTTACATAATAGATCATGTTACAGTTTGTCACATGATGATGCTCCTAACGGATTTACCCCGGAACTCTTACTCTGAGTACAGGCAGCATATTTTCTATGCACAATTAGGTCTTTAACACTATATACTTGGCGTGAACCGGAATCACTTACCTGGACATGTTATGGTATGTACTTTTTCTGCGCCACACTTTGTTACACCCATAATTTATGATAGGCCTAAGAAGCCTTTAATTACTCCAACAATTCAGCTGGTATAGTCTTGATAAAGACCTTGCTACAGGCCGAAACACGTCAGCCTACTGTATTTATGACATACCAGCCGGAGTTTTGTTTCTATATGGTGAACATATATTAGCTCCGTTAGTTTTACAGCTTTGGTGCACCTGTTTGCTCTCTCTCTCCACAGGTATTTACAGGTATCCTTGACTTACTTTGGAAATGGACCATTCTTCACATCCCTTGCTCCTCTGAATTAACAAACTTATTAACCTTTGGATTCAACGTACTCTCATACCTCCTTTTTTGGGACATTATATCTGAACAGTATTATTATTATTATTACTTTACTGAACTATCTTTTCTATACACCTTTTCATTATATATATATATATATATATATATATATATATATATATATATATAATTTTTTTCACTATTTTTTCACCACAGTGCCTATTTGCATTTTTCACGCATTTTTTCCACATATTTTTTGGCCATTAGTTCCGACATGTCTCTTTTATATTGAGCTCTGGATATTTCCAATGTTCTCTTTTTTTTACTCATTGTTTTTAAGCATATATACTTCTTATGCACCTAATTCTAGTCATTGTTTTTAATCATGTATGTATAAGCTCTATCTAAAATAGTCTGTCTCCTCAGTAACATATCTGTGTACACAGTGTATATATGTAATAAATTTGTGTATCTAGTATATTGCAGTACTCTTCATATCTAATCCTTACCATCTTCTTTATGAAATATTTCATAAGCATATTTATTAGCATATTCTACTAGCACACTTTAGCCTCCCTTGTGTGGTGCTCCTTCACTTCATCGGACCACAGGACATGGTTCCAGTAATCCATGCCCTTAGTCTGCTTATCTTCAGAAAACTGTTTGCACGCATTTACAGAGCCTCTTTTGCAAACGTCTTCCCATAGTGGGGGTCTCTAATTATTATTTTTTTGCATTGCTAGAAGTTTGCGTTTCAGTAACACAAACATTAAGACAGAGTAAAATGTAGAGGAAACAGAATTATAGTCATTTCAGAGATAAAACTGATATCTAAGGCAAAGATAGGCAATGGTGCGTAAATGATTAAAAGTGAAACAAATATGTAAGAGTGAACTTTATATACACCTGGGTGCAAATGTGTTACAGTCAACCTCTAATAAGCTTTACATGATATTAAATACGTTTTTACTGTGTCCACTATATCATTTTTTAAGTTAAAGCCGTTGGTTCCATTGTAAACATGATTTTAGAAGTTATGGTCAGTGATTCCTGATTACAAACTAATGAATGGAGACATGAAATGGACATTTTAACTTATATTTTCATGATGAAAAAAGGTTATTGTGAATTTAGTATTTGTTTAATGATACCAGGGAAGGTCGTAGCTACTAAATCAAGCAAGCTCCCTACCTCCTCTAGCTGTTTTGTGTTTTGAGAGTGTGTGGGATTAACAAGAATCTGGAGCCAGGCAAACTCAGTGTTAAAACCTCATAGAAGTTACACAATCATGATTGGCTGGCATGTATTCATTTGCTTGGTTCTGTTTTAGCCATTCAAAAATTGAGTTACTAACCAATCAGAAATTGTTGCAGTGGATTTCCTTCTATTGGTTGGCTTACCATAAGGCTGCTAATTGGTTACACTTTCTTAATTCTAGGTTTCCTGGTTAATACTAGAACCATATATAAGAAAGCTGAGTTTTTATTTTTATGTTGCACCTAGAGTAAGATAAGTGCTATTTATACCAGGATGCAAGTTTTAAATGTGTTACTGGTATGAACAAATTGATATCACTTTATATATTTAAGCTTATATCACTGAAGATTCTTATTGCACAGGTCTTCACAATGGTGCTAAAGATTGCTGGAGTCACCTGACTTGAAAATAGTAATTTTTGTAGGACCCAGCAAGGCCAAGATGAGTGCAGAATTGACTGCGCTTTACAGCAACTTAAGCCACCCTCACCCTTGACAGTTTATAATTATAGTATGGTCTCAACAAATAAACATTAACAAAACACCAAGGAATTTTGTGAACACAAATTAAGGTGTACCAAATGGCTCATTACAAAATAGAAAACCTGCTACAGAATGTTCAGGATTCCTCATAGGACAGTGTGACTGACTTCTATTGCAAATGACTTAGGTTCAAGTCCAGTTGAAGGCACATATATTTCCAATAATTATGCATCCTAAGCATCCTAATGAAAGGACAGGTAATGTAAAACAAAAGAGTATCTTGCGCTGTTCACAGTTTTTTGGTTCAAATCCTCTTGTCTGCAGTGCATTGTGTAACAATGAAAAATCTCAAATTAAACTTTAAAAAAAAAAATTAAACAAGCACATAACCCAGGATTGTATTGCTTCTTTGCTTTTAATAGACAATCTAAACTTTTACATTAACCCAATATCTAAAACTGGAATGACAAAAATATATATGCTTTAGACTTACACTTGGCCTGGAAATGTAGTGATGCAGTTCTGCATGGACTGCAGATACTAAATTCATCGTTTCCACGACATAATTAATATTACTTATTGTGTACGCCCTTACTAATGTACTAAGTTTTCTGGAATATGGCAGCACTTTATAAATAAATGATAACAATAATAATGGATCATTGGAAGATATACTAGTAGCAGCAAAAATGATTTTGTGACTGTTATGTTTAGAACAGTATGAGACATAAAGAAATGGTCATTTGCATAGCAGATAAAGGATTAGTAATTTGGAGCAACACAGCATTTTGTAACCAAACTATGTGAGTGTATATAAGATGTCAGTGCATAACTGGTTGACAGTGCTGTACCTAGATTAAATGATATTTATTACAGCTATAAATATTGACAAGAGTATATGGAAAATACTTTGCAACACTAAGCTGTATAATCATAGTACAACCATATAAAAAGCACTTATACAGATGCGTTTTATGTCACCTAGGAGAGGTAGAATATAAAGTGACTTCTTCCTTCCGCAAAGTCCCATCATGCTTCAGGTCAATTACCACTTATTTTTAGAAGCAGTGGTAAAATTAAGAGCCCCTTAAAATAGAAGGCACTTACTAAAAAATAAACATACATAGCAGCAGCATAGTGGGGACTTTGCGAGTTAGGCTATAGCAGACACGTATAAAAGTATCCGCTAGTCTTTACTACCCATGGTTTCATTTGCATCGGTTAAATGTTATAGCATCTCATATACAGGTATCCATTTTTTGCTCCATATTGGTTAAAAGAACATTAAAATATTTTTTTTTTCTTTCTTGTGAATTTTTTTTTTTTTAAATGTCTTTCTTGATCAACTGTATAACTGTTATTTTTCCCTATTTCTTCAGTAAAGATAATTAAAAATGTTTTTGTTTCCTTAAAAATTGATGTTCCTTTGCTAATAAAACACTTTTTTTTTCATTTATGTTTTTCCGATACCACTGTTTACAAATAAAGCTGTGGATGTTGTCCCAATCACACAAACCAATTATGCATAAACAGGCACCTCCTGTTAACCCCTTAAGGACCAACGACGTACAGGGTACGTCCTAAAAAAAAATGTCCTTAGCGACCAAGGACGTACTCTGTACGTCGTTGGTGTCTTCAAGCCGTGGAAGTGATCCTGATCGCTTCCAGCCGCTTTCATGTTATTGCAGTGATGCCTCGATATTGAGGCATCCTGCAATAACATTTTCTAGCCATCCGATGCAGAGAGAGCCACTCTGTGGCCCTTTCTGCATCGGACATCGATGGCCACGATCATTGGTGGGTGGGAGCCAATGTGGGAGGCGGGTGGGCGGCCATCGATGTGGGTTGAGAGTCAGAGGGGGGCGGGATCATGTAAGGGGACGCCGGGCGGGCACGCGCGTGTGCACGGGGGCGGGAGCGGATGGGAACCGCTACACTATGAAACATTTTTTTCCACAAAGTGAGAGAGAGGAGGGAGGGAATTTTGATCTAAGGGATCTGGGAGGTTGTTTATTGAGGGGGGGAAGCTAAACTACAGAAAAATATGGAAAAAACCCCAAGATGGCGCACAATAAGGTAGAGGGGGAGGGTTAGAGAGAGGCTGATCTCTACACTAAAGCTAAAATTAACCCTGCAAGCTCCCTGCAAGCTACCTAATTAACCCCTTCACTGCTGGGCATAATACAACTGTGGTGCGCAGTGGCATTTAGCAGCCTTCTAATTGCCAAAAAGCAACGCCAAAGCCATATATGTCTGCTATTTCTGAACAAAGGGGATCCCAGAGAATCATTTACAACCATTTGTGCCATAATTGCACAAGCTGTTTGTAAATCATTTCAGTGAGAAACCTAAAGTTTGTGAAAACATTTGTGAAAAAGTGAATGATTTTTTTATTTGATTGCATTTGGCGGTGAAATGGTGGCATGAAATATACAAAAATGGGCCTAGATCAATACTTTGGGCTGTCTACTAAAAAAAATATATATACATGTCAGGGGATATTCAGGGATTCCTGAAAGATATCAGTGTCCCAATGTAACTATCGCTAATTTTGAAAAAAAAAAAAGTGGTTTGGAAATAGCAAAGTGCTACTTGTACTTATTGCCCTATAATTTGCAAAAAAAGGAAAGAACGTGTAAACATTAGGTATTTCTAAACTCAGGACAAAATTTAGAAACTATTTAGCATGGGTGTTTTTTGGTGGTTGTAGATGTGTAACAGATTTTGGGGGTCAAAGTAAGAAAACGTGTGTTTTTTTCCATTTTTTTCCTTATATTTTATAATTTTTTTGTAGTAAATTATAAGATATGATAAAAATAATGGTATCTTTAGAAAATCCATTTAATGGGGAGAAAAACGGTTTATAATATGTGTGGGTACAGTAAATGAGTAAGAGGAAAATTACAGCTAAACACAAACACCGCAGAAATGTAAAAATAGCCCTGGTCCCAAACGGTCAGAAAATGGAAATGTGCTGTGATCCTTAAGGGGTTAATTTAAAAACTAAAATGAACAGTTTTAACATAACCATAGTTTTATAAGAATGTTTTAAAATGTATTAACATCGCTCTTTCTTATGCATGATAGAAACTTTAATTTTGCTATGTTTTTATCGTCAGTTAATTTGATGTACTTGTCACAAAAATGCCACACATTTAACTTTGGGCCCTATATCATATTCTGAACTGGAGCATCAATTTGAATGTGATAATAATTCTAGCTCTCCAGGTTAACATGATAAAAAACATAAAAAATTTTAGAAGTCCCTAATGGCAACACATTTCAGGACTGTGCTGCCTGTTTGTACCATATTTAAAGTTATATATATATGTGTGTGTGTGTCTATATATATATATATATATATATATAGTTCAAAAGAGAGCATTATCACCTTAGTAACAACTGTCAGGGTAGAGAGAGAGAGAGAGAGAGTATTGTAAGCAAGAAATCTCTTTAAAGGGGCATGTTACTCAAGATAAATTCTTATTTATCCCTGAAGAAATTGAGAGAAATAAAACATTTGATGATGTATACCTTTTTTTTATTATTTTTTACTAATTTGAAGCTAAAACCAACTCACCAGAGTAAATGTTCTGTGATTATTTACCATTCCGTTACTTGTTATAGTCATCTACATGGTAAAAAAACAAACAGAAATCAGCATTATCACTGCTGAAATCAAATTTTGCTTTACTGTGATCTTGGAGGATTTTACTATGATTTTGCAAGATTTTTTAGAAAACTTCCTTAAACGGAGGAGAAAAAGAAATCTAACATAGCAGGTGTATTTTCTTTTGCAACTCCTGTGATATGCATCTGGATTGGATGTGTAAATTCCCTCTATAATGAGATATGGCTACTGAGGTAATTTTGAGGTAACAATTGTCCTTTTTGTAAATAGAGATAGTCAGGTAATATTTTCTTGTAAGCTTTTTACATTTATGCTACATGACTCAAGTGATTTAGCATTTAGGTAACATGCCCCTTTAATGTTTATAAATTGCTGCATTAACAATTTGTGTCATGAAAATCTGTACTTATTTTTACATTTTACTCCATAGCAAATCGATCATTTATTGGATATATAGGAATAATGATTACTCTAAGGAGATGTAGATACATCCTAAATTTTCCATTCATTCTTCATCATAACAACAAAGTAGGCATCACTGTCTATAGAAGCACTGACTCCGCTGTAATAGTTCAGGAATTCCTCTTCTGTTACCTGGAATGGAATTATAGATACTGTGTTAGGTTCATGCAAACATGAATGTTTCCTATCTAGAACCTTAGTTGTGAAACTAAAACATTTTATCATGATGTTACAGAGTGTAATATAGACTGATGTCTTTAAAGGGACACTCAATCAAAATTAAACTTTCATTATTCAGATAGAGGATGCCATTTTAAACAACTTTCCAATTTACTTCCATTAACAAAATGTGCACAGTCTTTTTATATTTAAATTTTTTGAGTCACCAGCTTCTACTGAGCATGTGCAAGAATAAGTGTGTATGCGTTTGTTAATGGCTGATGGCTGTCACATGGTACGTGTATGCATTTGTGAGGCTGTCACATGGTACAGGGGGAGTGGAAAAAGACATAACTTTTAAAATTGTCAGAAAAAAATCTACTACTCATTTGAAGTTCAGACTAAGTGCTATTGCATTGTCTTGTTATCTTGCATTTGTTGAGTATGTGAATCCACTGTGTTGACTGGTCCTTTAAGCAGTTACATGCACTCTTGGAGAAGAGAAGAAACCTTATAAGAAAATAATCTGGTTAATAGTAGGGCACTGAGCCTATCAATCCATTCCGATTGGTTAATATGTTTAACATAGCAGAAGTATATATTTCTTTTTTTCTTAATAGGAAATGAGTTACAGAAGGTCAAGAAAAAGGCTGAAGAAAAGATAAGGGAAGCCTGGATTTAAAGGAACATACAACCCAAACATTTTCTTTCATGATTCAGATAGAACGCTCAATCTTAAACCAACGTTACAGTTTACTTATTTTTCTTTTCAAATTTGTTTATTTGTTATCCATTGTTGGAAAGCAGGAAGGTCATTTCAGGAATGTGCACATGTCTGCAGTACTATGTGGCAGCAGTTTTGCAATGATGTTATACAATAGTAAGGGCACTAGATGGCAGCACTATTTCTTGTCATGTAGTGCTCCAGAAGTGCACGCTACCTATCTAGATATCTCTTCAACAAAGAATAACAAGAGAACAAATTTGATATTATAAGTAAATTGGAAACTTTTTTGAATATGTATTCTCTATCTGAATCATGAAAAAAAAATTTGGGGTTTCATGTCCCTTTAAATATAGGGTTTACCAATAAAGGTTTCTTGTGTATGGGTTTACAAATAGAGGGTCTTGAAAATAATGCTGCAACATCTATATTGTGACAGTGACTATAGGGACAGTGAAGTCAAATTGAAACTTTCATTATTCAGTTACAGCATGCAATTCAAAAGATTACAAGTTTTGCGTTAGAGGCTGTGCAGTGCTAACAAGCAGTTTATGCTCACCGCTCACTTACAGACATCGCTGGTATTATGGGTTTTTCCAAACCCGGCATTAACCGCAAAAAAGTGATCGTAGAGCAAAATTTTGCTCCACATCTCACCTCAATACCAGCGCTGCTTACGTTAGCGGTGAGCTGGCTGAAACGTGCTCGTGCACGATTTCCCCATAGGAATCAATGGGGGAGAGCCTGCTGAAAAAAAACTAACACCTGCAAAAAAGCAGCGTTTAGCTCCTAACGCAGCCCCATTGATTCCTATGGGGAAAACACATTTATGTCTACACCTAACACCCTAACATGAACCCCGAGTCTAAACACCCCTAATCTTACACTTATTAACCCCTAATCTGCCGCCCCCGACATCGCCGACACCTACATTATATTATTAACCCCTAATCTGCCGCTCCAGACAACGCCGCCGCCTACATTATAGTTATGAACCTCTAATCTGCTGCCCCCAACATCGCCGACACCTACATTATATTTATTAACCCCTAATCTGTCGCCCCCAATGTCGCCGCAACCTACCTACACTTCTTAACCCCTAATCTGCCACCCCCAATGTCGCCGCCACTATATTAAAGTTATTAACCCCTAAACCTAAGTCTAACCCTAACACCCCCTAACTTAAATATAATTTAAATAAATCTAAAAAAAATAACTATCATTAACTAAATTATTCCTATTTAAAACTAAATAGTTACCTATAAAATAAACCCTAAGCTAGCTACAATATAACTAATAGCTACATTGTATCTATCTTAGGGTTTATTTTTATTTTACAGGCAAGTTTGTATTTATTTTAACTAGGTACAATAGTTATTAAATAGTTATTAACTATTTAATAACTACCTAGCTAAAATAAATACAAATTTACCTGTAAAATAAAACCTAACCTAAGTTACAATTACAACTAACACTACCACTATAATTAAATTAATTCCCTAAATTAAATAAAATTATCTAAAGTACAAATAAAAACAAACATTAAATTACAGAAAATAATAAAAAAAATTACAAGATTTTTAAACATATTACACCTAATCTAATCCCCCTAACAAAATAAAAAAGCCCCCCCAAAATAAAAAAGCCCTACCCTACACTAAATTACAAATAGCCCTTAAAAGGGCATTTTGCGGGGCATTGCCACAAAGTAATCAGCTCTTTTACCTGTAAAAAAAAAATGACAAATCCCCCCCCAACATTAAAACCCACCACCCACATAACCAACCCTACTCTAAAACCCACCCAATCCCCCCTTAAAAAACCTAACACTAACCCCCTGAAGATCACCCTACTGGGAGACGTCTTCATCCAACCGGGCAGAAGTGGTCCTCCAGACGGGCAGAAGTCTTCATCCAAGCCGGGCATCTTCTATCTTCATCCATCCGGCGCAGAGCGGGTCCATCTTCAAGACGTCCGACGTGGAGCATCCTCTTCTTCTGACGGCTACGACTGAATGAAGGTACCTTTAAGTGACGTCATCCAAGATAGCGTCCCTTCAATTCCGATTGGCTGATAGAATTCTATCAGCCAATCGGAATTAAGGTAGAAAAAATCCTACTGGATGATGCAATCAGCCAATAGAATTGAAGTTCAATCCTATTGGCTGATGCAATCAGCCAATAGGATTGAGCTGGCATTCTATTGGCTGTTCCAAACAGCCAATAGAATGCGAGCTCAATCCTATTGGCTGATTGCATCAGCCAATAGGATTTTTTTCTACCTTAATTCCGATTGGCTGAAAGAATTCTATCAGCCAATCGGAATTGAAGGGACGCCATCTTGGATGACGTCATTTAAAGGAACCTTCATTCAGTCATAGCCGTCGGAAGAAGAGGATGCTCCACCTCGGATGTCTTGAAGATGGACCAGCTCCACGCCGGATGGATGAAGATAGAAAATGCTGTCTGGATGAAGACTTCTGCCTGTCTGGAGGACCACTTCTGCCCGGCTTGGATGAAGACTTCTGCCCGTCTGGAGGACCACTTCTGCCCGGTTGGATGAAGACGTCTCCAGGTAGGGTGATCTTCAGGGGGTTAGTGTTAGGTTTTTTTAAGGGGGGATTGGGTGGGTTTTAGAGTAGGGTTGGTTGTGTGGGTGGTGGGTGGGTTTTAATGTTGGGGGGGATTTGTATTTTTTTTTACAGGTAAAAGAGCTGATTACTTTGGGGCAATGCCCCGCAAAAGGCCCTTTTAAGGGCTATTTGTAATATAGTGTAGGGTAGGGCTTTTTTTATTTTGGGGGGCTTTTTTATTTGTTAGTGGGATTAGATTAGGTGTAATTAGTTTAAAAATCTTGTAATTTTTTTTATTATTTTCTGTAATTTAGTGTTTGTTTGTTTTTGTACTTTAGATAATTTTATTTAATTTAGGGAATTCATTTAATTATAGTGGTAGTGTTAGGTGTAATTGTAACTTAGGTTAGGTTTTATTTTACAGGTACTTTTGTCTTTATTTTAGCTAGGTAATTATTAAATAGTTAATAACTATTTAGTAACTATTCTACCTAGTTAAAATAAATACAAACTTGCCTGTAAAATAAAAATAAACCCTAAGCTAGCTACAATGTAACTATTCGTTATATTGTAGCTATCTTAGGGTTTATTTTATAGGTAAGTATTTAGTTTTAAATAGGAATAATTTAGTTAATGATAGTTATTTTATTTTTATTTATTTAAATTATATTTAAGTTAGGGGGGGTTAGGGTTAGACTTAGATTTAGGGGTCAATAACTTTAATATAGTGGCAGCAACGTTGGGGGCGGCAGATTAGGGGTTAATAAATGTACAAGTAGTAAAATTGACCAGGAGCGCTAAAAAGCTAAAGTTGGTAGAGTATTCGTAGCCTAACAGTTATATAAAGTGCAAAGTGTCAGTGCAAAATATTAGTGCAAAGAATTCTGAAAAGTGCTAAACTAATAGATAAAACTAAACCTAACCAGGTATATATATCCTAATATAAACCTAAGTATTATATAAATAGTATGGCATAAGTCTCTGTATGCTTTCACAAAGTGCACAAGTGATAGACAAATACAAAATATAAAATGGTCCTCTGACCAATGGGTATATAGAAACCAAAAAAATAATTACAATTATAATAACTTATCTAAAATAATGCAATGCAAAATTATACCTAAAAATTTTATTAATACATGGCCAAATGCACAAACACTAATATGCAAGAGAATGATATATGTAAAAACGGACGTCTCCGTGTATAAATTAGGTTGCCACCACACAAATTATCCGGATGCGTAATAGTCAATTAAAAGGCTTTCTGTTTTAGTATAGAAGCCACATATCCTGATAAACAGTTTCTTTTAGGAAGGGGAAATCCTTTTAGCTTACCCCAACAGCTCAGTCAAACCAGTCCGTCAGTTGGAATTACCGCCGTGGCGGAGTGACGTCACTCTTTTATTTGACTGAACTGTTGGGGGTAAGCTAAAAGGATTTTTTACATATATCATTCTCTTGCATATTAGTGTTTGTGCATTTGGCCATGTATTAATAAAACTTTTAGGTATAATTTTGCATTGCATTATTTTAGATAAGTTATTACCATTGTAATTATTTTTTTTGGTTTCTATATACCCATTGGTCAGAGGACCATTTTATATTTTGTATTTGTCTATCACTTGTGCACTTTGTGAAAGCATACGGAGACTTATGCCATACTATTTATATAATACTTAGGTTTATATTAGGATATATATACCTGGTTAGGTTTAGTTTTATCTATTAGTTTAGCACTTTTCAGAATTCTTTGCACTTTATGGAATACTTTGCACTAATATTTTGCACTGACACTTTGCACTTTATATAACTGTTAGGCTACGAATACTCTACCACCTTTAGCTTTTTAGCGCTCCTGGTCAATTTTACTACTTGTGCTAATTCTCTACACCTTTGAAAGGGACCCGTAGGTGATTCAGGAGTTTGGTGACTACACTCTGCGCTTATTAGTCTTTTTTGTTTGAGTTAATAAATGTAGGTAGGTGTCGGCGATGTTAGGGACGGCAGATTAGAGGTTAATAAAATTTAACTAGTGTTTGCGAGGCGATAGTGCAGCGGTTTAGGGGTTAATATATTTATTATAGTGGCGGCAATGTCCGGTTCGGCAGATTAGGGGTTACATTTTTTTAAGTGTTTGCGATGTGGGGGGGGCCTCGGTTTAGGGGTTAATAGGTAGTTTATGGGTGTTGGTGTACTTTTTAGCACTTTAGTTAAGAGTTTTATGCTACGGCATTGTAGTGTAAAACTCTTAACTACTGACTTTAAAATGCGGTACCAGGCTTGACAGGGGAGGGTCTACCGCTCACTTTTTGGCAGACTCGTAATACCAGCGCTATGCAAGTCCCAATGAAAATATAGGATACGCAATTGACATAAGTGTATTTGCAATATTTCTGAGTCTGGCCAAAAAAGTGAGCGGTGAGCCTGTACCTTCAAGACTCGTAATACTAGCGGGCGTTAAAAAGCAGCGTTGGGACCAGCCAACACTGCTTTTTAAGCCTAACGCAAGACTCGTAATCTAGCCGGATATTTATTAAAAAAAAAAAAAAATCAGGCTTTTTTTGATGAACAATATATCTAGATATAGTTTCTTTTTAAGGTACATTACAATCCAAAGAACTTTCATACTGAAATAAAGATTAGTTTTTAATTAAGTAGCATGAGGCTGTATATTTATGACAGTAAAGTTTAATTTTTGGTAAATTAATTCCATTAATCCATTCAGAATGTCATACTCTGCCAGAGGTGTCTGTAAGATTATTTTTGGCATTTTTTAGATATAGATTTTATAGTTCTCAAAACTCTGAATTTGTGTCTGCAAAAATAACATACAGGGGCCCATTTATCAACCCAATCGAGTATGATCGGATTGATTGACACGCCCTGCTGGCGGACGATTGGCCGCGAATCTGCAGGAGGCGGCGTTGCACCAGAAGCTCACAAGAGTTATATGAAAATTGGTGTTTACTGTTTCTTTAAGTGATGCCAGGAATGCAATTTAGAAAATAGCCAATAGGTGGCGGTGGAACATTGATTTTAGCTTATGACGTGCGTATCTGAGTAAGCAATTATTACCTATTCTGATAGATATTTAAATGCAATTTATGGCAAAGTTTAGTTACCTTTTAAAAGACTCCAGAGAGAGCTGAATTGTTGGGATAAAAACTATGTAACGTGTTCTGATGCTTTAATACAGTATGTTTTTGGCTTGATGCTTGAAATACTAAAACGTGCACTCCAGATTGGAACATAGACAGATAAATATTGTTCATTAGGGGTTAATATATTTAATATAGGTGGCGGCGGTGTAGGGGGATTAGATTAGGGGGTAATACATTTATTATAGGTGGCGGCGGTATAGGGGCATTTAGATTACAGGCAAAAGAGCTGATTACTTTGTGACAATGCCCCGCAAAAAGCCCTTTTAAGGGCTGGTAAAAGAGCTGATTACTTTGGGGCAATGCCCCGCAAAAAGCCCTTTTAAGGGCTGGCAATAGAGCTGGTTACTTTGGGGCAATGCCACGCAAAAAGCCCTTTTCAGGGCTATTTGTAGGGTTAGACTTTTTTAGGGGTTAATTAATTTAATATAGGTGGCGGCGGTATAGGGGGATTAGATTAGGGGTTAATTAATTTAATATAGGTGGCAGCAGTATAGGGGGATTAGATTAGGGGTTAATTAATTTAATATAGGTGGCGGCGGTATAGGGGGATTAGATTAGGGGTTAATCATTTTAATATAGGTGGCGGTGGTGTAGGGGGATTAGATTAGGGGGTAATGTAGTTAAAATAGGTGGCGGCGGGGTAGCGGGTTCACATTAGGGGGTAATAATTTTAATATAGATGGCGGCGGTGTAGGGGGATTACATTAGGGGTTAATAAGTTTAATGTAGGTGGCGACGGTGTAGGGGGGTTAGACATTTAATGTAGGTGGCGGCGGGGTCCGGGAGTGGCGGTTTAGGGGTTAAACACTTTGTTAGGGATTGTGGCGGGGGATCGCGGTTGACAGGTAGATAGACATTGCGCATGCGTTAGGTGCTAGGTTTTATTTTGCAGCTAGTTTAGGGAGTTACGGGGCTCCGATACACAGCATAAGGCTTACTACGCCTGCAATTTGTGGCGAGGTGAAAATGGAGTAAGATTTCTCCATTTTCGCCACGTAAGTCCTTATGCTGTATATTGGATACCAAACTGCGCTGGTTTGGTATACCTGTCTATGGGCCAAAAAACTACGGCCGAAGGCAGAAATATACGAGCATAACTTCTATGTAACGCCGTATATGTGATACCAAACCAGCGCAAAATTTGGCGTCGCCGGCTTTTGCGGGCGACACTGCATATCGGATCGGGGCCGTAGTGTCTGACGGCATGAAAACAAGGCTCCCATAGGAGCCTATGGAAGTGCGCTCTTGTGAGCACAATGCTTCCTAGCAATGCGAACGTGAGGCCGCATTCGCATTGCACTCAACTTGTAATACCAGTGCAAATTAGTGTGTGCTGGTATTACTCAGTGGAGCACAAATATTGCTTTCCCAAAAGCAATATTTAGCGATTCACTTGTAATCCAGCACTAAATCAGTCATTTTCTGATATAACTTGAAAAAATATTTGAAAAGTTATTAATCTAAAAATTAAACCATTATGTAGAAAAAAAAATATTTAAATTGATTTAAATTGAGTTTTACTGACAGTGATTTAAATTGTTATTTAAATCAATTTGATGGTTTCAATTTGATCCACCCTGAACAAAAGACATGTAAAACATATAACAATTTAAGTAGTGGACTAAATATATATATATATATATATATATATATATATATATATATATATATATATATATACACTGTGTATGTATGTATATAATATATATATATATATATATATATATATATATACACACACGCACACATACATACATAAATATAAAATATATGTTTATTATTGAGATAAAGTGTTTTAAAGGTGTTTGGCAGGAAAGTGCTTAAATCTGTATATAATATATATATGTGTGTGTATATATTTGTATGTGTGTATGTATATATGTGTATTTTATATATATATATATATATATATATATATATTGTATATATATATATATATATTATATATATATATATATATACATATGTGTGTGTGTGTGTGAACATAGATACACATATATGCATACACACATACAAATATATATATATATATATATATATATATATATATATATTTATACACATTTATACACACACACTTACATATACCTTTTTAGCCCTTCCCTGTCAAACACCTTGTTATATACCATATTCCTTTAAAACAATGTGAACATTTTTTATTTTTAAAATAGAAATACTTAAAATAGTATTGTTCTTATCTTAGAAGAAAATGTTTTATTTTTTTCATGTAATTGGCAAGAGTCCATGAGCTAGTGACGTATTGGATATAAAATCCTACCAGGAGGGGCAAAGTTTCCCAAACCTCAAAATGCCTATAAATACACCCCCTCACCACACCCACAATTCAGTTTTACAAACTTTGCCTCCTATGGAGGTGGTGAAGTAAGTTTGTGCTAAGATTTCTACGTTGATATACGCTTCTCAGCATTTTGAAGCCCGATTCCTCTCAGAGTACAGTGAATGTCAGAGGGATGTGAAGGGAGTATCATCTATTGAATGCAATGGTTTTCCTCACGGGGGATTTATTTAATAGGTTCTCTGTTATCGGTCGTAGAGATTCATCTCCTACCTTCCTTTTCAGATCGACGATATACTCTCATATTCCATTACGTCTACTGATAACCGTTTCAGTACTGGTTTGGCTATCTGCTATATGTGGATGGGTGTCTTTTGGTAAGTATGTTTTCATTACTTAAGACACTCTCAGCTATGGTTTGGCACTTTATGTATTTATATAAAGTTCTAAATATATGTTTTGTACTTATATTTGCCATGATTCCGGTTTTCAGTATATTTCCTTTTGCAGACTGTCAGTTTCAGATCTGGGAAATGCTTTTTTAGGAAAAAATTATTTTTTACCTGGGGTATAGTCTCTTTTTCAAATTGACTGTTTTTTAAATTCGCGGGCAGAATTAGGCTCGCGAGGGCACAAACTGCCAAAGTTTATTGTGTCATTCTCGGAGCGAGATTTTTTTGGCGCGAAGTTACGTTCATTGATGCAAATTCGTCATTTCCGGCATCTTAGTCAACGTCGAGTCCTTCACAAGGTTACATCATCTGTGACGCGAGCGTGTCATTTCTGGATGTTTTTGGCGCCAAAAAAAAATATTTTTCTGTTTGTTGTGCGTCATACTTGGCGCCAAATATTTTCATTATTTAAGACCCCATTCCTATATGCCTCTTGCCTTTTTTCTCTATCAGAGGGCTATGCTGTTTGCATCTTTTCCCATTCCTGAAACTGTCATATAAGGAAATTGATCATTTTGCTTTATATGTTGTTTTTTTCTCTTACATTTGCAAGATGTCTGCTAGATGATAACAGTTCTACCAAAGCTAAGTGCATTTGTTGTAAACTAGTGGAGGTTATATATCCTGCTGTGGTTTGTAATAGTTGATAAACTTTTACATGCAGAGAATGTATCCATCAGTAGTAGTTCATTACCTGTTGCTGTCCCCTCAACATCTAATGCACAAGATATACCTGTAAATTTATTATAATAATTTATTTCTGATTCTATTCAGAAGGCTTTGTCTGCCATCCCGCTTTCTAATAAATGTAAAAGGTCTTTTAAAACTTCTCATGAAGTTGATGAAATTTCAAATGACCGGCAACATGCTGAATTATCCTTCTCTGATGGGGATCTATCTGGTTCAGAAGATCCTGCCTCAGATATTGACACTGACAAATCTTCTTATTTATTTAAAATGGAGTATATTCGTTCTTTGTTAAAAGAAGTGTTGATTGGGGGCGGAGCCCAGCCACAAACAGAGATGGCCGCAATCTAGTAGTGCTCTGTAGTCCCTGATGTTTCTTGCTTAAATTCAGCTTGACCAGACTGCCTAAAAACCCACTAATAGACCCGGCTGCAACACCCGAGATCTCAAGCAGCCTGCAGCCTCATTTATTTACCCATTCTCAACAATATAATGGACATCATCACCAGCACCTTGCGGTGCACACGGAGGGGACAATGCTCAGAACGAGGCCCCTGGAACTAGTATCTGCTGGGGATCTGCACCGCCGACCATCCTGACCCGAGATTAACCCAGGTACATACTTCACACACTCCAGGGCTGATTTGACCCGACCGCAGACCTCACTTAGCCAGCCTTATAGTAACAGGCTTCCGACCGCACGGGACATACGCATGCTGCACACACGTAGTCGGACCGGGATGCAGTCAGTCAGTAAATAAGCCATAAGAGCCCCCACACATAACAGGGCTAAAGTTGTCCCCTGCTGACTTTTGATCCACCGTTAGCTTTGTAACACTGACAAGAGGATAGAGCACAGAACTGACAGTGGGACATGAAGAATATATTGTGTATAATCGCTGAGCTGACACTGACTATACTTTAATTGCATGCATTAGCAGTTAACAGATAATAAGCTACTATATTGGCCTTTGTGGAGAAGGGATATAATCGAACTTAGCAGTGTTATAACGTGGCTGGACACAGTTTGACAACCAGTGAGGTACTACTGACAAAGAAAGAAGGTTCTGGATCTTCCTGGGGATTGAGCCCCCACACCGAACTAAGCACTTAGACCAACTCTGATACATATACAGAATTAAGCTGGGCAAGCTGCCATAGACATTCAAACTGACAGAAGACAGAATTTCCCAGTTTAAAAGGAGAGTCATAGAGGTCATAGGGGGGCAATATCCCCCTGAGAGAATAGCTAACTAATGCCATGGCAAGTAAAAGAAATACTAAACCATCCAGGGGCACACACTCCACGATCATGGAGAGCTACTTGATCCCTGCTGACCCTGCTTTACCCCCCTAATAGAACGGCACACGAACCACCAGTGCAGTCTATTACGGCCCAGATACACAAACCTGTGCCTGAGGCCCAGACCCATAACAATCTCACGAAGGATGACATTGTACACTTATCCTCTAAGGAGGACATAAAGAATGCTATGCAGGACTTTAAAACCATGTTTGGGGAGCTTAAAAGGGATATAGTGGCGGTAGATCAACGCGTCACTCAAATTGAGGAAAAACAAGAAACTCTTAGCTCTGATATGCAACAACAGTCCAGTTATCTACAGGCCCAGGAGGGCATGGTTCAAACTCTCATGGACCGCATAGAAGATCTCGAGAACAGGAGCAGGAGGAAAAATCTTTGACTGAAGGGCATACCCGAAACAATAGATCCTCCTGCCCTGCAGCATCATATTCAAGAGTTTATCAGATACTTCAAAAACAACGATACCGCACAGGACATACAGATAGAAAGAGCCCACAGGGCTTTGCGCCCTAAACCACCAAGCAGAGCTCCTCCCAGAGACATAATAATGAAATTCTTGTCTTTTAAAGATAAGGAAGAGGTCCTGAGAATGGCCAGAGCAAAACACCCAATTGATTTCAGGGGCTCGGAGATCCAGGTATACTCAGATTTGTGCCCAACAACACTGCAAAAATGAAGGAACCTGAGATACATCACGTCGGTGTTGAAGGAGAAGAAGATACCGTATAGATGGGGATTCCCTACCTGTCTGATAGCCACAAGAAACAACACTTCACACATCATCAGAACCACTGAGGACCTTCCCAACTTTAATCAAGCACTAGGCCTTGACATAAGGCCCCCTCAGAATGCTGATGCAGCTCCACATGGTCCTCACGGTGTGGGCCATGGGGAAATCCAGCAACTCTGCGGCTGAAACGTTGGGGACCCTGAACTTTCCAATCCCTAATGATTGAACCAACCTGAATCGGGTACCTTGGTGCCTTACTTTTGTGACACTGCTCCAGAAATCCTTGATGGACTCAAAAGTCGTATGTAGTTAATAATTTCAATGTTACTTATGCCAGATAAATGTTAATGTTCCACTTATACATGTTATGTATTGTTTCATTATCTAACAGGGGACTATTTTATTTTATTTTATTTTACTATGTTTATATGATTATGTAGCAAACCCTAACTTAGTGTAATATCTATAGATTAGTCTAGCCACCTCATATTTACATTACATACCACCTTTCTAAATCTTAGAGAGAAAAAGAACTGTATGGGCCGGTACTTGGGGACACTTAGACTGGGACTAGAAAGACTCAAAAGAAATGACTTAGCTTATAGACACAGGTTAAGAAGCATATAGCATCCCCCCTAGAGAAGCTTCTTTGAGTTGCCCTGTTGGCCAGGCGGGGAGCCCCATAGTGTAGGTATTCAACTTGGTTACCACTCAGGGGATGTCATTGTTATCTCACTCTCTGTTGGGCCAAAAAGCACGGGTGGGTCAGAGAGAATGCTCTTGATTAAAGTCTGTGTCTTAGTTATGCCTTAGGAATTTGTCCACACAATTATTTGGATAATTAACTGCAACTAGCTTCCCGGTTTAGGTCCAAGGTCCAGTAATACCTATACCAGACCCCATACTCATCACCGCCTCATTATATATCACTTTAATGATCAGCAGCGCACTTGCCAGGAAATGAACTGCTGAGATAGGCCCAGACTAACTCACAACTCCACATACAGACCACCTGGGTAAGACGGGGGAAAATTCGAGCACATCCTTTTGTGGATATAAGAGTAGGGTGGCGAAGGCATGCAGACACTGATGACTCATTTTCTAACAGCCCCAGCTCCTTAGTGTATAGGGAATTAGTCATGCTACAAGGTGTATCTTTAATAGATTACTCTGAATTACAAAAAAAAATGTTAATTGTTTATATAACTTGTGAGAAACACAGGGACAACTACCCCTGATTGGTTACAGTAGTTGATACAGATTACTTATAATATAGAATTTACTGACTGTTATATCTGGATTCAATTGTAGTAAATAATATCTATATTTTACAGAACTTGTCTTCCTAGAGAGGACACCCCTTCCCCCTTCTAAGTAACTTTTTTTCTTATCTATTTTTCTTAGCCTCTCTTTTCCCACTCCTCCCCCCCCCCTTTTCTTTTTCTTTTTCTCCCTCTCTTTCTCCAGTTCCCCGCATACTCCCCTTACATTCCCTCCTTCCATAGCCTACATTAAGGACATCTGCACAACATGCCACGTCAGCTAGGTAGACATAAACCCATTTCCGTTGAGCTCATATCCATTAACACTAAGGTTTTGAATAGCCCTAATAAATGCTCCATAGTGCTAAGAGACTTACATAGAATGGGCGGGGACATAATATATTTACAAGAGACCCACTTCTCGGCTACGCATGAGCCAAGGTGGTACAGTCGCCGGTACCCCAATGCCCATTTTGCTTCTGGCCCTAAAAAGAAAAATGGGGAATTATTTTTAGTGCAAGAATGCCTTTCCAACTCCTGCAAACATACAAAGACCCAGAAGGCAGATACTTAGTGCTTACCGGCTCCCTGTTCGGCAGGCCCATCACACTTGCAAACGTATACTGCCCTAACCAAACCCAGCACCTCTTCCTTCAAAAGTTCATCTGTAAAATCCTTGATGTGCAGACAGGTGTGCTGTACCTGGGAGGGGACCTTAATGCACTCATTGACCCCCCTCTTGATACATCCAATGGTGTCTCCAGCACTCCCCAAAAGATCTTGAAGCGTATGACTGCCTCATTGGCAGAATTGGCGGTACATGACATTTGGCGTATGCATCACCGATCGGTTAAAAATTATATTTTTACTCGAACCCACACAGAAAGTGTTCCAGGATAGATTACCTGTTCACTGACTCTACGGGCCTAATAATCACTAAAAGTAGCAATATTCATGCTATCATGTGGTCTGATCACACCCCAGTTGGATGCTCTATCCAATGGCCCAACACCCCTATCACTCCCTTCGTGTGGAGACTCGATGATACGCTTCTGGATGATCAGGCGTTCAGCTCTGACATCCGGAAATCCTTAACAGAGTTCTTTATCCTCAGCGCTAATGAGCAGTTGGGAACTCTACTATTTGGGAGGCGCATAAATGTACTATTAGAGGCCTCCTGATTAAGCGGAGAGAGAGATTGAATAGACTGAGGAAGGAACGTTATCAAACTCTTTTTACACAAGTCGAGAGAACGGAGCAATTCCACAAACACCCACTCGACGAGGCCGGCCTAGGGCATTTGACTCTGGCCATAGCAGATCTGCTGCAGTTCCTGCAGGAAGAATATAAAAAACAGGCTCTTATCTTCAGGCAGCTTTACTTTGAGCAAGGCGACAAACCAGGGAAGCTCCTTGCTAGAGCCATTGTGAGGAAAAAGCTGAAGGCCTACGTGCATCATATGATAGATAGAGAGGGTTTGATTAGGGCAGACGGGAAATCAATAGCAAATACCTTTAGGACTTACTACGAGTCCCTCTACAACCTATGACATACCACTCAGGTTGGATGAGGGCGCCCCCCTTACCGCCACGAGAGGACGGAGGCGTCCTGGAATACCTTGAGTGAGTGGATCTCCCCCAAGCTTACAAACGAGGAGATGGAATTATTGGATTCTCCAATTACAAAAGAGGAAGCACAAAAGTCATCAAGATCTTCCATCGGGGAAAAGCCCTGGGGCATGATGGCTTTGGCCTAAAATACTATAAAATTTATGCAAATATCCTGGTCCCCGAATTGGCAAACATATTCAATTCAGTGTCAGAATCTCCCGATCTCCCAGGCTCTATGTTGGAGGCTTATACGTATTACGGTCATCCCTAAGCCCGGAAATCACAGGACAAGCCGAGAATTTCAGGCCTAAATCCTTATTAAATTCAGATGTGAAGATCCTTGCGAAGGTGATGGCTACCCGTTGAATAGATACCTCCCCGGATTAATCTCCACCTGACCAGGTGGGATTTATACCCCGCCCGCGAGGCCAGAGATAATACCCTTAAGATTTGCAAATGATAAACTTCCGCCCAGATAAACAATTTGCCACTCTCCTTGGTCACAACAGATGCAGAAAAAGCATTTGACCGGGTTTAACTGGGTTAATTGGCTATTCATCCGACTCGACGCTCAGACACCAAACCCATCTCATATCACAGCTATACAAACTCCTATTGACTAAGGGAGGATCTGTCCTCCAGACATATGCATCTGCCTTGCAGACAGAGCTTGGGCAGGAGATTGTGGACAAAGACTGGATAAAAGATCTTTGCAAGAGTTAGGAGGGCCTCAGGTTTCAATGAGAATTCAGGAGATGCATTATAAACTACTTTGCAGGTGGTACCTAACACCCCCATAGACCTCCCAAATAATTTTACCCACACACAAACGGGGGTGGGGGGGGGGCTGTGGAGAGGAGGGGAACTCTTCTTCACATTTGGTGGACCTGCCCACAAATACAGCCCTTTCTAGGGGGAGGTGCTGGGGAGAAATGAGCCAAAAATTCTCAAGACAATAATCCCTACAAAACCAACATACCTGATTTATCACAAACTACCTAAAATGGTTTGGGGAGGATAAGTACCTACTCCTCTTGCTGATGCTGAATGGTGCAAAGGGGCTGTATACCGGTTGTACTGGAAAAGAACTCAGACCCCAAGCGTTCAGAATGGAGGACCAGAGTAGGGGACCTACTTAGGCTGGAACAATATCATTATCTTAAAACTGGCAAACTAGCTACACATGAAATGATGCACTAAACTTGGGCGGGCATAGGGTTTTAGCTCGTAGGTCTCCTCTCATACCCACTGGGAACGCTTCATCACCTTCCCTTCTCCTTCCCATAACCTTCCCCCCACCCTTTCTTTTTTTTTCCCACTTTCCTCTCCGTCTCTTACTCTGTCTCCCCAATTCATCACCCTTCCTGGGTGAAGACATCAGGCACTGTGATATTCTCAGCTGTATGAAGCAAGCACGCCGAGTATCTACATTAATATTGTATTTAGATTACCTGATGTAAAGTTCATAAGAATATGTTTGTTTAGCAATATGGACTCAATATTACAACAAGCAATTCTGCTCATTGAAACAAGCTCAAAAGTAATGGTCTATCTATCAGCTAAAATTGACGAGAGAAAGGTCTGACCCCTTTCGTCCATGCTTTTGGGATTGCAGAGGTATGAACATTCCTAATGGACATAACAAAATACTCAACCTATGTTTAAGCTATTACTGTTATTATATTGAATTTGCAAGTTGTGATGTAACTCTTGTCATTAATAAAGCTATAAAATTCCTGTTTATAAACCTCCTGTGGTTATTCCAGAGGTTTTTCCAGTTCCTGATGCTATTTCTGATATGATTCTAAAGAATGAATAGGCCTGGTACTTCTTTTATTCCTTCTTCAAGGTTTAAAAAATTGTATCCTTTGCCAGCAGTTACTTTAGAGTTTTGGGAAAAGATCCCCAAAGTTGATGGGGCTATCTCTACTCTTGCTAAACGTACTACTATTCCTACGGAAGATAGTACTTCCTTTTAAACATCTTTTAGATAGGAAACTTGAATCTTATCTAAGGAAAGCCTATTTATATTCAGGTCATCTTCTCAGGCCTGCAATTTCTTTGGCTGAATGTTGCAGCTGCTTTAACTTTTTGGTTGGAAACTTTAGCGCAACAAGTATTGGATCATGATTTGTCTAGCATTGTTAACTTGATTCAACATGCTAATAATTTATTTGTGATGCCATTTTTGATATCATCAAAATTGATGTTAAATCTATGTCTTTAGCTATTTTTGCTAGAAGAGCCTTTGTGGCTTAAATCTTGGAATGCTGACATGACTTCTAAGTCCAGATTGCTATCTCTTTCCTTCCAAGGTAATAACTTATTTAAGAGATCAACGCCAGCCCCCAACGTCTGCATGAAGGTGCGGCCCCTCATTCCAGCTCAGCTAGTAGGGGGGCAGATTTAGATTTTTCAAAAATGTTTGGACCAATTCAGTCCAAAATCAATGGATTCAAGTATCTGTTTCTCAGGGGTACAGAATCGGATTCAGAGTAAGACGCCCTGTGAGAAGATTTTTTCTCTTACGCATCCCTGCAAACCCGAAGTAAAGGCTCAAGCCTTTCCTGAAGGAGTGTTTTAGACCTGGAGTTATCAGGGTAATCATGCCAGTTCCGTCTCAGAAACAGGGTCTGGGGTTTATTCAATCTATTCATTGTCCCAAAGAAAGAAATTCAATTTTTGAATCGATATGTAAGAGTACCAACTTTCAAAATGGTGACTATAAGGACTTTCTGCCTTTTGTTCAGCAAGGGGCATTATATGTCCACAGTAGACTTACAGGATGCATATCTTCATATTCCGATTCATCAGATCACTATCAGTTCCTGAGATTCTCTTTGCTAGACAAGCATTACCAATTTGTTGCTCTTCCTTTTGGCCCTAGCGGACAGCTCCAAGAATCTTTTCAAAGGTTCTCGGTTGCCCTACTCTCTGTAATCAGAGAGATATCTTGGTACTTGCTCAGTCTTTACGTTCTGCAGAATCTCACACGAATCAAACTAGTTTTGTTTCTTCAAAAACATAGTTGGAGGATCAATTCTACAAAAGTTATTTGATTCCCTCAGACAAGGGTAGCCTTTTTAGGTTTCCAGATAGATTCAGTGTCCATGACTTTGTCTCTAATGGACAAGAGAGGTTTGAAATTGGTTGCAGCCTGTCGAACCTTCAGTCTCAGTCATTCCCTTCAGTAGCTATGTGCATGGAAGTTTTAGGTCTCATGACTGCCAGCATCGGACGCAATCCCCTTTGCTCGTTTTCATATGAGACTCTCCAGCTTTGTATGCTGAACCAATGGTGCAGAGATTATACAAGAATATCATAATTAATATCCTTAAATCCCAATGTTTGACTATCTCTGACTTGGTGATTAGATAACCATCATATTGTTCTAAGGGCCTCTTTCGTTTCGTCCAACCTGGACTGTGATCCAACAGATGCGAGTCTTTCAGGTTGGGGAGCTGTTTGGGGATCTCTGACAGCACAAGGGGTTTGGAAATCTCAAGAGGCGAGATTACCAATAAAATATTTTGGAACTCTGTGCGAATCTCAGGGCTCTTCAGTTTTGGCCTCTATTGAAGAGAGAACTGTTCATTTTGTTTTCAGACAGACAATAATCCAACTGTGGCATATGTCAATCATCAGGGTGGGACTCACAGTACTCAAGCTATGAAAGAAGTATCTTGGATATTTGTTTGGGCGGAATCCAGCTCCTGTCTAATTTCTGAGGTTCATATCCCAGGTATAGACAATTGGAAGCGGATTATCTCAGTCATCAGACTTTACATCCGGGAGAGTGGTCTCTCCACCCCAGATGTGTTTTCTCAAATTGTTCAGATGTGGTGGCTTCCAGGAAATAGATCTGATGGCATCTCATCTAAACAAGAAAACTTCCCCAGGTACCTGTCCAGGTGTTATCAACCTGCTTATATTTTCCCGCCTCTAGTTCTTCTTCTAAGAGTGATCTCCAAAATCATCATGGAACAATTGTTTATGTTGCTGGTGGCTCCAGCATGGCCTCACAGGTTTTGGTATGCGGAGCTTGTTCGGATCTCCAGTTGCCAACCTTGGCCACTTCCATTAAGACCGGACCTTCTGTCTCAAGGTCCGTTTTTCCATCAGGATCTCAAATCATTAAATTTGAAGGTATGAGAAATTGAACGCCTAGTGCCTAGTCATAGAGTTTTCTCTGATTCAGTGATTAATACTATGTTACAGGCTCATAAATCTGTTTCTAGAAAGATTTATTATCGAGTTTGGAAGACTTACATTTCATGGTGTTCCTCTCATAAATTTTCCTGGCATTCTTTTAGAATTCCTAGAATTTTACAGTTTCTTCAGGATGGTTTGGATAAAGGTTTGTCTGCAAGTTCCTTGAAAGGACAAAATCTCTGCTCTTTCTGTTTATTCCACAGAAAAAATTGCTAAACTTCCCTGATATTCACTGTTTTGTACAGGCTTTGGTTCGTATCAAGCCTGTCATTAAATCAATCTCTCCTCCTTGGAGTCTTAATTTGGTTTAGAAGGCATTCGCAGGCTCCTCCATTTGAGTATATGCATTCTTTGGACATTAAACTACTTTCTTGGAAAGTGTTGTTCCTTTAGGCCATCTCTTCTGCTAGAAGAGTTTCTGAATCATCTTCTCTTTCTTGTGAATCTCCTTTTCTGATTTTTCATCAGGATAAGTCAGTTTTGCGGACTTCATTTAAATTCTTACCTAAGGTTGTGAATTCTAACAACATTAATAGAGAAATTGTTGTTCTTTGTGTCCTAATCCTAAGAATTATTTGGAGAGATCTTTACATTCTTTGGATGTGGTGAGAGCTCTGAAATATTATGTTGAAGCTACTAAAGATTTCAGAAGACTTCTAGTCTATTTGTTGGCTTTCGGGTTCCAGGAAAGGTCAGAAGGCTTCTGCCATTTCTTTGGCATCATGGTTAAAGCTTTTGATTCATCAAGCTTATTTGGAGTCGGGTAAAGCCCCCGCCTCAGATAATTACAGCTCATTCTACTAGATCAGTTTCCACTTCCTGGGCTTTAAGAATGAAGCTTCAGTTGATCAGATTTGCAAAGCAGTGACTTGGTGCTCTTTGCATACATTTACTAAATTCTACCGTTTTGATGTATTTGCTTCTTCGGAAGCAGGTTTTGGTTAGAAAAAGTTCTTCAGCAGCTGTTTCAGTTTGATTATTCTGCTTATGATTTAAGTTTTTTCCTTTTATTTATGAGATTAAACTTATATTTGGGTGTGGATTAATTTTCTCTTGTAAGGTGTATCCAGTCCACGGATCATCCAATTACTTGTGGGATATTCTCCTTCCCAAACAGGATGTTGCAAGAGGATCACCCACAGCAGAGCTGCTATATAGCTCCTCCCCTAACTGCCATATCCAGTCATTCTCTTGCAACTCTCAACATAGCTGGACGTAGGTAAGAGGGAAAGTTGTGTAATATAGTTAGTTTTTTCTTCAATCAAGAGTTTATTGTTTTTAAATGGTACGGAGTCGTACTATTTTATCTCAGGCAGCATTTAGAAGAAGAATCTGCCTGCGTTTTCTATGATCTTAGCAGAAGTAACTAAGATCCACTGCTGTTCTCACATATGTCTCTGAGGAGTGAGGTAACTTCAGAGGGAGAATAGCGTGCAGGGTATCCTGCAATAAGGTATGTGCAGTTTAAGTTTTTTCTAGGGATGGAATTGCTAGAAAATGCTGCTGATACCGAATTAATGTAAGTTAAGCCTAAATACAGTGATTTAATAGCGACTAGTATCAGGCTTGCTATCAGAGGTATATACTCTGATTAATGTGCAATATAAACGTTTGCTGGCCATGTTTAATCGTTTTTATATATGCTTTGGTGATAAAACTTATTGGGGCCTAGTTTTTTCCACATGGCTGGCTTTATTTTTGCCTAGAAACAGTTTCCTGAGGCTTTCCACTGTTATAGTATAAAAGTTACAGTTGGTGCAGTTAAAATTACAAACTGTGACATTTCAGCTTCCCTCAGCAGTCCCCTGCATGCTATAGAACATCTCTGAAGGGCTCAAAAGGCTTCAAAGTAGGAGCTGTGGCAGTGTTATGACTGTTTAAAAAAACATATTTTTCGTTTTGTTAATCTGTTTTTTGTATTAAGGGGTTAATCATCCATTTGCAAGTGTAGTTTAACTGCCTTTTTTCACTGTTATTTTCAAATTTTGGCAAAATTTGTTTCTCTTAAAGGCACAGTAACATTTTTTTTATATTGCTTGTTAACTTGATTTAAAGTGTTTTCCAAGCTTGCTAGTCTCATTGCTAGTCTGTATAAACATGTCTGACATAGAGGAAACTCCTTGTTCATTATGTTTAAAAGCCATGGTGGAACCCATAGGAGAATGTGTACTAAATGTATTGATTTCACTTTAAACAAAAAGATCAGCTGTTATCTTTAAAAGAATTATCACCAGAGGATTCTGATGAGGGGAAGTTATGCCGACTAACTCTCCCCACGTGTCGGACCCTTTGACTCCGCTCAAGGGACTCACGCTCTAAAATGGCGCCAAGTACAACAAAGACGCCCATAGCGATTACTTTGCAGGACATGGCTGCAATCATGGATAATACCCTGTCAGCGGTATTAGCCAGACTGCCTGAATTCAGAGGAAAGCGCGATAGCTCTGGGGTTAGACGTAATACAGAGCGCGCAGATGCTTTAATGCCCATGTCTGATACTGCGTCACAATATGCAGAAGCTGAGGAAGGAGAGCTTCAGTCTGTGGGTGACATTTCTGATTCGGGGAAACCTGATTGAGATATTTCTACTTTTAAATTAAGCTTGAGAACCTCCGTGTATTGCTTGGGGAGGTATTAGCTGCTCTGATGACTGTGACACAATTGCAGTGCCAGAGAAATTGTGTTAGACTGGATAAATACTATGCAGTGCCGGTGTGTACTGATGTTTTTTCCAATTCCTAAAAGGTTTACAGAAATTATTAATAAGGAGTGGATAGACCGCGTGTGCCATTTTCCCCCCCTCCTATTTTTAGAAAAATGTTTCCAATAGATGCCACCACACGGACTTATGGCAGACGGTTTCCTAAGGTGGAGGGAGCAGTTTCTACTTTAGCAAAGCGTACCACTATCCCTGTCGAGGACAGTTGTGCTTTTTCAGATCTAATGGATAAAAAATTAGAAGGTTACCTTAAGAAAATGTTTATTCAACAAGGTTTTATCCTGCAGCCCCTTGCATGGATTGCGCCTGTCACTGCTGCTGCGGAGTTTCTGGTTTGAGTCTCTGGAAGAGGCCTTTCAGACAGCTACTCCATTGACTGAAATACTTGACAAGCTTAGAACACTTAAGCTAGCTAATTCTTTTGTTTCTGATGCCATTGTTCATTTGACTAAACTAACGGCTAAGAATTCTGGATTCGCCATCCAGGCGCGTAGGGCGCTATGGCTTAAATCTTGGTCAGCTGACGTGACTTCAAAGTCTAAATTACTTAACATTCCCTTCAAGGGGCAGACCCTATTCTGGCCTTGTTTGAAGGAAATTATTGCTGACATTACTGGAGGTAAGAGTCATACCCTTCCTCAGGACAGGGCCAGATCAAGGGCCAAACAGTCTAATTTTCGTGCCTTTCGAAATTTCAAGGCAGGTGCAGCATCAACTTCCTCTGCTACAAAACAAGAGGGAACTTTTGCTCAATCCAAGCCGGGCTGGAAACCTAGCCAGTCCTGGAACAAAGGCAAGCAGGCCAGAAAAGCCTGCTGCTGCCTCTAAGACAGCATGAAGGAACGGCCCCCTATCCGGTAACGGATCTAGTAGGGGGCCAGACTTTCTCTCTTCGCCCAGGCGGTGGGGCAAGAGATGTTCATTGGAGATCATATCTCAGGGATATCTTCTGGACTTCAAAGCTTCCCCTCCTCAAGGGAGATTTCATCTTTCGAGATTATCTGTAAACCAGATAAAGAAAAAGCCATTCTTATGCTGTGTGCAAGACCTCCTAGTTATGGGAGTGATCTGTCCAGTTCCACAGACGGAACAGGGACAGGGCTTTTATTCAAATCTGTTTGTGGTTCCCAAAAAAGAGGGAACCTTCAGACCCATTTTGGATCTAAAGATCTTAAACAAATTCCTCAGAGTTCCATCGTTCAAAATGGAAACTATTCGGACCATCCTACCTATGATCCAGGAGGGTCAGTACATGACCACAGTGGATTTGAAGGATGCTTACCTTCAAATACCGATTCACAAAGATCATCATCGGTTCCTAAGGTTTGCCTTTCTGGACAGGCATTACCAATTTGTGGCTCTTCCCTTCGGGTTAGCTACAGCTCAAGAATCTTTACGAAGGTTCTGGGATCGCTTCTGATGGTCCTATGACCGCGAGGTATATCAGTGGCCCCTTATCTGGACGACATCCTGATACAGACGTCAAGCTTTCAGATTGCCAAGTTACATACGGACATAGTTCTGGCATTTTCTCAAGTCGCATGGGTGGAAGGTGAATGAGGAAAAGAGTTCTCTATCCCCACTCACCAAGAGTCTCCTTCCTAGGGACTCTGATAGATTCTGTAGAAATGAAGATTTACCTGACAGAATCCAGGTTATCAAGCTTCTAAATCTTGCCGTGTTCTTCATTCTATTCTGCGCCCTTCGGTGGCTCAGTGTATGGAAGTAATCGGCTTGATGGTAGCGGCGATGGACATAGTGCCATTTGCGCGCCTACACCTCAGACCGCTGCAACTATGCATGCTCAGTCAGTGGAATGGGGATTACACAGATTTGTCCCCTCTGCTAAATCTGGATCAAGAGACCAGAGATTCTCTTCTCTGGTGGCTTTCTCGGGTCCATCTGTCCAAAGGTATGACCTTTCGCAGGCCAGATTGGACAATTGTAACAACAGATGCCAGCCTTCTAGGTTGGGGTGCAGTCTGGAATTCCCTGAAGGCTCAGGGATCGTGGGACTCAGGAGGAGAAACTCCTCCCAATAAATATTCTGGAGTTAAGAGCAATATTCAATGCTCTTCTAGCTTGGCCTCAGTTAGCAACCCTGAGGTTCATCAGATTTCAGTCGGACAACATCACGACTGTGGCTTACATCAACCATCAAGGGGGAACCAGGAGTTCCCTAGCAATGTTAGAAGTCTCCAAGATAATTCACTGGGCAGAGACTCACTCTTGCCACCTATCAGCAATCCATATCCCAGGTGTAGAGAACTGGGAGGCGGATTTTCTAAGTCGTCAGACTTTTCATCCAGGGGAGTGGGAACTCCATCCGGAGGTGTTTGCTCAATTGGTTCATCGTTGGGGCAAACCAGAACTGGATCTCATGGCGTCTCGCCAGAACGCCAAGCTTCCTTGTTACGGATCCAGGTCCAGGGACCCAGAAGCGGCACTGATAGATGCTCTAGCAGCGCCTTGGTTCTTCAACCTGGCTTATGTGTTTCCACAGTTTCCTCTGCTCCCTCGACTGATTGCCAAAATCAAACAGGAGAGAGCATCGGTGATATTGATAGCGCCTGCGTGGCCACGCAGGACCTGGTGTGCAGACCTAGTGGACATGTTATCCTTTCCACCATGGACCCTGCCTCTGAGACAAGACCTTCTACTACAAGGTCCTTTCAATCATCCAAATCTAATTTCTCTGAGACTGACTGCATGGAGATTGAACGCTTGATTTATCAAAGCGTGGCTTCTCCGAGTCAGTCATTGATACCCTTATACAGGCACGAAAGCCTGTCACCAGGAAAATCTATCATAAGATATGGCGTAAATATCTTTATTGGTGTGAATCCAAGAATTACTCATGGAGTAAGGTTAGGATTCCTAGGATATTGTCCTTCCTCCAAGAGGGTTTGGAAAAATGATTATCAGCTAGTTCTTTAAAGTTACAGATTTCTGCTCTGTCTATTCTTTTGCACAAGCGTCTGGCAGAAGTTCCAGACGTTCAAGCTTTTTGTCAGGCTTTGGTTAGAATTAAGCCTGTGTTTAAAACCTGTTGATCCCCCATGGAGCTTAAACTTGGTTCTTAAAGTTCTTCAAGGGGTTCCGTTTGAACCCCTTTATTCCATTGATATTAACTTTTATCTTGGAAAGTTCTGTTTTTGATGGCTATTTCCTCGACTCGCGAGAGGTCTCTGAGTTATCTGCCTTACAATGTGATTCTCCTTATCTGATTTTCCATTCAGATAAAGAAGTTCTGCTTACAAAACCTGGGTTTTTACCTAAGGTAGTTTCTAACAAGAATATCAATCAAGAGATTGTTGTTCCAACATTGTGTCCTAATCCTTCTTCAAAGAAGGAATGTCTTTTACATAATCTGGACGTGGTCCATGCTTTGAAGTTTTACTTACAAGCTACTAAAGATTTTCGCCAAACATCTACACTGTTTGTTGTTTACTCTGGACAGAGGAGAGGTCAAAAAGCTTCGGCAACCTCTCTTTCTTTTTGGCTTCGGAGCGTAATACGCTTAGCCTATGAGACTGCTGGACAGCAGTCCCCTGAAAGAATTACAGCTCATTCTACTAGAGCTGTGGCTTCCACCTGGGCCTTTAAGAATGAGGCTTCTGTTGAACAGATTTGCAAGGCGGCGACTTGGTCTTTCGCTTCATACCTTTTCAAAATTTTACAAATTTGATACTTTTGCTTCTTCTGAGGCTATTTTTGGGAGAAAGGTTCTACAGGCAGTGGTTCCTTCCATTTAAGCCTGCCTTGTCCCTCCCTTCATCCGTGTACTTTAGCTTTGGTATTGGTATCCCACAAGTAATGGATGATCCCGTGGACTGGATACACCTTACAAGAGAAAACATAATTTATGCTTAGCTGATAAATTTATTTCTCTTGTGGTGTATCCAGTCCACGGCCCCGCCCTGTCTTTTTAAGGCAGGTCTAAATTTTAATTTAAACTACAGTCACCACTGCACCCTATGGTTTCTCCTTTCTCGGCTTGTTTTGGTCAAATGACTGGATATGGCAGTTAGGGAGGAGCTATATATCAGCTCTGCTGTGGGTGATCCTCTTGCAACTTCCTGTTGGGAAGGAGAATATCCCACAAGTAATGGATGATCCGTGGACTGGATACACCACAAGAGAAATACATTTATCAGGTAAGCATAAATTATGTTTTTTCAGCGAAATGGCTGTTTTTATTTTGTCCCTCCCTCTCTAGTAACTTTTGCGTGGAGTTCCACTTCTTGGGTATTGCTATCCCATACGTCACTAGCTCATGGACTCTTGCCAATTACAAGAAAGTAAACATAATTTATGTAACAACTTACCTGATAAATTAAGTTCTTTCATATTGGCAAGAGTCCATGAGGCCCACCCTTTTTATGGTGGGTATGATTTTTTTTGTATAAAGCACAATTATTTCCAAATTCCTTTGTTGATGCTTTTACTCATTTCTTTATCACCCCACTACTTGGCTATTCATTAAACTGAATTGTGGGTGTGGTTAGGGGTGTATTTATAGGCATTTTGAGGTTTGGGAAACTTTGCCCCTCCTGGTAGGATTGTATATCCCATACGTCACTATCTCATGGACCTCTTGCCAATATGAAAGAAATGAATTTATCAGGTAAGTTCTTACATAAATTATGTTATATATATATTAAAGAAACATGAAACCTAACTTTTCTTGTATGCCTCAGATATAGAATATAATTTTAAACCACTTTCCAATTTAGTTCTATTATCTAATTTGCTTCTTTCTCTTGGTATCCTTTGTTGAAGAAACAGCAATGCACATGGGTGAGCCAATAAGCCAATACCATGAGACATATATGTGCAGCCACTAATAAGCAATTCCTTAGTCTACCTAGGTATTCTTCTCTACAAAGGATGCCAAGAGTACAAAATAAATAAGATAATAGTAAAGTTAAAAATAAATTAGATAATAGTAAAGTTTAAAATAAATTAGATAAAAGTAAAGTAAAAAATAAAATTTTCTTCTAAGTGAAGAACAATGATATTTAAGGTATTTCTTAAGGCACCATTGCACACTTGGCTTAGTGCACCTTCAGGTTAGCGTCAGCAAAATCCAGAACAGGCTTTTGTAGCACACCCCATAAAAGTCTATTAAGATAGGAAATTAGCACAGCCACAATATCCAACTTCCAAATGTTAGAGCACCTGAGGGTTTTGTTCAAGCAATAACATTACTTTTTACTTGTAATATGAGCACAAGAATACGAGCGGTATTGATTTAACTTGGGTGGCATTAGCAGTCGATAGCGCTAATATTTTTTTGCTCCACTTGTAATCTATGCCCATGGGTTTTAAGGCAGGTTTTTGACTTAATTAATAATATCAATTCATTACAATTTCATATAATGTAGTTTTTTTCATAATTAACATTTGTAAATGTCAAAAAACTTCAATGTAATAATAAATTATTATTCTGAGGATCATATATTATCGTTATATAAAATATTGTTGTTTAGAAGTGTGATTTGAGCTGTTTCACACACTTTTTATTAAACTTGAAAACAATTATTTGGTAAACTGAGTGTTCATGAAATATTAAACATTTAGAGAAAAAGAGAAAAAATACCATCAAAGATGGAAATAACTGAAAATGACTAATCATCTGGTATACATCATAAAGAATCAGTCTCCTGCGTATATATCACTACCCACACACAAAGTAAAGTAGGAACTTTAGGGGCATGTCCCATCAATTAAATTTATACTTAACAATAAATATGTTGGGTATGGAAAGAAACTCTGACTCTGTCGTTCACATTCACCTAGATTACGGGTTTTGCGCTATAACGGGTGCATAAAGAATGCAAAAAAATGAGATCTATTGCACTTTCCATAGCGCTGCCATTATGAGTTACTGAAAAACCTCCTCATGCTGTCCGTTATGGTGCGTTAAGCTCCATACCGTACAAAAGCCAAGGGCTGAGTTTTTACGTGCTCGTGCACGCTTTCCCCCATAGACATCAATGGAGAGAAAGTGTTAGAAAAAAACTAACACCTGCAAACGCGGAATGGCAAATCGCCGTAACGCAACCCTATTGATGTCTATGGGGAAAAGAAAATTACATTTAAACCTAACAACCTAACATAAACCCCTAGTCTAAACACCCCTAATCCGCTGAACCGACATCACCGACACTAAATAAAATGATTAACCCCTAAACCGCCACCCGACATCGCCAACACTAATTAAAGCTATTAACCCCTAAATCGGCACCCCCGACATCTCTGAACTAAATAAAATGATTAACCCCTAAAACGCCGGCCCCCCCACATCGGTACCAATAAACTAAATCTATTCACTCCTAAACCACCGCCCCCCCCCCCACATTTGTACTAATAAACTAAATCTACTAACCCCTAAACCACTGGCCCCCCACATTGCAACACAATAAATTAAAATAATAAACCCTAAACCTAACAACCCCTAACTTTAAATTAAACTTAGAATATAACTATCTTTAAATAAAAACTTACCTGTGAAATAAAAAAAATAAGTTTAAACTATAAATTAAACTAACATTACTATTTTAAATAAATAAACGGAAAAAAAAAACTGAATCACAATGTTAAATAATCCTAACACTACGAATAAAATAAAAAAAAACTAACATTACAAAAAATAATAAACAATAAAATTACGAAAAATAAATAAAACTTAAAAAAATAGCCCTATTAAAATAAAAAAGTCCCCGCAAAATAAAAACACCCTCTAACCTAACAATAAACTACCAATTGCCCCTTAACAGGTCCCTCCACCCAGCCAAACCCTAACCGTAACCAAAACCTAAGTCTAAATAAAAAGCTACCCATTGCCCCTAAAGGGACATTTGTATGGGCATACCCTTAAAAGGGCATTCAGCTCTTTTACTGCTCATCAAAACCCTAATCTAGAAAAAAAAAGAAAAAAAAACTAACACTAACTCCAAAAAATCTACTCACGGTTCCCTTTAGTCCAGATATCCATCTTCATCCAGACGGCAACATCTTGATCCATCGTGGGGGGCATCTTCTTTCTTCATCCCGGTGTCGCAGAACTGTGAGGCACGGAGCATCTTTGCTGGCGGCACGGACATCCAGCCGTGGACACTGAAGCTTGAATGCAAGGTACCCATTTAAATATGGGGTACTTTGCATTCCTATTGACTGACATTTTCAAATCAGCCAATAGAATGAGGGCTACTGAAATCCTATTGGCTGTTCAAATCTGCAAAATCCGCTGGCACAGCTGCTCCGTGCCTCCACAGCTCCGCGACACTGAGATGAAGAAAGAAGATGTGCCCGCGATGGATCAAGATGTCGCCACCTGGATGAAGACTTCTTGCTGTCTGGATGAAGATGGATGTCCAGACTTCAGGAACCGTGAGTAGATTTTCTGGGGTTAGTGTTAGTTTTTGTTTTGTTTTTTGGAATGTTTTTTTTTTAGATTAGGGTTTTGATGGGCAGTAAAAGAGCTGAATGCCCATACAAATGCCCATTTAGGGGCACATGGGTAGTGCAGTATTTTTTTAGACTTAGGTTTTTTATTTTGAGGGTTTGGTTAGGTGGGGGGGGGGTTACTTTTAGGGGGGACTTTGTAATTTTTTTTTAGGTAAAAGAGCTATTTAACTTAGGACAATGCCCTACAAAAGGCCCTTTTAAGGGCTATTGGTAGTTTATTGTTAGATTACGGGGTGTTTTATTTTGGGGGGGCTTTTTTGTTTTTATAGGGCTATTAGATTAGGTGTAATTTATTTCCTAAGATATGGAGGAGTCCACAAACGTCATCAATTTCTAGTGGGAATATCATTCCTGGCGAGCAGGAGGAGGCAAAGAGCACCACAGCAAAGCTGTTAATTGTCACTCCCCTACCCATAATCCCCAGTCATTCTATTTGCCTCTGTCAATGGAGGAGGTGATGTTTTGGTGTCTGAAGAAAATTGGATTTCTTTCGCTTCAAGCAAGATTTTTTGGTATAGCTGTAGCCCACGTCAATCTCTGCAGTATAATAGTGGTGGCTTTAAAGCAGTTAGGAACTTGTAAGGTCGACCTTGCTTTGTTTTCCTAACATATTTGCTGCCCATGGTATAGAAAGCCATAGTAGGTTTACTCTGTTCTTTCTTTTGTCTACAGGCCACTGTAAGGAGTATGTGTCCTTTCATGCCTTGTGAACTGTCCTCCTGCCGGACGGATAGATGCAGGTAAGTGCTTTTTGTCTTCTAGGTTCTGGAGACTGGCACTTTAAAGTATTATCTGCAGTATTCTTTGGGACATAGTATATCCTTAGTAAGGATATCTTTAAAGTCAGGGTGGAGGCACTTTAGATGTATGTGAGAGAGACTGCTTGGTAACTCTTTAATGGATGCGATCATGAAAGGGTTAACTGGTTATTTAAGGCTACTCAGCTAAATAACTTGGGCACATATATGTGTTTTGTATTGTTTCTAGGCAACTATCAGTTTAAGCTCTTTTAAATAAAAAATATTTGTTCCTTAAACTGTAGAAGCGGCTGCTTTTGACCGGTCTTGTCATTCAATGAGGAAAACAGTTCTAAATGAAACGCGCGCTTTGTTGCATAGTTTCATTTTTGCGGATTGTGGCTTCTTCTCTTCCGCTCACTGAACGGAGCGGTGTCGACAGTACCGGTCTCTTTGTGTAGTGCTTTATAGTATTTACCCAGTGTTTTCCGGAGCAGGTAGGACCTCAGCCAGCTGAGGTGCACAGGTTTATTTGGGGCATTGTCTGAGCGTTATTCCGCTCTTGAAAACTTTAAGTCTAAAGTAATTTAAAGTGTCAGCATTAAAATGGCGATGTTAAAAGCAAGATAGTGCTTTGTTCATAATCTAGCCCTAAAAGACCAATAGCTTTAGAGTGGTTTAATAAGAAGTAAATTTAAAGAGACAGCTTTGAAAATATTTAAAGAAGTACATTTAAAGTGACAGTTCTGAAAATATTTAAAGTCACAGTTCTAAATTGTAAGAAACTGTTTTCTTTTTTCTGTCAATTCTGTGTTTATAGTCATGGAGCAGGAGCCTGTTCCTTTTGGCAAATGTTTATTGTGTCTTGAGGCCCACATTGTATTGCACATGCAATTTTGTTTCTCACGTCTAGAAAAAACTAGATAACTAGGCAAAGATACATTTTTTTTTCTGAGCCTACTGTCTCTCAGGATGACGCTGTTCAGGCAATGCCACAGCTTTCTCCTCACACGTCCCAAGCCTCTATGGCATCACATACAGTGCCCTGCGGTTCCTCTCAGTCTCCTAGCGGAGTTTACTTGCCTGCAGAATTTAAGCTCAGGTATCTTCTGCAGTATCTGCAGCTTTGTCTGCTTTTCCTACTTTAAAGGGAAAACGCAAGAGGAAAATTAGAGATTCAGATAGTAAGGTTTCTGCTCCACCTACTGCTACGCAGGTTGCTCTTCCTCATAAGTCTGATGAGGAGGATACATCAGTAGCCTCTGAGGGTGAAATCTCAGATTTAGACAGTATAATTCCTTCATCTGATGCTGAAGTAGTGACCTTCAGATGTTAGCTTGAACACCTTTGTGCTTGTTAAAGGAGGTTTGGCTACTTTGGATAACTCTGATACTCCTGTCGTTGTCAACCCTAAGAAATTTAGTAAACTTTATATCTACTATGAGTGGAGGTGTTTCCTGTTCCAGACCATGCAACAGAGATTATTTCACAAGAATGGGAGAAGCCAGGGATACCTTTTTCCTCGTCTCCTTCTTTAAAAGGCGCACGGTGCCTACAGTAGAAGGGACCATTTATACACTGGCTAAGAGAACTACTATCTCTATAGAGGATAGCTGCTCTTTTAAGATACAATGGATAAGATGTATGTTCATCAAGGTCTTCAATGGTAACCTGCAGTTTGTATTGCCTCTGTGTCAAGTGCGGCATCTTATGGTGCAACGCCTTGTCTGATTCAATTTTGGTAGAGACTCCTGGAAGGAGATCCAAGACAGAATTAAGGCTCTCAAGCTGGCCAATTCCTTCATTTCTGATGCTACCATGTGAGTTATTAAACTGGGAGCCAAGATATCGGGTTTCGCTGTGCTAGCCCGCAGGGTGTTGTGGCTAAAATCTTGGTCAGCGGATGCTTCCTCTAAATCCAAGGTTCTGGTGCTTCCTTACAAGGGTAAGATCTTGTTTGGACCTGGTCTGGCAGAAATAATAAAGAAAGGGTCTTTTCAAACACAAGGCAAGAAGAATTGACCTAAAGGTAGTCAAAGTAATTTTCTTTCCTTTCGTAAATTCGAAGGAAAGTCTTCCTCTCCCCTCTTCCAAGCAGGAACAGTCAAAGTCTTCTTGGAAACCCAATCTGTCTTGGAACAAGGGGAAGCAATCTAAGAAACCCACAGCTAAGTCTAAATCAGCATGAAGGGTTTGCCCTCCCGATCCGGGATCAGATTAAGTGGGGGGGCAGATTCTCCCTTTTTTTTTCAAGCATGGATATGAGATGTCCCAGATCCTTGGACTGTGGACATAGTGTCTTAGGGTTACAAAATAGAATTCAATTATCTTCCTCCCAAGGGCAGATTTCACCTCTCAAGTTTATCTGCAAATCAGGTAAAAAGAGAGGCATTCCTGAACTGTGTTCGGGATCTTCTTTCTTGGGAGTGATTGTTCCTGTTCCAGTAAGGGAACAGGGTCTAGGATTATATTCAAACCTGTTTGTGGTTCTCAAAAAAGAGGGAACTTTTCAAGCCATTCTAGACCTAAAGTATCTCAACAAGTTGCTCAGGGTACCATCCTTCAAAATGGAAACCATTCGTTCCATTCTTCGTTTGGTCTAAGACGGTCAGTTCATGATGACCATAGACCTGAAGAATGTGTTTCTTTATGTTCCCATCCACAGGGATCATCACTAGTTCCTGAGATTCGCCTTTTTAGACAAACACTTTCAGTTTGTAGCTCTTACGTTTGGCCTTGCCACAGCTCCCAGAATTTTCTCAAGGCTTCTGGGGGCTCTCTTGGCAGTGATCAGGTCTTGGGGAATTGCAGTAGCGCCTTACCTGGAAGCTACAAGGGTAGTTTTCTTAAGGATCTTAATAGATTCCCTATCAATAAAAAAAATTCAGACAGAGGTCAGAAAATCAAAGATTATTTCTTCTTGCCTCTCTCTGCAGTCTACTGTTCAGCCATCAGTGGCTCTATGTATGGAAGTAATTGGTCTGATGGTCGCTTCCATGGACATCATTCCCTTTGCTCGATTCCATTTGAGAGCTCTGCAGTTATGCATGCTCAGGCAATGGAACGGAGCTCATTCGGATCTGTCTCAGAGGATAGATCTAGACAGTTGACAAGAGACTCTCTCCCGTGGTGGCTTTCTCAGGAGCATCTATCTCAGGGCACATGCTTCCAGAGATCTTCCTGGGTGTTTGTGACCACGGACGCTAGCCTGCTGGGCTGGGAAGCAGTCTGGGACCCGTTAAAGGCGCAGGGACTATGAACTCGAGAGGAGTCTGCTCTCCCCATAAACATCTTGGAGTTGAGAGCAATTTACAATGCTCTGATGGCTTGGCCTCAGTTTTCCTTAGCCCAGTTTATCAGGTTCCAATTGGATGACATCATCTCTGTGGCTTACATCAACCACCAGGGAGGAACTCAGAGTACTTAAGCCATGAAGGAGGTATCTCGTATTGTTTGGTGGGAGGAAGCTTACAATTAATGTCTATCTGCCATCCATATTCCAGGAGTGGACTACTGGAGAGCGGATTTCCTAAGCAGACAGATGTTTTTTTCCCGGGCAGTGGGCTCTTCACCCGAAAGTGTGTTCCCTCAAATGGCGGGTGCTGTAGTTGGATCTGATGACGTCTCAGCAGAACGCTAAGCTTCCAAGGTATGGTTCAAGCTCAAAAGATCCGCAGGCTGTCCTGATAGATGCTCTGGCGGTTCCGTGCGATTTCAGTCTAGCATGTCGGTTGCCTCTGTTTGTTCTCCTTCCACAAGTCATTACTCGTATCAGACAGAAGAGAGCATTGTTAATTCCAATAGCTCATGCATGGCCTCGCAGGTTCTGGTATGCAGACCTAGAGAAGATGTCATCACTTCCACCTTGGAGGTTGCCTCTGAGGAAGGACCTTCTAACTCAGGGTCCATTCCTTCTTCCAAATCTCATTTCTCTGAAGCTGACTGCTCTGAGATTGAACGCTTGTTCTGTCTAAGCACGGTTTTTCTGAGTGGGTCATTGAAACCTTCATGCTCGCAGGCCTGTTACTAGAAGGATTTACCATACGGTATGGCATAAATACCTTTATTGGTGTGAATCCAAGGGCTACCTTGGAGTAGGGTCAGGATTCCTAGGATTTTGTCTTTTCTCCAAGAAGGTCTGGAGATGGAATTGTCAGTCAGTTCTCTGAAGGGTCAGATTTTTGCAATATCTTTTTTGTTGTTCAAGCATCTGGCGGATGTGCCAGATGTACAATCTTTTTGTCAGGCCCTGGTCAGAATCAGGCCTGTGTTTAAGTCTGTTGCTCCTCCTTGGAGCCTTATCCTTGTTTTTCAAGTTTTGCAGCAAGCTCCGTTTCAGCCAATGCATTCCATAGATATTAAGTTGTTATCTTGGAAGGTTTTGTTTCTTATTGCTATCTCTTCTGCTCAGAGAGTCTCAGAACTCTCGGCTTTGCAGTATGATTCGCCTTACCTTATCTTTCATGCTATTAAGGCAGTTCTTTGTACTAAGTTGGGTTTTCTTCCTAAAGTGGTTTCAGATAGAAATATTAATAAGGAACTTGTTGTTCCTTCTCTATATCCTAATCCTCCTTCTTATAAGGAAATTTTGTTGCACAACTTGGATGTTCTAAAATTCTACCTGCAGGCGACGAAGGATTTTCGCCTGGCCTGTTTGTTTGTTTGTTTGTTTCTGTGAAAAGCGTAAAGGTCAGAAGGCTACTGCTATTTCTTTTTCCCACTGGTTGAGAAGTATACCTTGTTTATCTTATGAGACTGCTGCTGGTCAGCAGCCTCCTGAGAAAATTAGAGCTCATTCCAGTAGGGCTGTCTCCTTTTCTTGGGTTTTTTGAAATGAAGCTTCTGTGGAACAGATTTGCAAGGCTGCAACTTGGTCCTCTCTGCATACTTTTTCCAAATTTTCCAAATTTGATTATTTGCCTCAGGTGAGGCTTCTTTTGTGAGAAAGGTTCTTCAAGCGATGGTGTCTTCTGTTTTAGGTCTGCCTGTCTTGTTATCCCTCCCTAGTCATCTGTATCCTCTAGCTTGGATATTGGTTCCTAATAGTAATTGATGACTTCATGTACTCTTCATATCTTAGGAAAGAAAACAAAATTTATGCTTACCCGCTAAATTTCTTTCTTTCCGGATATGGAGAGTCCATGACCCCACCCTTGAATTTAGGAGAGTTATTTTTTTACTAAATCTCAGTCACCTCTACACCTTTGTGTTATTCCTTTTTTCCATTTTCCTTTCGGTCGAATGACTGGGGATTATAGGTAGGAGAGTGACACTTAACAGCTTTGCTGTTGTGCTCTTTGCCTCCACCTGCTGGCCAGGAGTGATATTCCTACTAGTAATTGATGACGTCATGGACTCTCCATATCCGTAAATAAATACATTTATCAGGTAAGCATAAATTTAGTTTTTAATTATTTTGGATAATTTATTTTTTTATTTTTTGTAATCTTAGTATTTATTTATTTTTTTTCGTAATTTTAGTGTTTTTGTTTTTTCGTAGTATTAGGTTTATTTAAATGTGTAATTTAGGTTTTTTATTCTTTCGTAGTGTTAGTTTTTTTAATCATGTAATTTAGGATTTTTTAATTGGTAGTTTATTTTATTTTATTAGAATAGTTATTTTAGGCTAATTTATAGTTTAATCTTAGATTTTTTTTAATTTCACAAGTAAGTATATTTATTTTAAGATAGTTATATTGTAACTATTAATTTAAAGTTTGAGTGGGGTGTTAGGTTTAGGGGTTAATAGGTTTAGTTTATTAGTTATGATGTGGGGCTGGCGGTTTAGGGGGTAATAAGTTTAGTTCATTAGTTGGAATGTGGGGGGCTGGAGGTTTAGGGGTTAATCCTTTATTATTATGTTGGCAATGTGGGGGGCTGGCGGTTTAGGGGTTAATAGGTTTATATAGTGTTGGCAATGTGGGTGGGGTGGCGGATTAGGGGTTAATAGGTTTATTTAATAGTCGCGATGTGGTGTGGGCGGCGAATTAGGGGTTAATAAGTTTAATGAAGTGTTTGCAATGCGGGAGGGGTGGCGGTTTAGGGGTTAATAGGTAGTTTATAGGTGTTAGTGTACTTTGTAACATTTTAGTTATGAGTTTTGTGAAACATTTTTGCTTTGCAAAATCCATAACTACTGGTCTCAGATCGGAGCATGTCAGTATAGGCTGTAACGCAAGCATTTTAGCCGGACTGCACAACCTGTAATACGGCGCTATGGAAAATCCAGCACTCAAAAAAATGACAATTGAGTGCAGGATTTGGAAGTTGCGGTATAGATATACAGCTGTGACTTGTAATATGCGTTACCTGCCATTCCATGCGCAAATGGACAATTTTTCAGCAGTATAGCCGTTACCGCACCATAACGCAGAACTTGTAAACTAGCCGATTGTTTGTTAAAGGGCAGTCTAGTAAAAATTAAACTTTCATGATTCAGATAGAGCATGCAATTTTAAACAACTTTTCAATTTACTTTTATAATCAAATTTGCTTTGGTATTCTTTGTTGAAAGGTAACCTAGGTGTGCTCATATGCTAATTTCTAAGCCCTTAAAGGGAGCCTACCTCTTATTTCAATGCATTTTGACCATTTTGCAGCTATACAGTGCTAGTTCATGTGCGCAATATAGATAACATTGAGCTCATTACCGGGGAGTTATTTATCAGTCAGCACTGATTGGCTAAAATGCAAGTGTCTCAAAAGAACTGAAATGAGGAAGCAGTCTGCAGAGGCTTAGATACAAGGTAATCACAGAGGTAAAAACTGTATTTATATAACCATGGTGGTTATGTAAAACTGGGGAATGGGTAATAAAGGGATAATCTATCTTTATAAACAATAGAAATTCTGGAATAGACTGTCCCTTTAATTATCAAACATCTGTTCAGTCATTCCTGGAGCTACAGTTCTTTCTAGTCTTCTATATTATCTAAAATGAAATCTGAACCTGAAGATATATTGGAAACCAATATCTTTTAACAAAGAATGTCACTACTTTGTTACATCTAAATACAACAGATTAATTAAATATTAGCTTTTGTTCATTTAACCCTTTAAGGACACAGCTTTCTGTTTGCTCAATTGTTTTATGACGGAAAAATTCCGTCATATGTCCTTAAGAGGTTAAATGTACTTTTGAGCAATATTTGTGTGCTACTAATTCAGCACAAAACTAAAAGGGTTATAGCAAGATACACACCTGTCCATCCTTCTTATTGGGTGAATCAAAGTTCTCCAGGAAGTGTTGAAACACTTGCCTCTCATTCCACTCTCCATTCTGATATTTTCTATGGCATTTAGGATTGTAAACACCCTTAAGGTCTTCGACTGTTATTATTCCATCCCCAGTCCTATCCATTTTGTGAAAGGCATCAAGAATGACCTGTCTACGTGCACTGGACATTGGAGGCTGTAGAAAGTGAGAAATGGTTTTATTACTGCATATTACCATTGGTTTAATCATAATATAATCCTTCCTTCTAAATACTCCTATTGCTGCAGATATCCTCCCCGCAAACTACTTATATTCCTTAACCCCTTCACTACCGGGAATTTCAGAGAAGCACTTGCCCAAAATACTGGAGTATGTTTAGCATTTTATGCTATCACTCCATTTAAACAGAAATAGAGCCTTGTTTTTTTTTTTATTTACTTGTCAAAACTATATACGTAAGGTATTTATCTAGGCCCATTATTAGGCTGACCATATTGCCGCTTTAAGAAGGAACACATATGAAAAATACATATGTGAGGGTTCTTATACAAAACCATTTCTTTAAACAGCCCTGACATATGTATTTTTCATATGTGTCCCTTTTTAAAGTGGCAATATGGTCAGCCTACCCATTATGGTATATTTCATGCTACCATTTCACCGCCAAATGCGATCATATGAAACCGCCCGTATGACGTATATATATGTACGTCACATTGGGTAAAGGGGTTAATTTAACATAATAACCTAAGGCCACCATATAATTCATCATGGTGCTCCCCTCCCTGCATTCCTTATTATTGATACATATAACTTCTCCATAAAACTACTTAGATCTACCATTAAAGGGACATGAAACCCTATTCTTTTTATTTCATGATTCAGATAGAGCATGTCATTTTAAGCAACTTTCTAATTTACTTATATTGTCACATTTTCTTTGTTCTCTTGATATCTTTTGTTGAAAAGCAGGGGCGTAAGCTCAGTAACTTGCACATGTCTAGAGCGCTATCCATTTACAAGAACACTAGATGGCAGCACTATTTCCTGTCATGTAGTGCTCCAGATGTCTACTTAGGTATCTCTTCAGCAAAGAATATCATGGGAACAAACTAAATATGATAATAGAAGTAAATTAGAAACTTTTTAAAAATGGTATATTCTGTCTGAATCACATAAGAAAATAGTTGGTTTTTATAGTCATTTAATTAAAACAGGTGGGAAAGCTTTATGCAAGCAGTATGGCTCATGAGAAGCCAATCATTTACCTACTTATATGTAATCTCTTTACTGCATTCATTTTAATACACAAAATGACATTTCTTTCATGTAATTAGCAAGAGTCCATGAGCTAGTGACGTATGGGATATACATTCCTACCAGGAGGGGCAAAGTTTCCCAAACCTCAAAATGCCTACAAATACACCCCTCACCACACCCACAATTCAGTTTTACAACTTTGCCTCCGATGGAGGTGGTGAAGTAAGTTTGTGCTAGATTCTACGTTGATATGCGCTCCGCAGCAAGTTGGAGCCCGGTTTTCCTCTCAGCGTACAGTGAATGTCAGAGGGATGTGAGGAGAGTATTGCCTATTTGAATACAGTGATCTCCTTCTACGGGGTCTATTTCATAGGTTCTCTGTTATCGGTCGTAGAGATTCATCTCTTACCTCCCTTTTCAGATCGACGATATACTCTTATATATACCATTACCTCTACTGATTCTCGTTTCAGTACTGGTTTGGCTTTCTACTACATGTAGATGAGTGTCCTGGGGTAAGCAAGTCTTATTTTCTGTGACACTCTAAGCTATGGTTGGGCACTTTTATATAAAGTTCTAAATATATGTATTCAAACATTTATTTGCCTTGACTCAGGATGTTCAACGTTCCTTATTTCAGACAGTCAGTTTCATATTTGGGATAATGCATTTGAATCAATCATTTTTTCTTACCTTAAAAAATTTGACTCTTTTTTCCCTGTGGGCTGTTAGGCTTGCGGGGGCTGAAAATGCTTCATTTTATTGCGTCATTCTTGGCGCGGACTTTTTTGGCGCAAAAATTTTTTCTGTTTCCGGCGTCATACGTGTCGCCGGAAGTTGCGTCATTTTTGACGTTCTTTTGCGTCAAAAGTGTCGGCGTTCCGGATGTGGCGTCATTTTTGGCGCCAAAAGCATTTAGGCGCCAAATAATGTGGGCGTCTTATTTGGCGCTAAAAAAATATGGGCGTCACTTTTGTCTCCACATTATTTAAGTCTCATTATTTATTGCTTCTGGTTGCTAGAAGCTTGTTCACTGGCATTTTTTTTCCCATTCCTGAAACTGTCATTTAAGGAATTTGATCAATTTTGCTTTATATGTTGTTTTTTCTATTACATATCGCAAGATGTTCCACGTTGCAACTGAGTCAGAAGATACTTCAGGAAAATCGCTGCCCGGTGCTGGAGCTACCAAAGCTAAGTGTATCACTTTTGGTATCTGTTCCTTCAGCTGTTGTTTGTATTAAATGTTATGACAAACTTGTTAATGCAGATAAAATTTCCTTTAGTACTGTTACATTACCTGTTGCTGTTCCGTCAACATCTAATACTCAGAGTGTTCCTGATAACATAAGAGATTTTGTTTCTAAATCCATTAAGAAGGCTATGTCTGTTATTTCTCCTTCTAGTATACATAAAAGTCTTTTAAAACTTCTCTTTTTTCAGATGAATTTTTAAATGAACATCATCATTCTGATACTGATAATGGTTCTTCTGGTTCAGAAGTTTCTGTCTCAGAGGTTGATGCTGATAAATCTTTGTATTTGTTCAAGATGGAATTTATTTGTTCTTTATTTAAAGAAGTATTAATTGCATTAGAAATAGAGGATTCTGGTCCTCTTGATACTAAAACTAAACGTTTAAATAAGGTTTTTAAATCTCCTGTAGTTATTCCAGAAGTGTTTCCTGTCCCTGATGCTATTTCTGAAGTAATTTCCAGGGAATGGAATAATTTGGTTTACTCCTTTTAAAACGTTTTAAGCAATTATATCCTGTGCCATCTGACAGATTAGAGTTTGGGACAAAATCCCTAAATTTAATGGGGCTGTCTCTACTCCTGCTATATTTTTAGCGAATGTTGCTGCAGCTTCAACTTTTTGGTTAGAAGCTTTAGCGCAACAAGTAACAGATCATAATTCTCATAGCATTATTATTCTATAACATGCTAATTATTTTATTTGTGATGCCATCTTTGATATCATTAGAATTGATGTCAGGTATATGTCTCTAACTATTTTAGCTAGAAGAGCTTTATGGCTTAAAACTTGGAATGCTGATATGTCTTCTAAGTCAACTTTGCTATCCCTTTCTTTCCAGGGTAATAAATTATTCGGTTCTCAGTTGGATTCTTTTATCTCAACTGTTACTGGAAGGAAGGGAACTTTTTACCACAGGATAAAAAAATCTGAGGTAAATTTAGGTCTAATAATTGTTTTCGTTCCTTTCATCACAACAAGGAACAAAAGCCTGATCCTTCATCCTCAGGAGCGGTATCAGTTTGGAAACCTTCTTCACTTTGGAATATATCCAAGCCTTATAGAAACCCAAAGCCAGCTCCTAAGTCCCCATGAAGGTGCGGCCCTCATTCCAGCTCAGCTGGTATGGGGCAGTTTACGTTCTTTTCAAAGAAATTTGGATCAATTCCGTTCACAATCTCTGGTTTCAGAACATTGTTTCAGAAGGGTACAGAATTGGCTTCAAGTTAAGGCCTCCTGCAAAGAGATTTTTTTCTTTCCCGTGTCCCAGTAAACCCAGCAAAGGCTCAAGCATTTCTGAAATGTGTTTCAGATCTAGAGTTGGCTGGAGTAATTATGCCAGTTCCAGTTCTGGAACAGGGGCTGGGGTTTTATTCTATCTCTTCATTGTACCAAAGAAGGTCAATTCCTTCAGACCAGTTCCGGATCTATCAATTTTGAATCGTTATGTAAGGATACCAACATTCAAGATGGTAGCTGTAAGGACTATCCTGCCTTTTGTTCAGCAAGGGCATTATATGTCTACAATAGATTTACAGGATGCATATCTGCATATTCCGATTCATCCAGTTCACTTTTAGTTTCTGAGATTCTCTTTTTTAGACAAGCATTACCAGTTTTGTGGCTCTACCGTTTGGCTTAGCATCAGCTCCAAGAATTTTTACAAAGGTTCTCGGTGCCCTTCTGTCTGTATTCAGAGAACAGGGTATTGGTATTTCCTTATTTGGACGATATCTTGGTACTTGCTCAGTCTTCACATTTTACAGAATCTCATACGAATCGACTTGTGTTGTTTCTTCAAGATCATGGTTGGAGGATCAATTTACCAAAAAGTTCATTGATTCCTCAGACAAGGGTAACCTTTTTTAGGTTTCCAGGTAGATTCAGTGTCTATGACTCTGTCTTTGTCAGACAAGAGAAGTCTAACATTGATATCAGCTTGTCAAAACCTTCAGTCACAATCATTCCCTTTGGTAGCCTTATGCATGGAAATTTTAGGTCTTATGACTGCTGCATCGGACGCGATCTCCTTTGCTCATTTTCACATGCGACCTCTTCAGCTCTGTATGCTGAGCCAATGGTGTAGGGATTACACAAAGATATCTCAATTAATATCTTTAAAACCGATTGTACGACACTCTCTGACGTGGTGGACAGATCACCATCGTTTAGTTCAGGGGGCTTCTTTTGTTCTTCCGACCTGGACTGTAATTTCAACAGATGCAAGTCTTACAGGTTGGGGAGCTGTGTGGGGGTCTCTGACAGCACAAGGGGTTTGGGAATCTCAGGAGGTGAGATTACCGATCAATATTTTGGAACTCCGTGCAATTTTCAGAGCTCTTCAGTCTTGGCCTCTTCTGAAGAGAGAGTCGTTCATTTGTTTTCAGACAGTCAATGTCACAACTATGGCATACATCAATCATCAAGGAGGGACTCACAGTCCTCTGGCTATGAAAGAAGTATCTCGAATTCTGGTTTGGGCGGAATCCAGCTCCTGTCTAATCTCTGCGGTTCATTTCCCAGGTATAGACAATTAGGAAGCGGATTATCTCAGTCGTCAAACGTTGTATCCGGGCGAATGGTCTCTTCACCCAGAGGTATTTCTTCAGATTGTTCAAATGTGGGAACTTCCAGAAATAGATCTGATGGTTTCTCATCTAAACAAGAATCTTCCCAGGTATCTGTTCAGACCCCGGGATCCTCAGGCGGAGGCAGTGAATGCATTATCACTTCCTTGGAAGTATCATCCTGCCTATATCTCTCCGCCTCTAGTTCTTCTTCCAAGAGTAATCTCCAAGATTCTGAAGGAATGCTCGTTTGTTCTGCTGGTAGCTCCAGCATGGACGGATTCTTTTTTGGATGGCCTCTTGCCAACCGTGGGCTCTTCCGTTAAGACCAGACCTTCTGTCGCAAGGTCCTTTTTTCCATCAGGATCTCAAATCTTTAAATTTAAGGGTATGGAGATTGAATCCTTGATTCTTGGTCAAAGAGGTTTCTCTGACTCTGTGATTAATACTATGTTACAGGCTCGTAAATCTGTATCTAGAGAGATATATTATAGAGTCTGGAAGACTTATATTTCTTAGTGTCTTCTCATCATTTTTCCTGGCATTCTTTTAGAATTCCGAGAATTTTTTTACAGTTTCTTCAGGATGGTTTAGATAAAGGTTTGTCCGCAAGTTCCTTGACAGGACAAATCTCTGCCCTTTCTGTTCTTTTTCACAGAAAGATTGCTAATCTTCCTGATATTCATTGTTTTGTACAAGACTTGGTTCGTATAAAACCTGTCATTCAGTCAATTTCTCCTCCTTGGAGTTTGAATTTGGTTCTGGGGGCTCTTCTAGCTCCTCCTTTTGAACCCATGCATTAATTTGGACATTAAACATCTTTCTTGGAAAGTTTTGTTTCTTTTGGCCATCTCTTCTGCCAGAAGAGTCTCTGAATTATCTGCTCTTTCTTGTGAGTCTCCTTTTCTGATTTTTCATCAGGATAAGGCGGTGTTGCGAACTTCTTTTGAATTTTTTCCTAAGGTTGTGTATTCTAACAATATTAGTAGAGAAATTGTGGTTCCTTCATTATGTCCTAATCCTAAGAATTCTAAGGAGAAATCATTGCATTCTTTGGATGTTGTTAGAGCTTTGTAATATTATGTTGAAGCTACTAAGTCTTTCCGAAAGACTTCTAGTCTATTTTTCATCTTTTCTGGTTCTAGAAAAAGCCAGAAAGCTTCTGCCATTTCTTTGGCATCTTGGTTGAAATCTTTAATTCATCATGCCTATGTCGAGTCGGGTAAAACTCCGCCTCAAAGGATTACAGCTCATTCTACTAGGTCAGTTTCTACTTCCTGGGCGTTTAGGAATGAAGCTTCGGTTGATCAGATTTGCAAAGCAGCAACTTGGTCCTCTTTGCATACTTTTACTAAATTCTACCATTTTGATGTGTTTTCTTCTTCTGAAGCAGTTTTTGGTAGAAAAGTACTTCAGGCAGCGGTTTCAGTTTGAATCTTCTGCTTATGTTTTCATTAAACTTTATTTTGGGTGTGGATTATTTTCAGCAGGAATTGGCTGTCTTTATTTTATCCCTCCCTCTCTAGTGACTCTTGCGTGGAAAGATCCACATCTTGGGTAGTCATTATCCCATACGTCACTAGCTCATGGACTCTTGCTAATTACATGAAAGAAAACATAATTTATGTAAGAACTTACCTGATAAATTCATTTCTTTCATATTAGCAAGAGTCCATGAGGCCCACCCTTTTTGTGGTGGTTATGATTTTTTTGTATAAAGCACAATTATTCCAATTCCTTATTTTATATGCTTTCGCACTTTTTTCTTATCACCCCACTTCTTGGCTATTCGTTAAACTGATTTGTGGGTGTGGTGAGGGGTGTATTTATAGGCATTTTAAGGTTTGGGAAACTTTGCCCCTCCTGGTAGGAATGTATATCCCATACGTCACTAGCTCATGGACTCTTGCTAATATGAAAGAAATGAATTTATCAGGTAAGTTCTTACATAAATTATGTTTTTTACGGTTTGGTGTCCTTTTAACAGGGACACAAATATGGAGGTAAATATGGAGATGGAGGTAAACATTACATGTAGTAAAAAGTATTATATTATTATTATAATAAGTATATAAGTATTATTTAAAGGAACACTAAAGTCAAAAACAACTTTCTAAATAACTTCCATTATCTAAATGTGCACAATCTTTTTATATGTACATTTCCTGAGGCATCAGCTCATACTGAGCATGTGGAAGATTTTACAGAATATGCATTAATGTATTTTATGATTGGCTGACAGCTGTCACATGATGCATGCTAAAAGGAAAATGGAACTAACTTTATAATTTGTCAGGAAAAAATCTAAAATATCATTTAAAATTCCAATTTTGAATTACGTGAGAACTTGGTCTAAAAAATACTTCTATTTCATATATATATATATACATACACACACATTTGTGTATCCTACTACATTTCTTGAAATGGTCCATGTTTCTTACCCTAAGTGAGTTTAAGAATTCATCAAAGTTAATGGTGCCATTTCCATTTATGTCAAACTGGTGGAAGATTACTTGCACTTCAGCTGGCTGTAAAGAAACACCATAGTTCTGAAGACCTTTGGAAAACTCTTCCATGTCTAGGCAATTGCTGCGGTTATCATCCATGATACGGAAAGCCCTGCATTTGTAAAGGATTCAGAAAGAATGGTTAAAAGAGAGATAAATTATTAAAAATACCATGAATAGAGGCCAAGGAGTTAGGACCTTATAGGATTTTAAATGAAATAGACAGTAAACACCTTGGGATTGTAATACAAAATGTTTAGTTGTGCATAGTAAAACAACTTTTGTATATCCTTTCATCACTGTGACGAGCTTTCTCTACTCCAGTAAGTAGAGATGTGCACTTCTTTCGTTACGAATACACATTTGTAATGAAAAACGAATATTCGTTTAGTTTTGATGAAACAAATATCCAAATGAATGTTCCAACATAAATGAAAGAAAACAAATAAATTCTGATGAAATTCGTCAGTATTCATACGGTTTCTTTCTTTCTTTTTAAGTTTAATACTTACATTTTGCGTGCTAGAGAGCTTGATAACCTGTTCCTCTTCTTGCCAGAGCACCAGCTACAATAACAGGAGGCTTGGTACGGTCGGTTAGTAGATAGCATTAAGCCTGCTGTTAGCGTGGCGGGGGGTCTAGCAAGATGAGGATCGAGTTAGTGTGTTCCCCAGCATGCAAAATGTCATTATAAAGCTACAGGTGAACTTTTTCAAAGTAGCTTTGAACATTTAAAAAAAAAAATATATATATTGAAAATGAATGTAAATATTTAACTAAAATTCAGTATTCATTTCGTTTTAAACAAAACGAATAATGAATAGTTCAGCCAACAAATATTGGGGGAAACTAATTTCCCCAAATGTTCGTTACAAAAATTTCGTCCAAAACAAAATTTTCTTGGCTACACAAGCCCTACCAGTAACTTGTCAGGACTAGATACTCCAATAAGACAAGTGTTGGCCGGAGTTTGATTATTGAAAACAATAGCCGCAAACAAGGTCTTAATTAGTTTTTTTTTTTTAAAGTTTAGACTTGTCTGATATGTTATTCTACTGCAAGACAAGAGAAATGTCTTGTTATTGCCAGGTGTTTACTGTCCCCTTAAGTTAATTATGTATCGGTTATCTAGGAGTGATCTGTTGACATTTGGTTCAATTTATTTTAATTCTACCATATATAAAATGGAATTCTTTTGGCTACTGATATACTTTTGGTTATGAACAACACAATGGGGCCTATCTATCAAGCTCCGAATGGAGCTTGATGCCCCGTGTTTCTGGCGAGCCTGCAGGCTCGCCAGAAACAGCAGTTATGAAGCAGCGGTCACAAAGACCGATGCTCCATAACCTGTCCGCCTGCTCAAAACAGGCGGACAGATATCACCGGAAATCAACCCGAACGAGTACGATCAGGGTTGATTGACACCCCCCTGCTGGCGGTCCATTGGCCGCGAGTCTGCAGGGGGCGGCATATTGCTCGCCGTATTCAGCGAGTTCTGGCGGACCTGATCTGCACTGTCGGATCAGGTCCGCTAGACTTTGATAAATTGGGGCCAATGCCACTAACCCTCCTTGACGCCTTGTTCTTGGACAAGAGTAAAGTCTGGAAAACGTATACCAAATTGTATATCTTAATGATTTTGGGCTAGATTACAAGTGAGGCGCAAACAGTTTTGCGCAAGTGATATTGTCTTTTCGCAAGCCTTTTTAATTGCAGTAATATTAAAAGTTGAGCGAAATAGCCATTTATGCTTCAATCCTTACCACAATCTCAGAGCTGTGGTTAACTGTTTTCCAAAACTAAAAAGTTGCACAAAACACTTAAAAAATACATTAAAAAGTACAGTTACACTCATATTAACACTCTAATAAAAGTTTTTTTTTAATAACAAAATTGCACAAAAAAGTTATACGGGCTCAAAGATGCAAAAGTACTTTAACATAGAGATACATACACATACATTGCTAAAGATGTATTTGTAGGTATATAGATATGTCTATATATGAGTACATATATATTAATGTATTTATATGTGTATATATGTATTGACAGACATATATACACATATAAACACATAAAATATATATGTATATATATATATATAAGTGCATTATAGCCCTTTGCCATTAATTAGATGAAAAGTTGTAAAAATATATATATGCTAATGCGAATATGCTATGTTGTTTGTGCGATGGGGGTTTTTTTCAACAAATGTTTTCCATTTACTAGGGGAAATGCGAAAATGCAATCACATTTGTGCGATCTTGGTTTTTTTTCAACTTTTTTTTCTCTCCATTGATTTCTATGGGGGAATGCATGCACGTACATGCGAAAAGATTAGTTAGGATTTTTCTGCTATTTGGGTTAACGCTGCTGGTGCAACGCCGCCCCCTGCAGACTCGCAGCCAATCGGCCGCCAGCAGGGAGGTGTACTCGATCAGGTTGAATTGTGGCGATTCCTGTCTGCCTCATCAGAGCAGGCGGACAGGGTTATGAAGCAGCGGTCTTTAGACCGCTGCTTCATAACTGCTGTTTCTGGTGAGCCTGAAGACTCGCCAGAAACACGTGGTGTGGCGTCAAGTTCCATTCGGAGCTTGATAAATAGGCCCCTTAGTATCTGATAGTTCTTGCATTATTGTTACAGTGTATTTTATATAACTTTTGTACACTTCAGATATATAAGAAAACTTGATTTTTATTGCAGTATCAAATCTGTATCAATATATTTGCAGCTGATTTTCTGTGAACTGCCATAGAAGTGATGGTTCATGAAACTGAAGGTATAAATCGGAATAGTGTACGAACAAATAATGACAAAATAGTAAAGAATAAAAGAAAAAATGTATTGATAAATAAGAACAACTAGATATGGAACTAATAGAGGTTTTACTAAAATATAAGAATTTAAAATTACCAGAAAGATGAAACAAAACAAAAAGAAGTTGATATAGATATATAAGAGGTTCTTATGCAAAAATTTAAAGAGACAAAACATAAAATTATCTAATAGTTAAAGTCAGCAATACACTACAGGAGGAACTAGCTGAACACATCTGGTGAGCCAACGACAAGAGGCCACCAATCACCAGTCATTTCAACTATAGATACCAAGAGAACAAACTAAGGCCTAGATTTGGAGTTCGGCGGTAAAAGGGCTGTTAACGCTCCGCGGGCTTTTTTCTGGCCGCACCATAAATTTAACTCTGGTATCGAGAGTTCAAACAAATGCTGCGTTAGGCTCCAAAAAAGGAGCGTAGAGCATTTTTACCGCAAATGCAACTCTCGATACCAGAGTTGCTTACGGACGCGGCCGGCATCAAAAACGTGCTCGTGCACGATTCCCCCATAGGAAACAATGGGGCTGTTTGAGCTGAAAAAAAACCTAACACCTGCAAAAAAGCAGCGTTCAGCTCCTAACGCAGCCCCATTGTTTCCTATGGGGAAACACTTCCTACGTCTGCACCTAACACTCTAACATGTACCCCGAGTCTAAACACCCCTACCCTTACACTTATTAACCCCTAATCTGCTGACCCCGCTATCGCTGACCCCTGCATTACAGTTTTAACCCCTAATCTTCCGCTCCGTAAACCGCCGCAACCTACGTTATCCCTATGTACCCCTAATCTGCTGCCCTAACATCGCCGACCCCTATGTTATATTTATTAACCCCTAATCTGCCCCCCACAACGTCGCCGACACCTGCCTACACTTATTAACCCCTAATCTGCCGAGCGGACCTGAGCGCTACTATAATAAAGTTATTAACCCCTAATCCGTCTCACTAACCCTATCATAAATAGTATTAACCCCTAATCTGCCCTCCCTAACATCGCCGACACCTACCTTCAATTATTAACCCCTAATCTTCCGATCGGAGCTCACCGCTATTCTAATAAATGTATTAACCCCTAAAGCTAAGTCTAACCCTAACACTAACACCCCCCTAACTTAAATATAATTTACATATAACGAAATAAATTAACTCTTATTAAATAAATGATTCCTATTTAAAGCTAAATACTTACCTGTAAAATAAACCCTAATATAGCTACAATATAAATTATAATTATATTTTAGCTATTTTAGGATTAATATTTATTTTACAGGCAACTTGGTATTTATTTTAACTAGGTACAATAGCTATTAAATAGTTAAGAACTATTTAATAGTTACCTAGTTAAAATAATTACAAAATTACCTGTAAAATAAATCCTAACCTAAGATATAATTAAACCTAACACTACCCTATCAATAAAATAATTAAATAAACTACCTACAATTACCTACAATTAACCTAACACTACACTATCAATAAATAAATTAAATACAATTGCTACAAATAAATACAATTAAATAAACTAGCTAAAGTACAAAAAATAAAAAAGAACTAAGTTACAGAAAATAAAAAAATATTTACAAACATAAGAAAAATATTACAACAATTTTAAACTAATTACACCTACTCTAAGCCCCCTAATAAAATAACAAAGCCCCCCAAAATAAAAAATTCCCTACCCTATTCTAAATTTAAAAAGTTACAAGCTCTTTTACCTTACCAGCCCTGAACAGGGCCCTTTGCGGGGCATGCCCCAAGAAGTTCAGCTCTTTTGCCTGTAAAAGAAAACATACAATACCCCCCCCCCAACATTACAACCCACCACCCACATACCCCTAATCTAACCCAAACCACCCTTAAATAAACCTAACACTAAGCCCCTGAAGATCTTCCTACCTTGTCTTCACCATACCAGGTTCACCGATCCGTCCTGGCTCCGATATCTTCATCCAACCCAAGCGGGGGCTAGACATCCACTGAAGAAGTCCAGAAGAGGGTCCAAAGTCTTCCTCCTATCCGGCAAGAAGAGGACATCCGGACCGGCAAACATCTTCTCCAAGCGGCATCTTCGATCTTCTTCCATCCGGTGCGGAGCGGGTCCATCTTGAAGCAGGCGACGCGGATCCATCCTCTTCTTCCGATGTCTCCCGACGAATGACGGTTCCTTTAAGGGACGTCATCCAAGATGGCGTCCCTCGAATTCCGATTGGCTGATAGGATTCTATCAGCCAATCGGAATTAAGGTAGGAATATTCTGATTGGCTGATGGAATCAGCCAATCAGAATCAAGTTCAATCCGATTGGCTGATCCAATCAGCCAATCAGATTGAGCTCGCATTCTATTGGCTGTGCCGATCAGCCAATAGAATGCGAGCTCAATCTGATTGGCTGATTGGATCGGCCAATCGGATTGAACTAGATTCTGATTGGCTGATTCCATCAGCCAATCAGAAAATTCCTACCTTAATTCCGATTGGCTGATAGAATCCTATCAGCCAATCGGAATTCGAGGGACGCCATCTTGGATGACGTCCCTTAAAGGAACCGTCATTCGTCGGGAGACATCGGAAGAAGAGGATGGATCCGCGTCGCCTGCTTCAAGATGGACCCGCTCCGCACCGGATGGAAGAAGATCGAAGATGCCGCTTGGAGAAGATGTTTGCCGGTCCGGATGTCCTCTTCTTGCCGGATAGGAGGAAGACTTTGGACCCTCTTCTGGACTTCTTCAGTGGATGTCTAGCCCCCGCTTGGGTTGGATGAAGATATCGGAGCCAGGACGGATCGGTGAACCTGGTATGGTGAAGACAAGGTAGGAAGATCTTCAGGGGCTTAGTGTTAGGTTTATTTAAGGGTGGTTTGGGTTAGATTAGGGGTATGTGGGTGGTGGGTTGTAATGTTGGGGGGGGGGGTATTGTATGTTTTCTTTTACAGGCAAAAGAGCTGAACTTCTTGGGGCATGCCCCGCAAAGGGCCCTGTTCAGGGCTGGTAAGGTAAAAGAGCTTGTAACTTTTTTAATTTAGAATAGGGTAGGGAATTTTTTATTTTGGGGGGCTTTGTTATTTTATTAGGGGGCTTAGGGTAGGTGTAATTAGTTTAAAATTGTTGTAATATTTTTCTTATGTTTGTAAATATTTTTTTATTTTCTGTAACTTAGTTCTTTTTTATTTTTTGTACTTTAGCTAGTTTATTTAATTGTATTTATTTGTAGCAATTGTGTTTATTTAATTTATTGATAGTGTAGTGTTAGGTTAATTGTAGGTAATTGTAGGTAGTTTATTTAATTATTTTATTGATAGGGTAGTGTTAGGTTTAATTATATCTTAGGTTAGGATTTATTTTACAGGTAAATTTGTTATTATTTTAACTAGGTAACTATTAAATAGTTCTTAACTATTTAATAGCTATTGTACCTAGTTAAAATAAATACCAAGTTGCCTGTAAAATAAATATTAATCCTAAAATAGCTATAATATAATTATAATTTATATTGTAGCTATATTAGGGTTTATTTTACAGGTAAGTATTTAGCTTTAAATAGGATTAATTTATTTAATAAGAGTTAATTTATTTCGTTAGATTAAAATTATATTTAAGTTAGGGGGGTGTTAGTGTTAGGGTTAGACTTAGCTTTAGGGGTTAATACATTTATTAGAATAGCGGTGAGCTCCGATCGGAAGATTAGGGGTTAATTATTTTAAGTAGCTGGCGGCGATGTTGTGGGGGGCAGATTAGGGGTTAATAAATGTAATATAGGGGTCGGCGGGGTTAGGGGTAGCAGATTAGGGGTACATAGGGATAACGTAGGTGGCGGCGCTTTGCGGTCGGAAGATTAGGGGTTAATTATTTTAAGTAGCTGGCGGCGATGTTGTGGGGGGCAGATTAGGGGTTAATAAATGTAATATAGGGGTCGGCGGGGTTAGGGGCAGCAGATTAGGGGTACATAAGTATAACGTAGGTGGCGGTCGGAAGATTAGGGGTTAAAATTTTTAATCGAGTGGCGGCGATGTGGGGGGACCTCGGTTTAGGGGTACATAGGTAGTTTATGGGTGTTAGTGTACTTTAGGGTACAGTAGTTAAGAGCTTTATGAACCGGCGTTAGCCAGAAAGCTCTTAACTCCTGCTATTTTCAGGCGGCTGGAATCTTGTCGTTAGAGCTCTAACGCTCACTGCAGAAACGACTCTAAATACCAGCGTTAGAAAGATCCCATTGAAAAGATAGGCTACGCAAATGGCGTAGGGGGATCTGCGGTATGGAAAAGTCGCGGCTGTAAAGTGAGCGTTAGACCCTTTAATCACTGACTCCAAATACCAGCGGGCGGCCAAAACCAGCGTTAGGAGCCTCTAACGCTGGTTTTGACGGCTACCGCCGAACTCTAAATCTAGGCCATAATATCATAGAAGTAAGCTGAAACATTTGTGCTACCACGTGTTTATGTATTTAATATTCTGTTACATTGTGCTAATGTTTACATATTAGCTGTATGCTACATATTAGCTGTACACTACATGTTAGCTGTATATTACATATTGAGATGTACATTATATATTAGATGTACATTAAATATTAGTTGTACACTACATATTAGCTGTATAGTACATATTAGCTGTATACTACATATTAGATGAATACTACATATTAGAAGTATACTACATATTAGCTGTATTCTACATATTAGATGTATACTACATATTAGATGTATACTATATATTGAGATGTACACTACATATAAGATGTGCACTACATATTAGATGCATACTACATATGAGATGTATACTACAAATTGAGATGTATACTACATATTAGATGTACACTACATATTAAATGTACACTACAAATTGAGATGTATAATACATATTAGATGTACACTACATATTAGATGTATACTATATATTAGATGTACACTACATATTAGATGTATACTACATATTAGATGTATACTATATATTAGATGTACACCACATATTAGATGCACACTACATATTAGATGTACACTGCATATTACATGTACACTACATATTAGATGTACACTACATATTAGATGTATAGTACATATTAGATGTACACTACATATTAGATGTACACTACATATTAGATGTACACTACATATTAGATGTGCACTACATATTAGATGTATAGTACATGTTAGATGTAAACTACATATTAGATGTACACTACATATTAGATGTACACTACATATTAGATGTACACTACATATTAGATGTATAGTACATATTAGATGTGCACTACATATTAGATGTATAGCACATATTAGATGTACACTACATATTAGATGTACACTACATATTAGATGTATGCTAATTGAACCAAAACCAAATATATTTATTCCCTCTCTACAAAAATCTTTTTATAAAACAATCCTAATGTGTTGTATATACTACTCTGATACACCAACAGAAATACAGTTATGATACTACAGGATTTTGTATTCTCAGTGTCAGGGTCAGTTCTATTACCTGCCTAGACCCTTGATTCCAGATGCCCCTCTAGCTAAGCATTGCAGCCTCAGCTTCTCAACAGGGTCCTGGCAAGAAGGATACTGACGCCGAGCCTTGTCCATCATCTCTCTCTCAAGTTGGGTTGTTGTAGCCATGATTTACCTGAAGAAGAGGGTTAGACAAGTGGTTAAGATCTTTTCTAAAGATTGTCAGTATCAAATATAATTAAAGCGTTGCACAACTTTTGTGTGTTATCTACCAATGAGGATGAGCATTACGGCACATGAAGATCAATGACCAGACTTCATATTTACACATGTCAAAAGAAGGATTATGAATTAATACTCCCCACTTTTACAAACTCTTTCTCTCAGTTCTATTCATTCATAAATACATATATCTGATGTGTTTTTTGGTAAATATATCTCTATACCTTTATATATATATATATATATATATATATATATATATATATATATATATGATGAAATATAGATATATAGGTAAAGATATATATATATATATTAAAGCAAATAGCGTCAGCACTTGTAGATAAAAAATTCCACTTTATTGAGGTAACAAACAAAGTTAGAAACAACTGCGACGTTTCGAGTCAACACAGACCCTTACTCATGCTATGGATTGTGGGAAATCACCTTCTTATATAGCACATGTGTATTAATTAGCTTAATTTATCTGCATGCATTCAGATCTCCATTTTGGATTTTTACCCCCTAACGGGTCAGAATGTTCAGCAGTAATCATTGTACTTAAATCGCAGCTTATTGCACATAATTCGTTTTTCTATCAAGTGACTATAACCCAAGACTATACATCTATACATATTATTAAAAACATGGCAAACAAAATTACAAATACACCAAATCTATAAAAACAAATGAAGATCATAGTCTTTGTTTAGACCATTCGGACTAAGTGTTTTTAGATGCTATATCCACCATACCGCCCTTTTTTTTAAGAGTAACTCTCTGTTACCCCCTCTTCTCTGTTTAGGTATGTGGTCAATTATTTGGAACCTTAACTGGCTGACTGTGTGTCCAGCATTGATGAAGTGGGAAGATACAGGCAGTGTCATATCTTTACATCTAATAGAGGACTTATGGGCACTTATCCTATCTTTGATGGGGTTAATGGTCTCCCCCACATAGCCCCGCCCACATGGGCACTTAAGGCTATATACCACATAGTCAGTGTTACATGTATACAGGCCTTTAATTTCACGTTTTTTGTTATCATTTATCTGTGCAATATATCTTCCCTTAATCATAGAATTACACTGGGCACAGTTGAGACAAGGGTATGACCCTTTATTGGCTGTAGTAAGGTAATTGATAGTATCTTTCTTATTTGTCCCCACATCTGATTTTACGACTAGATCTCTAATGTTTTAACCCTCTTAAAGGAATTAATGGGTGGTCTACCAAACTCCTTTATGTGTGGATTGGTTTTATTCAGTATATACCAATGCTTTTTAACAATTCTTGTAATATCATTGCTAAATTGGTTATATACTGAAGAAAAGATGAGTTGTTTTTTATCAATCTGATTTTTATGTTCATTAATACTTTCCATAGCTCCAGGGTCCGGAGTCTCTCTCATTTTAGATTTAACTGTCTGTTCACTAGTGGTTATGATTGTTTGTGGATAGCCTCTATCTGAAAACTTTTTACCCATTTGTTTAAGCCTTACTTCTTGTAGATCTTTCTCTTTTACATTACGCATAGTTCTAAAGAACTGGCTCTTAGGGATAGCATTAAACACCCTATCTGGATGGTAGCTCTCAAAGTGAAGTAATGTGTTTCGATCTGTTGGTTTACAATATAAGTCTGTTGCTAAACAGTCATCTTTTTTATATACCAAGGTGTCAAGGTAACTCACTTTTTCCTGTGAGTGGTTAATGGTAAATTGTAGACTTGTAGTGCTGTTGTTTAATTCTTCCACAAAATTCTCTAGGGTCTCCAATGTGCCCCCCCCACACGCCAAATATATCATCTATATAACGTAGCCATACTTTACAACAACTCTGATATTTATTGTTGAGATAAACATATCTACTTTCAAATTGGCTTACAAAAATATTGGCGTATGAGGGGGCCACATTGGAGCCCATGATGGTTCCCTTTCTTTGTATATAAAATGTGTCTTGGAACAGGAAGTAATTAAGGTGTAATATGATGTTCAACATTTCTTCTATAAAATCACATTGTAAGTTAGTATACACCTGGTCTTTTTTAAGGAAATCCAATACTGATTGTACTCCTGATTCATGAGGAATTGAAGTATATAAACTCACTATGTCTAGTGTGAATAATATATCATTATCATTTACATTCACCTCATCTATTTTAGTAAGAAATTCCCCTGTATCTTTTTGAAAGGATTTCTGACCTGCCGCTATAGGGTTCAAAATCTTGTCTAGAAAAATCGCTATATTTGCAAAGATAGATTCTGTGCTTGCCACGATAGGCCTACCTGGTGGCTCCTTCAAATTTTTGTGAACTTTCGGAGTGGTATAAAATATAGGTGTAATGGGGTAGTGGTATTAGATAAAGAATACTATATACAGGAAATTCTAGCACAATTATCAGATGGTGGAGTGTATTTAATATTAGACCATGATCCCCTACCAGACATCAAAAAGGAAATAACAGCAGTAATTGATAAAGCTTTAGCCAATAAGGTTATTACCAAAGATTTAGCTACATTTCTAATTAAGAAGGACCCCATTATACCTATATTTTATACCACTCCGAAAGTTCACAAAAATTTGAAGGAGCCACCAGGTAGGCCTATCGTGGCCAGCACAGAATCTATCTTTGCAAATATAGCGATTTTTCTAGACAAGATTTTTAACCCTATAGCGGCAGGTCAGAAATCCTTTCTAAAAGATACAGGGGAATTTCTTACTAAAATAGATGAGGTGAATGTAAATGATAATGATATATTATTCACACTAGACATAGTGAGTTTATATACTTCAATTCCTCATGAATCAGGAGTACAATCAGTATTGGATTTCCTTAAAAAAGACCAGGTGTATACTAACTTACAATGTGATTTTATAGAAGAAATGTTGAACATCATATTACACCTTAATTACTTCCTGTTCCAAGACACATTTTATATACAAAGAAAGGGAACCACCATGGGCTCCAATGTGGCCCCCTCATACGCCAATATTTTTGTAAGCCAATTTGAAAGTAGATATGTTTATCTCAACAATAAATATCAGAGTTGTTGTAAAGTATGGCTACGTTATATAGATGATATATTTGGCGTGTGGGGGGGCACATTGGAGACCCTAGAGAATTTTGTGGAAGAATTAAACAACAGCACTACAAGTCTACAATTTACCATTAACCACTCACAGGAAAAAGTGAGTTACCTTGACACCTTGGTATATAAAAAAGATGACTGTTTAGCAACAGTCTTATATTGTAAACCAACAGATCGAAACACATTACTTCACTTTGAGAGCTACCATCCAGATAGGGTGTTTAATGCTATCCCTAAGAGCCAGTTCTTTAGAACTATGCGTAATGTAAAAGAGAAAGATCTACAAGAAGTAAGGCTTAAACAAATGGGTAAAAAGTTTTCAGATAGAGGCTATCCACAAACAATCATAACCACTAGTGAACAGACAGTTAAATCTAAAATGAGAGAGACTCCGGACCCTGGAGCTATGGAAAGTATTAATGAACATAAAAATCAGATTGATAAAAAACAACTCATCTTTTCTTCAGTATATAACCAATTTAGCAATGATATTACAAGAATTGTTAAAAAGCATTGGTATATACTGAATAAAACCAATCCACACATAGAGGAGTTTGGTAGACCACCCATTAATTCCTTTAAGAGGGTTAAAAACATTAGAGATTTGGGGGTCGATCCGATATAAATCGTCGCCCGCAAAAGCCGGCGACGCCAATATTTGCGCGGGTTTGGTATCACATATACGGCGTAACCTAGAAGTTACGCCCGTATATTTCTGCCGTCGCCCGCAGTTTTTTGGGCCATAGGCAGGTATACCAAACCCGCGCAGTTTGGTATCCAATATGCAGCGTAAGGACTTACGTGGCGAAAATGGAGAAAACTTACTCCATTTTCACCTCGCCACAAAAAGCAGCCGTAAGAAGCCTTACGCTGACTATTGGAGCCCCGTAACTCCCTAAACTAACTAGAAAATAAACCTAACACCTAACGCATGCGCAATGTCTATCTCCCTGTCAACCGCGATCTGCTAAAATAAACCTAACACCTAACGCATGCGCAATGTCTATCTCCCTGTCAACCGCGATCCCCCCCCCCCCCCCCCCCCGAAATCCCGAATAAAGTTATTACCCCCTAAACCGCCGCTCCCGGACCCCGCCGCCATCTACATAAACTAACCCCCTACTGTGAGCCTCTAAAACCGCCGCCATCTACCTTATCTATCCCCTAATCTGACCCCTTACACCGCCGCCACCTATATAAAAATTATTAACCCCTAATCTAATCCCCCTATACCGCCGCCAGCTATATTAATATTATTAACCCCTAATGTAAGCCCCTTACACCGCCGCCATCTCTATTAAAATGATTAACCCCTAATTTAATCTACCTACCCCGCCGCCAGCTATATTATCTATATTAACCCTAAGTATATTATAGTTAATATAGGTATTACATTATATATATTAACTATATTAACCCTAATTATATTAGGGTTAATATAGTTAATATAGTTACTATAGTATTTATATTAACTATATTAACTCTATCTAACCCTAACTAAATTTATATTAAATTAATCTAATTCATTTATAAACTAAAATATTCCTATTTAAATCTAAATACTTACCTATAAAATAAACCCTAAGATAGCTACAATATAATTAATAATTACATTGTAGCTATGTTAGGGTTAATATTTATTTTACAGGTAAATTGTTAATTATTTTAACTAGGTATAATAGATATTAAATAGTTATTAACTATTTAATATCTACCTAGTTAAAATAATTACCCAATTACCTGTAAAATAAATCCTAACCTAAGTTACAAATACACCTACACTATCAATAAATTTAATAAACTACAAACATCTATCTAAAAATACAAATAAATTAACTAAACTAAATTACAAAAAAAAACAAACACTAAATTACAAAAAATAAAAAAAAGATTACAAGATATTTAAGCTAATTACACCTATTCTAAGCCCCCTAATAAAATAATAAACCCCCAAAATAAATAAAATTCCCTGCCCTATTCTAAATTCAACAAATTTCAAAGCTCTTTACCTTACCAGCCCTTAAAAGGGCCTTTTGTGGGGGCATGCCCCAAAGAATTCAGCTCTTTTGCATACAACAAATACAATACCCCCCCCCCATTACAACCCACCACCCACATACCCCTATTCTAAACCCACCCAAACCCCCCTTAAAAAAGCCTAACACTACCCCCCTGAAGATCTCCCTACCTTGTCTTCACCACACCGGGCCGAACTCCTGATCCGATCCGGGCGATGTCTTCCTCCAAGCGGCAAAGAAGAATTCTTCCTCCGGCGATGTCATCCTCCAAGCGGCAAAGAAGAATTCTTCCTCCGGCGACGTCTTCCTCCAAGCGGCAGCAAAGTCTTCATTCTTCCGGCGGCATCTTCAATCTTCTTTCTTCGCTCCGCCGCCGCGGAGCATCCATCCCGGCCGACTGCTGAACTTGGAATGAGGTACCTTTAAATGACGTCATCCAAGATGGCGTCCGCCGAATTCCGATTGGCTGATAGGATTCTATCAGCCAATCGGAATTAAGTTAAAAAAAATCTGATTGGCTGATTGATTCAGCCAATCAGATTCAAGTTCAATCCGATTGGCTGATCCAATCAGCCAATCAGATTGAGCTCGCATTCTATTGGCTGTTCCGATCAGCCAATAGAATGCGAGCTCAATCTGATTGGCTGATTGGATCAGCCAATCGGATTGAACTTGAATCTGATTGGCTGATTCAATCAGCCAATCAGATTTTTTTAACTTAATTCCGATTGGCTGATAGAATCCTATCAGCCAATCGGAATTCGGCGGACGCCATCTTGGATGACGTCATTTAAAGGTACCTCATTCCAAGTTCAGCAGTCGGCCGGGATGGATGCTCCGCGGCGGCGGAGCGAAGAAAGAAGATTGAAGATGCCGCCGGAAGAATGAAGACTTTGCTGCCGCTTGGAGGAAGACGTCGCCGGAGGAAGAATTCTTCTTTGCCGCTTGGAGGAAGACATCACCCGGATCGGATCAGGAGTTCGGCCCGGTGTGGTGAAGACAAGGTAGGGAGATCTTCAGGGGGGTAGTGTTAGGCTTTTTTTAAGGGGGGTTTGGGTGGGTTTAGAATAGGGGTATGTGGGTGGTGGGTTGTAATGGGGGGGGGGTATTGTATTTGTTGTATGCAAAAGAGCTGAATTCTTTGGGGCATGCCCCACAAAAGGCCCTTTTAAGGGCTGGTAAGGTAAAGAGCTTTGAAATTTGTTGAATTTAGAATAGGGCAGGGAATTTTTTTTATTTTGGGGGTTTATTATTTTATTAGGGGGCTTAGAATAGGTGTAATTAGCTTAAATATCTTGTAATCTTTTTTTTATTTTTTGTAATTTAGTGTTTGTTTTTTTTTGTAATTTAGTTTAGTTAATTTAATTGTATTTTTAGGTAGATGTTTGTAGTTTATTAAATTTATTGATAGTGTAGGTGTATTTGTAACTTAGGTTAGGATTTATTTTACAGGTAATTGGGTAATTATTTTAACTAGGTAGATATTAAATAGTTAATAACTATTTAATATCTATTATACCTAGTTAAAATAATTAACAATTTACCTGTAAAATAAATATTAACCCTAACATAGCTACAATGTAATTATTAATTATATTGTAGCTATCTTAGGGTTTATTTTATAGGTAAGTATTTAGATTTAAATAGGAATATTTTAGTTTATAAATGAATTAGATTAATTTAATATAAATTTAGTTAGGGTTAGATAGAGTTAATATAGTTAATATAAATACTATAGTAACTATATTAACTATATTAACCCTAATATAATTAGGGTTAATATAGTTAATATATATAATGTAATACCTATATTAACTATAATATACTTAGGGTTAATATAGATAATATAGCTGGCGGCGGGGTAGGTAGATTAAATTAGGGGTTAATCATTTTAATAGAGATGGCGGCGGTGTAAGGGGCTTACATTAGGGGTTAATAATTTTAATATAGATGGCGGCGGTGTTAGGGGCTCACTTTAGGGGGTTATAGATATAATATAGCTGGCGGCGGGGTACGGGAGCGGCGGTTTAGGGGTTAATAACTTTATTAGGTTGCGGCGGGGTAAAGGAGCGGCGGTTTAGGGGTTAATAGCTTTTTTATTGTTAGGCTAGTGAGGGGGGATAGCGGATAGAGGGTTAGACAGTGCGGGCTATGTTAGGGAGGCGTGTTAGACAGTGCGGGCTATGTTAGGGAGGCGTGTTAGACAGTGCGGGTGTTTTAAACTTTAGTCAGGTTTTATAGGCGCCGGCAGTTTCTAACGTGGCGCAAGTCACTGGCGACGCCAGAAATTTGTACTTACGCAGATTTCTGGACATCGCTGGTTTGTGAGACTTACGGCACGTTAGCATCTGACGGCGACCTATATGGGATGGCTCGAGTTGCGAGCTGAAATTGCGGGCGACGCCGGTTCCCTCGCTTGCGCCGCAAACTGCGATCGATATCGGATCGCGCCCCTAGTGGTAAAATCAGATGTGGGGACAAATAAGAAAGATACTATCAATTACCTTACTACAGCCAATAAAGGGTCATACCCTTGTCTCAACTGTGCCCAGTGTAATTCTATGATTAAGGGAAGATATATTGCACAGATAAATGATAACAAAAAACGTGAAATTAAAGGCCTGTATACATGTAACACTGACTATGAGGTATATATCCTTAAGTGCCCATGTGGGTGGGGCTATGTGGGGGAGACCATTAACCCCATCAAAGATAGGATAAGTGCCCATAAGTCCTCTATTAGATGTAAAGATATGACACTGCCTGTATCTTCCCACTTCATCAATGCTGGACACACAGTCAGCCAGTTAAGGTTCCAAATAATTGACCACATACCTAAACAGAGAAGAGGGGGTAACAGAGAGTTACTCTTAAAAAAAAAGTGAGGTATGGTGGATACAGCATCTAAAAACACTTAGTCCGAATGGTCTAAACAAAGACTATGATCTTCATTTGTTTTTATAGATTTGGTGTATTTGTAATTTTGTTTGCCATGTTTTTAATAATATATATAGATATATAGTCTTGGGTTATAGTCACTTGATAGAAAAATGAATTATGTGTAATAAGCTGTGATTTAAGTACAATGATTACTGCTGAACATTCTGACCCGTTAGGGGGTAAAAATCCAAAATGGAGATCTGAATGCATACAGATAAATTAAGCTAATTAATACACAGGTGCTATATAAGAAGGTGATTTCCCACAATCCATAGCATGAGTAAGGGTCTGTGTTGACTCGAAACGTCGCTGTTGTTTTTAACTTTGTTTGTTACCTCAATAAAGTGGAATTTTTTATCTACAAGTGCTGACGCTATTTGCTTTACTATATCCATATATGTGGGCTGGCAGATCCCACTCAGCGTGCATGCAGTATTCTAAACTTGGAAAGATGTGCTGAAAAATGCTGAAATAAGAGCATAAAGAAGGGTGCTGGACTTACCTGTTAAAGTTGTGTATATATATATATATATATATATATATATATATATATATATTTCTTTCATGTAATTAGCAAGAGTCCATGAGCTAGTGACGTATGGGATATACATTCCTACCAGGAGGGGCAAAGTTTCCCAAACCTCAAAATGCCTATAAATACACCCCTCACCACACCCACAATTCAGTTTTACAAACTTTGCCTCCGATGGAGGTGGTGAAGTAAGTTTGTGCTAGATTCTACGTTGATATGCGCTCCGCAGCAAGTTGGAGCCCGGTTTTCCTCTCAGCGTGCAGTGAATGTCAGAGGGATGTGAGGAGAGTATTGCCTATTTGAATGCAGTGATCTCCTTCTAAGGGGTCTATTTCATAGGTTCTCTGTTATCGGTCGTAGAGATTCATCTCTTACCTCCCTTTTCAGATCGACGATATACTCTTATATATACCATTACCTCTGCTGATTCTCGTTTCAGTACTGGTTTGGCTATCTGCTATATGTAGATGAGTGTCCTGGGGTAAGTAAGTCTTATTTTCTGTGACACTCCAAGCTATGGTTGGGCACTTTGTTTATAAAGTTCTAAATATATGTATTCAAACATTTATTTGCCTTGACTCAGAATGTTCAACTTTCCTTATTTTCAGACAGTCAGTTTCATATTTGGGATAATGCATTTTGATTTGACCATTTTTTCTTACCTTAAAATTTGACTTTTTCCCTGTGGGCTGTTAGGCTCGCGGGGGCTGAAAATGCTTCATTTTATTGCGTCATTCTTGGCGCGGACTTTTTTGGCGCAAAAATTCTATTTCCGTTTCCGGCGTCATACGTGTCGCCGGAAGTTGCGTCATTCTTTGACGTTATTTCGCGCCAAAAAAGTCGGCGTTCCGGATGTGGCGTCATTTTTGGCGCCAAAAAGCATTTAGGCGCCAAATAATGTGGGCGTCTTATTTGGCGCGAAAAAATATGGGCGTCACTTTTGTCTCCACATTATTTAAGTCTCATTTTTTATTGCTTCTGGTTGCTAGAAGCTTGTTCTTTGGCATTCTTTCCCATTCCTGAAACTGTCATTTAAGGAATTTGATCAATTTTGCTTTATATGTTGTTTTTTCTCTTACATATTGCAAGATGTCTCACGTTGCATCTGAGCCAGAAGATACTACAGGAAAATCGCTGTCAAGTGCTGAATCTACCAAAGCTAAGTGTATCTGCTGTAAACTTTTGGTAGCTATTTCTCCAGCTGTTGTTTGTATTGATTGTCATGACAAACTTGTTAAAGCAGATAATATTTCCTTTAGTAAAGTACCATTGCCTGTTGCAGTTCCCTCAACATCTAAGGTGCAGAATGTTCCTGATAATATAAGAGATTTTGTTTCTGAATCCATAAAGAAGGCTATGTCTGTTATTTCTCCTTCTAGTAAACGTAAAAAATCTTTTAAAACTTCTCTCCCTACAGATGAATTTTTAAATGAACATCATCATTCTGATTCTGATGACTCCTCTGGTTCAGAGGATTCTGTCTCTGAGGTTGATGCTGATAAATCTTCATATTTATTTAAAATGGAATTTATTCGTTCTTTACTTAAAGAAGTTCTAATTGCTTTAGAAATAGAGGATTCTGGTCCTCTTGATACTAATTCTAAACGTTTAGATAAGGTATTTAAAGCTCCTGTGGTTATTCCAGAAGTTTTTCCTGTTCCTAATGCTATTTCTGCAGTAATTTCCAAAGAATGGGATAATTTGGGTAATTCATTTACTCCTTCTAAACGTTTTAAGCAATTATATCCTGTGCCGTCTGACAGATTAGAATTTTGGGACAAGATCCCTAAAGTTGATGGGGCTATTTCTACCCTTGCTAAACGTACTACTATTCCTACGTCAGATGGTACTTCGTTTAAGGATCCTCTAGATAGGAAAATTGAGTCCTTTCTAAGAAAAGCTTATCTGTGTTCAGGTAATCTTCTTAGACCTGCTATATCTTTGGCTGATGTTGCTGCAGCTTCAACTTTTTGGTTGGAAACTTTAGCGCAACAAGTAACACATCGTGATTCTCATGATATTATTATTCTTCTTCAGCATGCTAATAATTTTATCTGTGATGCCATTTTTGATATTATCAGAGTTGATGTCAGGTTTATGTCTCTAGCTATTTTAGCTAGAAGAGCTTTATGGCTTAAAACTTGGAATGCTGATATGGCTTCTAAATCAACTTTACTTTTCATTTCTTTCCAGGGTAACAAATTATTTGGTTCTCAGTTGGATTCCATTATTTCAACTGTTACTGGTGGGAAAGGAACTTTTTTACCACAGGATAAAAAATCTAAAGGTAAAAACAGGGCTAATAATCGTTTTCGTTCCTTTCGTTTCAACAAAGAACAAAAGCCTGATCCTTCATCCTCAGGAGCAGTTTCAGTTTGGAGACCATCTCCAGTCTGGAATAAATCCAAGCCAGCTAGAAAGGCAAAGCCTGCTTCTAAGTCCACATGAAGGTGCGGCCCTCATTCCAGCTCAGCTGGTAGGGGGCAGGTTACGTTTTTTCAAGGAAATTTGGATCAATTCTGTTCACAATCTTTGGATTCAGAGCATTGTTTCAGAAGGGTACAGAATTGGTTTCAAGTTGAGACCTCCTGCAAAGAGATTTTTTCTTTCCCGTGTCCCAGTAAATCCAGTAAAAGCTCAAGCATTTCTGAAATGTGTTTCAGATCTAGAGTTGACTGGAGTAATTATGCCAGTTCCAGTTCCGGAACAGGGGATGGGGTTTTATTCAAATCTCTTCATTGTACCAAAGAAGGAGAATTCTTTCAGACCAGTTCTGGATCTAAAAATATTGAATCGTTATGTAAGGATACCAACGTTCAAGATGGTAACTGTAAGGACTATCTTACCTTTTGTTCAGCAAGGGAATTATATGTCCACGATAGATTTACAGGATGCATATCTGCATATTCCGATTCATCCAGATCATTATCAGTTCCTGAGATTCTCGTTTCTGGACAAGCATTACCAATTTGTGGCTCTGCCGTTTGGCCTAGCTACAGCTCCAAGAATTTTTACAAAGGTTCTCGGTGCCCTGCTGTCTGTAATCAGAGAACAGGGTATTGTGGTATTTCCTTATTTGGACGATATCTTGGTACTTGCTCAGTCTTTACATTTAGCAGAATCTCATACGAATCGACTTGTGTTGTTTCTTCAAGATCATGGTTGGAGGATCAATTTACCAAAAAGTTCTTTGATTCCTCAGACAAGGGTAACCTTTCTGGGTTTCCAGATGGATTCAGTGTCCATGACTCTGTCTTTAACAGACAAGAGACGTCTAAAGTTGATTACAGCTTGTCGAAACCTTCAGTCACAATCATTCCCTTCGGTAGCCTTATGCATGGAAATTCTAGGTCTTATGACTGCTGCATCGGACGCGATCCCCTTTGCTCGTTTTCACATGCGACCTCTTCAGCTCTGTATGCTGAAGCAATGGTGCAAGGATTACACGAAGATATCTCAATTAATATCTTTAAAACCGATTGTTCGACACTCTCTAACATGGTGGACAGATCACCATCGTTTAATTCAGGGGGCTTCTTTTGTGCTTCCGACCTGGACTGTAATTTCAATAGATGCAAGTCTCACAGGTTGGGGAGCTGTGTGGGGATCTCTGACGGCACAAGGAGTTTGGGAATCTCAGGAGGTGAGATTACCGATCAATATTTTGGAACTCCGTGCAATTTTCAGAGCTCTTCAGTTTTGGCCTCTTCTGAAGAGAGAATCGTTCATTTGTTTTCAGACAGACAATGTCACAACTGTGGCATACATCAATCATCAAGGAGGGACTCACAGTCCTCTGGCTATGAAAGAAGTATCTCGAATTTTGGTTTGGGCGGAATCCAGCTCCTGTCTAATCTCTGCGGTTCATATCCCAGGTGTAGACAATTGGGAAGCGGATTATCTCAGTCGCCAAACGTTGCATCCGGGCGAATGGTCTCTTCACCCAGAGGTATTTCTTCAGATTGTTCAAATGTGGGAACTTCCAGAAATAGATCTGATGGCGTCCCATCTAAACAAGAAACTTCCCAGGTATCTGTCCAGATCCCGGGATCCTCAGGCGGAGGCAGTGGATGCATTATCACTTCCTTGGAAGTATCATCCTGCCTATATCTTTCCGCCTCTAGTTCTTCTTCCAAGAGTAATCTCCAAGATTCTGAAGGAATGCTCGTTTGTTCTGCTGGTAGCTCCGGCATGGCCTCACAGGTTTTGGTATGCGGATCTTGTCCGGATGGCCTCTTGCCAACCGTGGACTCTTCCGTTAAGACCAGACCTTCTGTCACAAGGCCCTTTTTTCCATCAGGATCTGAAATCCTTAAATTTAAAGGTATGGAGATTGAACGCTTGATTCTTGGTCAAAGAGGTTTCTCTGACTCCGTGATTAATACTATGTTACAGGCTCGTAAATCTGTATCTCGAGAGATATATTATAGAGTCTGGAAGACTTATATTTCTTGGTGTCTTTCTCATCATTTTTCTTGGCATTCTTTTAGAATACCGAGAATTTTACAGTTTCTTCAGGATGGTTTAGATAAGGGTTTGTCCGCAAGTTCTTTGAAAGGACAAATCTCTGCTCTTTCTGTTCTTTTTCACAGAAAGATTGCTATTCTTCCTGATATTCATTGTTTTGTACAAGCTTTGGTTCGTATAAAACCTGTCATTAAGTCAATTTCTCCTCCTTGGAGTTTGAATTTGGTTCTGGGAGCTCTTCAAGCTCCTCCGTTTGAACCTATGCATTCATTGGACATTAAATTACTTTCTTGGAAAGTTTTGTTCCTTTTGGCCATCTCTTCTGCTAGAAGAGTTTCTGAATTATCTGCTCTTTCTTGTGAGTCTCCTTTTCTGATTTTTCATCAGGATAAGGCGGTGTTGCGAACTTCTTTTGAATTTTTACCTAAAGTTGTGAATTCCAACAACATTAGTAGAGAAATTGTGGTTCCTTCATTATGTCCTAATCCTAAGAATTCTAAGGAGAAATCGTTGCATTCTTTGGATGTTGTTAGAGCTTTGAAATATTATGTTGAAGCTACGAAATCTTTCCGTAAGACTTCTAGTCTATTTGTTATCTTTTCCGGTTCTAGGAAAGGCCAGAAAGCTTCTGCCATTTCTTTGGCATCTTGGTTGAAATCTTTAATTCATCTTGCCTATGTTGAGTCGGGTAAAATTCCGCCTCAGAGAATTACAGCTCATTCTACTAGGTCAGTATCTACTTCCTGGGCGTTTAGGAATGAAGCTTCGGTTGACCAGATCTGCAAAGCAGCAACTTGGTCCTCTTTGCATACTTTTACTAAATTCTACCATTTTGATGTATTTTCTTCTTCTGAAGCAGTTTTTGGTAGAAAAGTACTTCAGGCAGCGGTTTCAGTTTGAATCTTCTGCTTATGTTTTTCGTTAAACTTTATTTTGGGTGTGGATTATTTTCAGCAGGAATTGGCTGTCTTTATTTTATCCCTCCCTCTCTAGTGACTCTTGTGTGGAAAGATCCACATCTTGGGTAGTCATTATCCCATACGTCACTAGTTCATGGACTCTTGCTAATTACATGAAAGAAAACATAATTTATGTAAGAACTTACCTGATAAATTCATTTCTTTCATATTAGCAAGAGTCCATGAGGCCCGCCCTTTTTTTGTGGTGGTTATGATTTTGTATAAAGCACAATTATTCCAATTCCTTATTTTATATGCTTTTGCACTTTTTTATCACCCCACTTCTTGGCTATTCGTTAAACTGAATTGTGGGTGTGGTGAGGGGTGTATTTATAGGCATTTTGAGGTTTGGGAAACTTTGCCCCTCCTGGTAGGAATGTATATCCCATACGTCACTAGCTCATGGACTCTTGCTAATATGAAAGAAATGAATTTATCAGGTAAGTTCTTACATAAATTATGTTATTTATGAAAACCTATTTAAAAATACTTATTCCCCTAGCTGAAGAACATTGGAATGTGAATATTTACACTAAATGCACAGTTAAATACTTTATTAAAGGGATATGGGAAAGGAAATGCAATGTTATGCTACTTTCTAATTTATTCCCAATATCAATCTTTCTTTATTCCCAATATCAGCTTGCAGGAATGTAAGCTTAGGAGCCAGCCAATTTTTGGTTCAGAACCCTGGGTAGTGCTTGCTGATTGATGGCTACATTTTGGAGACCTCACAAATCCTTCTGACAGGCAGTATATTTGAGCTTGCCTGCTTAAAGGGTAATAGAATATTGTAATGACCGCTGCAGTGTTCATCATTTTCAGATGCATCTCAAACTCTTCAGCAAATGAAAGTTCAAAAGTGTGCAGTATGTATAAAATCAGTTGCCATGTTTTGTTATTTTTAATTTTCTGAGCATTTTTATTATATTCAGAGCATATTTATTTAGCAGTTGTTTTAGCTGCCCTGAAACTAGTCTCCTTGAAATGCATGTAATAAATCAGTCTCCCTGTTTAATGAACTGCTCAAACTTTTCTTTCTTGTAGTATATTCTTTCTTTTTAACCCTTGCATGGAAAGCAAATGGGGAAACAGTGTTCCTACTCCAACTCACATAAGTAGGCTCTCAAAAGATAAAATAAATTAAAAAAACAAACATATAGGGCTAGATTTCAAGTGGCACTTATATTGGATTCCATTACAAGCAACTAGGGTTGCACTGATACCACAAGTACCGATACTTATTTCAAATACTCGCCGATACCAATTACTGATACTTTAATGTCATGTAACAGTTTACCAAGCACAATACAGGCTAATGATTAAAGATACCTTCTTTATAATTATGAAGAATTGTAACTCAAAAGACATTATGAAATAATAAAACAGTTTTATTTGCTTGTTGTCACAAAGTTGTAAAAACTTGAAGAAATTTCACAGAACATGTTTATATATAAAAAATATTACAATAAAATATATTAATAATAACAACAATAAATAACAAATGCAAAATAACAACCAACCAAAAGTGCAATACAGTAAAAAATATAACAGTGTACTGTTTAATCATGGGGAACAACACTATGAGCTAGATTACATTTGACTGGTAAGCTTTACCAATGCTCTCGTTACATGTCCAACTCCATTAAAGTCTAAGGAGTTGGAAATGTGAACAGAGCATTGGTAAAGCTTACCAACTAAGGGCTCGCTTCCATTGAGTCGTAATTCAGTTTGCGTGCACTCGCAAACCGTTAAATATGCTGTTGAAAGCAATATCGTTTATCGACTGTTTCCAATGGTGCGTTATACCTCAATATCAGCAGCTGGACTCCGGCTGCCGAAAAAATCTTTGCGTCCCATAGAAAGTAATAGAAGCCGTTAATCGATAAATTATACCAGGTTTCCAATGAAAGCGCAAACCGTTAATATACTGTCGGAGGCTGTCGATACATTGAGAAATATTACACCCAGCTCAACTAGGTGTAAAAGAGGAAAATTGTGCTTTTTGAGACCTATTTTCTATTGAAATTATAAAACTTGCAAATAATGCAAGTGTTTTAATGTAGAAATAAATTGTTATAAGTAATATTTATTGTTGTCTCATGTATAGAAATAGTTGAACTTATATTCTAATAGAAATATCAGTATATATTTAAATATAATAATATATGCAATAACATAGCTACAGAATGCAAACTAGACCTATGCCTAGGGCAGCAATACATATTACTTATATTTATGAAGTGGTAAATATAATTATATTAAAAAATAGTATTTGATTATTAAAAATATGGATAAGTGTCTTTATTTTTCTTGAGAGGTGATCACCGGTAAGGAGCACGGACGTTAAACGTAAATTCTATAGCGTAAGGTCGGGTTACCTTAGCAACTAATTGATTTTCAAGAAATCCGACATCAGATGGAAGTGTTAACACAACGTTAACTTACAGCTACACGAAAAGAGCGACTGCACGCTATCCGCAACATATTTCAATGGAAACCTGGTACTAAAATGGAGCCGTAAATTACTTTTAGCTGTCAGCCGCTTCGGTAGCTTACGGCTCCATTTTTAACGACTCAATGGAAGCGAGCCCTACATGTTATAAAAAATCTAGTCCTATAATTGTAGGATGAGTGTTCATAGGAATTAACTTAATTTGTCCTATTAACACGCTCCCTGCAATTATATAAGCTAAGGATGTTCCTCAGAGTACAGTATGCTTTGAACATAATTGTGCAAAAGATGAGAACTAGCATTCTAGCATGGCATGTGGGTAAGATCTAAGATCTGGAGGTATCGGTTTAAGTATCAGAGCATTTGCACAAGTACAAGTACTCATGCAAATACTCGGTATCGGCACTAAAAGAAACCAACAAAGTATGCACTCTTTATATCACTCTATGAGCAGCCAGGGGAATAATGTACTCCTTTTAAGCGCCATATCAAATGTAATGTGCCATCCTTAATATACAAACAAACATCATAGTGACTTGTGAACTTGCAGTTCAATTGTCAAGTCATATAGGTAATCTATCTTCTGCCTCAGCTCAATATCATGAAAGAGAACCTAGCCATGTTACAGTATGAAGCTTTTAGCATCCACTGTCCTCAGTAATGACGTTAGATAATCCAATGTGCATTTCGGAACTACGATCACAATCATTCCAAGTCAAACACAGTCCAATTATACTTGATCTCCAGATTCCCATAATGGCAAAGTTATAAGCCAATAATGGCTGTTGATCACCAAAACCTGAAAGGTTAATGAGTCCATCTGTGTGTTTTGCAACTGGATAGAGCTTTTTTCTGGAAAGTATTATATCTGAATGTCATTTGTATATTACCATGATGGGTATACTTAGTCTGTTTGCTCAATATTTTTTCTTTTACTTTTAATAGTTTCACTGCTAAGCCATTTTCATATCCCTGTGTTACATACGTTATTAGCTGTTTGTCCTCATAGCATTTAGACATACATTTTTTACTGTGAGGTACCCACACAATTTATACCCATTTTTTTCAGCAGACTAAGCATTTTTAGAAAATAACTTTCGTTTGTAGAAATATCATAATATGAAAAAAATTAAAGTTTGTGTCATTTTCTATGGTGCACATAGTAAATAGCAGCATAAGAGTAATTAATTCCTAAATATTTCAAACACACATTTATTTTTCTCACATTTAGCATCAGGTCACCTTCCCAAAAGAGCAAAATTTATGATTTTATACTTATATGGGTTCAATTAAACTTAAAGGGACATGGAACCCAAAATTGGTTCACGATTCTGATAGAGGATACAATTTTAACCCTTTTACTACCAGGACTTTCAGAGAAAAACTTGGCCAAAATACTGAAGAATGTTTAGCATTTTTTTTATTATCACTCCATTTAAACAGAAATAGAGCATTGTTTTCTTTTTTTATTTACCTGTCAAAACTATCACCTAGATTACGAGTTTTGCGTTAACAGGGATGCAGTGCTAACGAGCAGTTTTCCCTCACCACTCACCTACAGACAACGCTGGTATTACGGGGTTTTAGAAACCCGGCGTTAGCCGCAGAAAAGTGAGCTGAGAGCAAAATTTTGTTCCACATCTCACCTCAATACCAACGCTGCTTACGTTAGCGGTGAGCTGGCAAAACGTGCTCTTGCACGATTTCCCCATAGGAATCAATGGGGCAGATCCGGCTGAAAAAAACCTAACACCTGCAAAAAAGCAGCGTTCAGCTCTTAATGCAGCCCCATTGATTCCTATGGGGAAACACATTTTATGTCTACACCTAACACCCTAACATGAACCCTGAGTCTAAACACCCCTAATATTACACTTATTAACCCCTAATCCGCCACCCCCGACATCGCCCCTAATCTGCTGCTCTGGACACCGCCACCACCTACATTATACTTATTAACCCCTAAACTGATGCCCCCAACATTGCCAACACCTACATTATATTTATTAACCCCTAATCTGTCGCCCCCAATGTCGCCGCCACCTACCTACACTTATTAACCCCTAATCTGCCGCCCCCAACGTCGCCACCACTATAATAAAGTTCTTAACCCCTAAACCTAAGTCTAACCCTAACCCTAACACCCCCTAACTTAAATATAATTTAAATACATCTAAATAAAATAACTACAATTAACTAAATTATTCCTATTTAAAACTAAATACCTATAAAATAAACCCTAAGATAGCTACAATATAACTAATAGTTATATATATATATATATATTTATATAACATTGTAGCTAGCTTAGGGTTTATTTTTATTTTACAAGCAAGTTTGTATTTATTTTAACTAGGTACAATAGTTATTAAATAGTTATTAACTATTTAATAGCTACCTAGTTAAAATAAATTCAAATTTACCTGTAAAATAAATCCTAACCTAAGTTACAATTACACCTAACACTACACTATAATTAAAATAATTACCTAAACTAAATACAATTAAATACAATTTAAAAAAGTTATCTAAAGTACAAAAAAAACCCCCACTGAATTACAGAAAATAATAAAATAATTACAAGTTTTTGAAACTAATTACACCTAATCTAATCCCCCTAATAAAATAAAAAAGCCCCCCAAAATAATAAAAAGCCCTACCCTACACTAAATTACAAATAGCCCTTAAAAGGGCCTTTTGCTGGGCATTGCCCCAAAGTAATCAGCTCTTTTACCTGTAAAAAAAAGTACAATACCCCCCAACATTAAAACCCACCACCCACACACCCAACCCTACTCTAAAACCCACCCAATACCCCCTTAATAAAACCTAACACTAACCCCTTGAAAATCACCTCACCTTGAGAAGTCTTCACCCAACCAGACCGAAGTCCTCAACGAAGCCGGCAGAAGTGGTCCTCCAGACAGGCAGAAGTCTTCATCGAAGCCGGGAAGAAGAGGTCCTCCAGATGGGCAGAAGTCTTCATCCATCCGGCACGGAGCGGCTCCATCTTCAAGACTTCACACAGGGAGCATCCTCTTCAAACGAAGTCCAACTGAAGAATGAAAGTTCCTTTAAATGACGTCATCCAAGATGGTGTCCCTTGAATTCCGATTGGCTGATAGAATTCTATCAGCCAATCGGAATTAAGGTAGAAAAAATCCTATTGGCTGATGCAATCATCCAATAGGATTGAGCTCGCATTCTATTGGCTGTTCCAATCAGCCAATAGAATGCCAGCTCAATCCTATTGGCTGATTGGATCAGTCAATAGGATTGAACTTCAATCCTATTGGCTGATTGCATCAGTCAATAGGATTTTTTCTACCTTAATTCCGATTGGCTGATAGAATTCTATCAGCCAATCGGAATTCAAGGGACGCCATCTTGGATGATGTCATTTAAAGGAACCTTCATTCTTCAGTTGGACATCGTTTGAAGAGGATGCTCCGCGTCGGATGTCTTGAAGATGGAGCTGCTCCGTGCCGGATGGATAAAGATAGAAGATGCCATCTGGATGAAGACTTCTGCCCGTCTGGAGGACCTCTTCTTCCCGGCTTCGATGAAGACTTCTGCCCGTCTGGAGGACTACTTCTGCCGGCTTCGTTGAGGACTTCGGCCCGGTTGGGTGAAGATTTCTCAAGGTAGGGTGATCTTCAAGGGGTTAGTGTTAGGTTTTATTAAGGCTGTATTGGGTGGGTTTTAGAGTAGGGTTGGGTGTGTGGGTGGTGGGTTTTAATGTTGGGGTTTTTTTTTGTCATACCTTAGATAATTTTTTAAATTGTATTTAATTGTATTTAGTTTAGATAATTAATTTAATTATAGTGTAGTGTTAGGTGTAATTGTAACTTAGGTTAGGATTTTTTTTACAGGTAAATTTGAATTTATTTTAACTAGGTAGCTATTAAATAGTTAATAACTATTTAATAGCTATTGTACCTAGTTAAAATAATAAAAACAAAGTTGCCTGTAAAATAAAAATAAACCCTAAGCTAGATACAATGTAACTATTAGTTATATTGTAGCTAGCTTAGGGTTTATTTTATAGGTAAGTATTTAGTTTTAAATAGGAATTATTTAGCTAATTGTAGTAATTTTATTTAGATTTATTTAAATTATATTTAAGTTAGGGGGTGTTAGGGTTAGACTTAGATTTAGGGTTTAATACATTTAATATAGTTGCAGAGACGTTTTGGTGGCAGATTAGGGGTTAATAAATGTAGGTAGGTGTCGGCGATGTTAGGGACGGCAGATTAGGGGTTAATAAAATGTAACTAGTGTTTGCGATGCGGGAGGGCGGCGGTTTAGGGGTTAATATATTTTTTATAGTGGCTGCGATGTCCGGTTCGGCAGATTAGGGGTTAAAACATTTTTTTAGTGTTTGCGATGTGGGGGGGAGGCCTCGGTTTAGGGGTTAATAGGTAGTTTATGGGTGTTAGTGTACTTTTTAACACTTTAGTTAAGAGTTTTATACTACGGGGTTAGCCCATAAAACTCTTAACTACTGACTTTTAAATGCGGTATCAGTCTTGACAGGAGAGGCTGTACCGCTCACGTTTTGGAAGACTCGTAATACCGGCGTTATTCAAGTCCCATTGAAAATATAGGATACGCAATTGACGTAAGTGGATTTGCGGTATTTTCGAGTCTGACCAAAAAAGTGAGCGGTGAGCCTGTCATTTCAAGACTCGTAATACCAGCGGGCGTTAAAAAGCAGCGTTGGGACCTCTCAAGGCTGGTTTTTAACCCTAACGTACAACTCGTAATCTAGCCGTATATGTTTTAAGTAGACATCCCAAGGGGTATACATCCCAAGGTATTGATCTAGGCCTATTTTGTTATATTTCATGCCACCATTCCACAGTAAAATTTGATCAAATAAAAAAAAAATCTTTTTTTTTTCACAAACGTTGGGTTTATTGCTGAAATTATTTACATGTCGCTTGTGCAATCATGAAACAAATGGTTGAAAAAGCTTCTCTGGGACCCCTTTGTTCAGAAATGGCAGACATATATGGCTTTGCCATTGCATTTTGGTAATTAGATGGCCTCTAATTGCAGCTGCGCACCATACTTCTATTATTCTCGACAGTGAAGGGGTTAATTAGGTAGCTTGTAAGGTTAATTTCTTTCATGTAATTAGCAAGAGTCCATGAGCTAGTGACGTATGGGGATATACATTCCTACCAGGAGGGGCAAAGTTTCCCAAACCTCAAAATGCCTATAAATACACCCCTCACCACACCCACAATTCAGTTTTACAAACTTTGCCTCCGATGGAGGTGGTGAAGTAAGTTTGTGCTAGATTCTACGTTGATATGCGCTCCGCAGCAAGTTGGAGCCCGGTTTTCCTCTCAGCGTGCAGTGAATGTCAGAGGGATGTGAGGAGAGTATTGCCTATTTGAATGCAGTGATCTCCTTCTAAGGGGTCTATTTCATAGGTTCTCTGTTATCGGTCGTAGAGATTCATCTCTTACCTCCCTTTTCAGATCGACGATATACTCTTATATATACCATTACCTCTGCTGATTCTCATTTCAGTACTGGTTTGGCTATCTACTATATGTAGATGAGTGTCCTGGGGTAAGTAAGTCTTATTTTCTGTGACACTCCAAGCTATGGTTGGGCACTTTGTTTATAAAGTTCTAAATATATGTATTCAAACATTTATTTGCCTTGACTCAGAATGTTCAACTTTCCTTATTTTCAGACAGTCAGTTTCATATTTGGGATAATGCATTTTAACATTTTTCTTACCTTAAAATTTGACTTTTTCCCTGTGGGCTGTTAGGCTCGCGGGGGCTGAAAATGCTTCATTTTATTGCGTCATTCTTGGCGCGGACTTTTTTGGCGCAAAAATTCTATTTCCGTTTCCGGCGTCATACGTGTCGCCGGAAGTTGCGTCATTTTTTGACGTTATTTTGCGCCAAAAATGTTGGCGTTCCGGATGTGGCGTCATTTTTGGCGCCAAAAAGCATTTAGGCGCCAAATAATGTGGGCGTCTTATTTGGCGTGAAAAAATATGGGCGTCACTTTTGTCTCCACATTATTTAAGTCTCATTTTTTATTGCTTCTGGTTGCTAGAAGCTTGTTCTTTGGCATTTTTTCCCATTCCTGAAACTGTCATTTAAGGAATTTGATCAATTTTGCTTTATATATATGTTGTTTTTTCTCTTACATATTGCAAGATGTCTCACGTTGCATCTGAGTCAGAAGATACTACAGGAAAATCGCTGTCAAGTGCTGAATCTACCAAAGCTAAGTGTATCTGCTGTAAACTTTTGGTAGCTATTCCTCCAGCTGTTGTTTGTATTGATTGTCATGACAAACTTGTTAAAGCAGATAATATTTCCTTTAGTAAAGTACCATTGCCTGTTGCAGTTCCTTCAACATCTAAGGTGCAGAATGTTCCTGATAATATAAGAGATTTTGTTTCTGAATCCATAAAGAAGGCTATGTCTGTTATTTCTCCTTCTAGTAAACGTAAAAAATCTTTTAAAACTTCTCTCCCTACAGATGAATTTTTAACTGAACATCATCATTCTGATTCTGATGATTCCTCTGGTTCAGAGGATTCTGTCTCAGAGGTTGATGCTGATAAATCTTCATATTTATTTAAAATGGAATTTAATCGTTCTTTACTTAAAGAAGTCCTAATTGCTTTAGAAATAGCGGATTCTGGTCCTCTTGATACTAAATCTAAACGTTTAAATAAGGTTTTTAAATCTCCTGTAGTTATTCCAGAAGTTTTTCCTGTCCCTGATGCTATTTCTGCAGTAATTTCCAAAGAATGGGATAATTTGGGTAATTCATTTACTCCTTCTAAACGTTTTAAGCAATTATATCCTGTGCCGTCTGACAGATTAGAATTTTGGGACAAGATCCCTAAAGTTGATGGGGCTATTTCTACCCTTGCTAAACGTACTACTATTCCTACGTCAGATGGTACTTCGTTTAAGGATCCTCTAGATAGGAAAATTGAGTCCTTTCTAAGAAAAGCTTATCTGTGTTCAGGTAATCTTCTTAGACCTGCTATATCTTTGGCTGATGTTGCTGCAGCTTCAACTTTTTGGTTGGAAACTTTAGCGCAACAAGTAACACATCGTGATTCTCATGATATTATTCTTCTTCTTCAACATGCTAATAATTTTATCTGTGATGCCATTTTTTATATTATCAGAGTTGATGTCAGGTTTATGTCTCTAGCTATTTTAGCTAGAAGAGCTTTATGGCTTAAAACTTGGAATGCTGATATGGCTTCTAAATCAACTTTACTTTCCATTTCTTTCCAGGGTAACAAATTATTTGGTTCTCAGTTGGATTCCATTATTTCAACTGTTACTGGTGGGAAAGGAACTTTTTTACCACAGGATAAAAAGTCTAAAGGTAAAAACAGGGCTAATAAACGTTTTCGTTCCTTTCGTTTCAACAAAGAACAAAAGCCTGATCCTTCATCCTCAGGAGCAGTTTCAGTTTGGAGACCATCTCCAGTTTGGAATAAATCCAAGCCAGCTAGAAAGGCAAAGCCTGCTTCTAAGTCCACATGAAGGTGCGGCCCTCATTCCAGCTCAGCTGGTAGGGGGCAGGTTACGTTTTTTCAAGGAAATTTGGATCAATTCTGTTCACAATCTTTGGATTCAGAGCATTGTTTCAGAAGGGTACAGAATTGGTTTCAAGTTGAGACCTCCTGCAAAGAGATTTTTTCTTTCCCGTGTCCCAGTAAATCCAGTAAAAGCTCAAGCATTTCTGAAATGTGTTTCAGATCTAGAGTTGACTGGAGTAATTATGCCAGTTCCAGTTCCGGAACAGGGGATGGGGTTTTATTCAAATCTCTTCATTGTACCAAAGAAGGAGAATTCTTTCAGACCAGTTCTGGATCTAAAAATATTGAATCGTTATGTAAGGATACCAACGTTCAAGATGGTAACTGTAAGGACTATCTTACCTTTTGTTCAGCAAGGGAATTATATGTCCACAATAGATTTACAGGATGCATATCTGCATATTCCGATTAATCCAGATCATTATCAGTTCCTGAGATTCTCGTTTCTGGACAAGCATTACCAGTTTGTGGCTCTGCCGTTTGGCCTAGCTACAGCTCCAAGAATTTTTACAAAGGTTCTCGGTGCCCTGCTGTCTGTAATCAGAGAACAGGGTATTGTGGTATTTCCTTATTTGGACGATATTTTGGTACTTGCTCAGTCTTTACATTTAGCAGAATCTCATACGAATCGACTTGTGTTGTTTCTTCAAGATCATGGTTGGAGGATCAATTTACCAAAAAGTTCTTTGATTCCTCAGACAAGGGTAACCTTTCTGGGTTTCCAGATGGATTCAGTGTCCATGACTCTGTCTTTAACAGACAAGAGACGTCTAAAGTTGATTACAGCTTGTCGAAACCTTCAGTCACAATCATTCCCTTCGGTAGCCTTATGCATGGAAATTCTAGGTCTTATGACTGCTGCATCGGACGCGATCCCCTTTGCTCGTTTTCACATGCGACCTCTTCAGCTCTGTATGCTGAAGCAATGGTGCAAGGATTACACGAAGATATCTCAATTAATATCTTTAAAACCGATTGTTCGACACTCTCTAACATGGTGGACAGATCACCATCGTTTAATTCAGGGGGCTTCTTTTGTGCTTCCGACCTGGACTGTAATTTCAACAGATGCAAGTCTCACAGGTTGGGGAGCTGTGTGGGGATCTCTGACGGCACAAGGAGTTTGGGAATCTCAGGAGGTGAGATTACCGATCAATATTTTGGAACTCCGTGCAATTTTCAGAGCTCTTCAGTTTTGGCCTCTTCTGAAGAGAGAATCGTTCATTTGTTTTCAGACAGACAATGTCACAACTGTGGCATACATCAATCATCAAGGAGGGACTCACAGTCCTCTGGCTATGAAAGAAGTATCTCGAATTTTGGTTTGGGCGGAATCCAGCTCCTGTCTAATCTCTGCGGTTCATATCCCAGGTGTAGACAATTGGGAAGCGGATTATCTCAGTCGCCAAACGTTGCATCCGGTCGAATGGTCTCTTCACCCAGAGGTATTTCTTCAGATTGTTCAAATGTGGGAACTTCCAGAAATAGATCTGATGGCGTCCCATCTAAACAAGAAACTTCCCAGGTATCTGTCCAGATCCCGGGATCCTCAGGCGGAGGCAGTGGATGCATTATCACTTCCTTGGAAGTATCATCCTGCCTATATCTTTCCGCCTCTAGTTCTTCTTCCAAGAGTAATCTCCAAGATTCTGAAGGAATGCTCGTTTGTTCTGCTGGTAGCTCCGGCATGGCCTCACAGGTTTTGGTATGCGGATCTTGTCCGGATGGCCTCTTGCCAACCGTGGACTCTTCCGTTAAGACCAGACCTTCTGTCACAAGGTCCTTTTTTCCATCAGGATCTGAAATCCTTAAATTTAAAGGTATGGAGATTGAACGCTTGATTCTTGGTCAAAGAGGTTTCTCTGACTCTGTGATTAATACTATGTTACAGGCTCGTAAATCTGTATCTCGAGAGATATATTATAGAGTCTGGAAGACTTATATTTCTTGGTGTCTTTCTCATCATTTTTCCTGGCATTCTTTTAGAATACCGAGAATTTTACAGTTCCTTCAGGATGGTTTAGATAAGGGTTTGTCCGCAAGTTCTTTGAAAGGACAAATCTCTGCTCTTTCTGTTCTTTTTCACAGAAAGATTGCTATTCTTCCTGATATTCATTGTTTTGTACAAGCTTTGGTTCGTATAAAACCTGTCATTAAGTCAATTTCTCCTCCTTGGAGTTTGAATTTGGTTCTGGGAGCTCTTCAAGCTCCTCCGTTTGAACCTATGCATTCATTGGACATTAAATTACTTTCTTGGAAAGTTTTGTTCCTTTTGGCCATCTCTTCTGCCAGAAGAGTTTCTGAATTATCTGCTCTTTCTTGTGAGTCTCCTTTTCTGATTTTTCATCAGGATAAGGCGGTGTTGCGAACTTCTTTTGAATTTTTACCTAAAGTTGTGAATTCCAACAAAATTAGTAGAGAAATTGTGGTTCCTTCATTATGTCCTAATCCTAAGAATTCTAAGGAGAAATCGTTGCATTCTTTGGATGTTGTTAGAGCTTTGAAATATTATGTTGAAGCTACGAAATCTTTTCGTAAGACTTCTAGTCTATTTGTTATCTTTTCCGGTTCTAGAAAAGGCCAGAAAGCTTCTGCCATTTCTTTGGCATCTTGGTTGAAATCTTTAATTCATCTTGCCTATGTTGAGTCGGGTAAAACTCCGCCTCAGATAATTACAGCTCATTCTACTAGGTCAGTTTCTACTTCCTGGGCGTTTAGGAATGAAGCTTCGGTTGACCAGATCTGCAAAGCAGCAACTTGGTCCTCTTTGCATACTTTTACTAAATTCTACCATTTTGATGTATTTTCTTCTTCTGAAGCAGTTTTTGGTAGAAAAGTACTTCAGGCAGCGGTTTCAGTTTGAATCTTCTGCTTATGTTTTTCGTTAAACTTTATTTTGGGTGTGGATTATTTTCAGCAGGAATTGGCTGTCTTTATTTTATCCCTCCCTCTCTAGTGACTCTTGTGTGGAAAGATCCACTTCTTGGGTAGTCATTATCCCATACGTCACTAGCTCATGGACTCTTGCTAATTACATGAAAGAAAACATAATTTATGTAAGAACTTACCTGATAAATTCATTTCTTTCATATTAGCAAGAGTCCATGAGGCCCGCCCTTTTTTTTGTGGTGGTTATGATTTTGTATAAAGCACAATTATTCCAATTCCTTATTTTATATGCTTTCGCACTTTTTTATCACCCCACTTCTTGGCTATTCGTTAAACTGAATTGTGGGTGTGGTGAGGGGTGTATTTATAGGCATTTTGAGGTTTGGGAAACTTTGCCCCTCCTGGTAGGAATGTATATCCCCATACGTCACTAGCTCATGGACTCTTGCTAATATGAAAGAAATGAATTTATCAGGTAAGTTCTTACATAAATTATGTTTTTCTTTCATGTAATTGGCAAGAGTCCATGAGCTAGTGACGTATGGGATATACAATCCTACCAGGAGGGGCAAAGTTTCCCAAACCTCAAAATGCCTATAAATACACCCCTCACCACACCCACAATTCAGTTTTACAAACTTTGCCTCCTATGGAGGTGGTGAAGCAAGTTTGCGCTAAGATTTCTACGTTGACATGCGCTTCTCAGCATTTTGATGCCCGATTCCTCTCAGAGTACAGCGAATATCAGAGGAATGTGAAGGGAGTATTACCTACTGAATGCAATGATTTCCCTAACGGGGGTCTATTTCATAGGTTTTCTGTTATCGGTCGTAGAGATTCATCTCCTACCTCCCTTTTCAGATCGACGATATACTCTCCTATACCATTACCTCTACTGATAACTGTTTCAGTACTGGTCTGGCTATCTGCTATATGTGGATGGGTATCTTTTTGGTAAGTATGTTTTTTATTACTTAAGACACCCCAGCTATGGTCTGGCACTTTATGAATTTATATAAAGTTCTAAATATATGTATTGTACTTATATTTGCCATGAGTCAGGTTCATGTATTTCCTTGTGCAGACTGTCAGTTTCATATTTGGGAAATTAAACATATTAAGAAATATTTTTTTCTTACCTGGGGTTTAGTCTTTTTTAAATTGACTACTTTTTACTTTCAAATTGCGGGCAGCATTAGGCCTGCGGGTGCGCCAAATGCTAGACTTTATTGTGTCATTCTGGGCGCAAGAATTTTTGACGCTAGTTCTTCACTTCCGGCATCGTAGTTGACGTGGGAGTCTTACACACGGTTGCGTCGTTAGTAATGCAAGTGTGTCATTTCCGGATGTTGTTGGCGCCAAAATTTTCCTCTCACTTTGGGCATCATACTTGGCGCCAAATTTTTCAGTAGTTTTATACCCCATTGCTGTTTGCCTCTTGCCTTTCTCTATGTCAGAGGGCTATGCTGTTTGCATTTTTTCCCATTCCTGAAACTGTCATATGTTGTTTTTTCTTTTACATTTTGCAAGATGTCTCAATCTGATCCTGCCTCAGAAGTATCTGTTGGAACGTTGCTGCCTGACATCGGTTCTACCAAAGCTAAGTGCATTTGTTGTAAGATTGTGGAAATTATATCTCCGAATGTCATTTGTAATAGTTGTCATGATAAACTTTTACACGCAGAGAATGTATCCATCAGTAATAATGCATTGCCAGTTGCAGTTCCTTCAACTTCTAATGTACATGATATACCTATGAATTTTAAAGAATTTGTTACTGATTCTATTCAGAAGGCTTTGTCTGCATTTCCGCCTTCTAATAAACGTAAAAGGTCTTTTAAAACTTCTCATAAGTTGAAGAAATTTCAAATGACCAGCAACATAATGATTTATCCTCCTCTGATGAGGATCTATCTGATTCAGAAGATCCTTCCTCAGATATTGACACTGACAAATCTACTTATTTGTTTAAAATAGAGTATATTCGTTCTTTGTTAAAAGAAGTGTTAATTACTTTGGATATTGAGGAAGCTAGTCCTCTTGATATTAAGACTAGTAAGCATTTAAATGCTGTTTTTAAACCTCCTGTGGTTACTCCAGAGGTTTTTCCTATTCCTGATGCTATTTCTGATATGATTTCTAAGGAATGGAATAAGCCAGGTACTCCTTTTATTCCTTCTTCAAGGTTTAAAAAATTGTATCCTTTACCAGCAATTTCTATAGAGTTTTGGGAAAAAATCCCAAAAGTTGATGGGGCTATTTCTACTCTTGCTAAATGTACCACTATTCCTATGGAAGATAGTACTTCTTTTAAACGTCCTTTAGATAGGAAACTTGAATCCTATCTAAGGAAAGCCTATTTATATTCAGGTCATGTTCTCAGGCCTGCAATTTCTTTGGCTGATGTTGCGGCTGCATCAACTTTTTGGTTGGAGAATTTAGCGCAACAAGAGTTGGATTCTGACATATCTAGCATTATTCGTTTACTGCAACATGCTAATCATTTTATTTGTGATGCCATTTTTGATATTATCAAAATTGATGTTAGTTCCATGTCTTTAGCTATTTTAGCTAGGTAATAATTTATTTGGTTCTCAGTTGGATTCTATTATTTCAACTGTTACTGGAGGAAAAGGTTTTTTCTGCCTCAGGATAAAAAAAACCTAAGGGTAGATCTAAGGCTTCTAACCGTTTTCATTCCTTTCATCAAAATAAGGAACAAAAATCTAATCCTTCCCCCAAGGAATCTGCTTCCAATTGGAAGCCTTTCTCAAATTGGAATAAATCCAAGCCATTTAAGAAACCAAAGTCAGCCCCTAAGTCCGCATGAAGGTGCGGCCCTCATTCCAGCTCAGCTGGTAGGGGGCAGATTAAGGTTTTTCAAGGATTTTTGAATAAATTCTGTCCAAAATCAATGGATTCAGAGCATTGTCTCTCAAGGGTATCGAATAGGATTCAGAGTAAGACCTATTGTGAGAAGATTCTTTCTCTCATGTATCCCAGCAAATCCAGTAAAAGCTCAGGCTTTTGTGAAGTGTGTTTCAGACCTGGAGTCTTCAGGGGTAATCATGCCGGTTCCTTTTCAGGAACAGGGTCTGGGGTGTTATTCAAATCTATTCATTGTCTCAAAGAAGGAAAATTCATTCAGACCAGTTCTGGATCTGAAAATTTTGAATCGCTATGTAAGAGTACCAACTTTCAAGATGGTGACTATAAGGACTATTCTGCCTTTTGTTCAGCAAGGACATTATATGTCTAAAATAGACTTGCAGGATGCATACCTTCATATTCTGATTACCAAGCATTACCAATTTGTTGCTCTTCCATTTGGCCTAGCAACAGCTCCAAGAATCTTTTCCAAGGTTCTAGGTGCCCTACTCTCTGTAATCAGAGAGCAGGGTATTGCAGTGTTTCCTTATTTGGACGATATCTTGGTACTAGCTCAGTCTTTATGTTCTGCAGAATCTCACACAAATCAACTAGTGTTGTTTCTTCAAAGACATGGTTGGAGGATCAATTTACCAAAAAGTTTCTTGATTCCTCAGACAAGGGTCACCTTTTTAGGTTTCCAGATAGATTCAGTGTCCATGACTCTGTCTCTAACAGACAAGAGACGTTTGAAATTGGTTGCAGCCTGTCGGCACCTTCAGTGTCAGTCATTCCCTTCAGTGGCTATGTGCATGGAAGTTTTAGGCCTCATGACTGCAGCATCGGACGCAATTCCTTTTGCTCGTTTTCACATGAGACCTCTCCAGCTTTGCATGTTGAATCAATGGTGCAGGGATTATACAAAGAGATCACAGTTAATATCCTTAAATCCCAATATTCGACACTCTCTGACGTAGTGGTTAAATCACCAGCGTTTAGTTCAAGGGACCTCCTTTATTCGGCCAACCTGGACTGTGATCACTACAGATGCAAGAGCTGTTTGGGGATCTCTGACAGCACAAGGGGTTTGGAAATCTCAAGAGGCGAGATTACCAATCAATATTTTAGAACTCCGTGCAATTTTCAGAGCTCTTCAGTTTTGGCCTCTGTTGAAGAGAGAACCATTCATTTGCTTTCAGACAGACAATATCACAACTGTGGCATATGCCAATCATCAGGGTGGGACTCACAGTCCTCAAGCAATGAAAGAAGTATCTTGGATACTTGCTTGGGTGGAATCCAGCTCCTGTCTAATCTCTGTGGTGCATATCCCAGGTGTAGACAATTGGGACGCGGATTATCTCAGCCGTCAGACTTTACATCCAGGGGAGTGGTCTCTCCATCCAAATGTGTTTTCTCAGATTGTTCAGATAGATCTCATGGGCTCTCATCTAAACAAGAAACTTCCCAGATACCTGTCCAGGTCCAGGGATGTTAAGGCGGAAGCAGTGGATGCTCTGACACTTCCTTGGTGTTATCATCCTGCTTACATTTTTCCGCCTCTAGTTCTTCTTCCAAGAGTGATATCCAAAATCATCATGGAACAATCGTTTGTGTCGCTGGTGGCTCCAGCGTGGCCACACAGGTTTTGGTATGCAGATCTTGTTCGGATGTCCAGTTGCCAACCTTGGCCACTTCCATTAAGGCCGGACCTTCTGTCTCAAGGTCCATTTTTCCATCAGGATCTCAAATCATTAAATTTTAAGGTATGGAAATTGAACGATTAGTACTAAGTCATAAAGGTTTCTCTGACTCAGTAATTAATACTATGTTACAAGCTCGTAAATCTGTCTCTAGGAAGATTTATTATCGATTCTGGAAGACCTACATTTCCTAGTGTTCTTCTCATAAATTTTCTTGGCATTCTTTCAGAATTCCTAGAATTCTACAGTTTCTTCAGGATGGTTTGGATAAGGGTTTGTCTGCAAGTTCCTTGAAGGGACAAATCTCTGCCCTTTCTGTTTTATTTTATAGAAAGATTGCTAAACTTCCTGATATTCACTGTTTTGCACAGGCTTTAGTTCGTATTAAGCCCGTCATTAAATAAATTTCTCCTCCTTGAAGTCTTAATTTGGTTTTGAAGGTGTTACAGGCTCCTCTATTTGAGCCTATGCATTCTTTGGACATTAAACTACTTTCTTGGAAAGTGTTGTTCCTTTTGGCCATCTCTTCTGCTAGAAGAGTTTCTGAGCTATCTGCTCTTTCTTGTGAATCTCCTTTTCTTTCATGTAATTAGCAAGAGTCCATGAGCTAGTGACGTATGGGATATACATTCCTACCAGGAGGGGCAAAGTTTCCCAAACCTCAAAATGCCTACAAATACACCCCTCACCACACCCACAAATCAGTTTTACAAACTTTGCCTCCTATGGAGGTGGTGAAGTAAGTTTGTGCTAGATTCTACGTTGATATGCGCTCCGCAGCAGGTTGGAGCCCGGTTTTCCTCTCAGCGTGCAGTGAATGTCAGAGGGATGTGAGGAGAGTATTGCCTATTTGAATTCAATGATCTCCTTCTACGGGGTCTATTTCATAGGTTCTCTGTTATCGGTCGTAGAGATTCATCTCTTACCTCCCTTTTCAGATCGACGATATACTCTTATATATATATACCATTACCTCTGCTGATTTTCGTTTCAGTACTGGTTTGGCTTTCTACAACATGTAGATGAGTGTCCTGGGGTAAGTAAGTCTTATTTTCTGTGACACTCTAAGCTATGGTTGGGCACTTTTTTATAAAGTTCTAAATATATGTATTCAAACATTTATTTGCCTTGACTCAGGATGTTCAAAATTCCTTATTTTCAGACAGTCAGTTTCATATTTGGGATAATGCATTTGAATAAAACAATTTTTTTCTTACCTTAAAATTTGACTTTTCCCTGTGGGCTGTTAGGCTCGCGGGGGCTGAAAATGCTTCATTTTATTGCGTCATTCTTGGCGCTGACTTTTTTGGCGCCAATTTTTTTTCTGTTTCCGGCGTCATACGTGTCGCCGGAAGTTGCGTCATTTTTGACGTTCTTTTGCGCCAAAAATGTCGGCGTTCCGGATGTGGCGTCATTTTTGGCGCCAAAAGCATTTAGGCGCCAAATAATGTGGGCGTCTTATTTGGCGCTAAAAAAATATGGGCGTCACTTTTGTCTCCACATTATTTAAGTCTCATTTTTTATTGCTTCTGGTTGCTAGAAGCTTGTTCACTGGCATTTTTTCCCATTCCTGAAACTGTCATTTAAGGAATTTGATCAATTTTGCTTTATATGTTGTTTTTTCTATTACATATTGCAAGATGTCCCATGTTGAAGCTGAGTCAGAAGATACTTCTGGAAAATCGCTGCCTGGTGCTGGAGCTACCAAAGCTAAGTGTATCTGCTGTAAACTTTTGGTAGCTGTTCCTCCAGCTGTTGTTTGTATTGAATGTCATGACAAACTTGTTAATGCATATTTCCTTTAGTAAAGTTACATTACCTGTTGCTGTTCCATCAACATCTAATACTCAGAGTGTTCCTGATAACATAAGAGATTTTGTTTCTAAATCCATTAAGAAGGCTATGTCTGTTATTCCTCCTTCTAGTAAACGTAAAAAGTCTTTTAAAACTTCTCATTTTTCAGATGAATTTTTAAATGAACATCATCATTCTGATTCTGATAATGGTTCTTCTGGTTCAGAGGATTCTGTCTCAGAGGTTGATGCTAATAAATCTTCATATTTATTTAAAATGGAATTTATTTGTTCTTTACTTAAAGAAGTCCTAATTGCATTAGAAATTGAGGATTCTGGTCCTCTTGATACTAAATCTAAACATTTAGATAAGGTTTTTAAATCTCCTGTAGTTATTCCAGAAGTTTTTCCTGTTCCTGGTGATATTTCTGAAGTAATTTCCAGGGAATGGAATAATTTGGGTAATTAATTTACTCCTTCTAAACGTTTTAAGCAATTATATCCTGTGCCATCTGACAGATTAGAATTTTGGGACAAAATCCCTAAGGTTGATGGGGCTGTCTCTACTCTTGCTAAGCGTACTACCATTCCTACGGCAGATGGTACTTCCTTTAAGGATACTTTAGATAGGAAAATTGAATCCTTTCTAAGAAAAGCTTACTTGTGTTCAGGTAATCTTCTTAGACCTGCTATATCTTTGGCGGATGTTGCTGCAGCTTCAACTTTTTGGTTGGAAGCTTTAGCGCAACAAGTAACAGATCATAATTCTCATAGCATTATTATTCTTCTTCAACATGCTAATAATTTTATTTGTGATGCCATCTTTGATATCATTAGAGTTGATGTCAGGTATATGTCTCTAGCTATTTTAGCTAGAAGAGCTTTATGGCTTAAAACTTGGAATGCTGATATGTCTTCTAAGTCTACTCTGCTTTCCCTTTCTTTCCAGGGTAATAAATTATTTGGTTCTCAGTTGGATTCTATTATCTCAACTGTTACTGGAGGGAAAGGAACTTTTTTACCACAGGATAAAAAATCTAAAGGTAAATTTAGGTCTAATAATCGTTTTCATTCCTTTCGTCACAACAAGGAACAAAAGCCTGATCCTTCATCCTCAGGAGCGGTATCAGTTTGGAAACCATCTCCAGTCTGGAATAAATCCAAGCCTTTTAGAAAATCAAATGAATAGTAATAAGTGTAGCAATATGTACAATAAAACCTAATTTATTGCCTATACATATAAAAACTTAATACATACATTTCATACAATACATGGATCCATGGAAGATTACAATAAAATTTCAATAAAATATAAATGCATATTGATAAAACAAATGTTCAGAGTAAAAACAGATGTTCAGAGTAAAAACAATGGTAAGTACAATGAATAGCCTCCTAAATATGAAGTGCAGTAGAATTCAGTGATATACAACGATGTGAACAAGTGGTGTACACATATAAAAGTGTAAAAATAAAAATATATAAAAAAGAGAATAAAAAATGTCAATCGATTCCAAATTAAATGTCAATCAATCCTACACACGGTGTGAAAAAAATAGTGAAAAAAATGTAGATTCAAAAATAATGAAAAATGATGAAAATCCAAAAATAATTAGAAAAAATTGTAGATGCAGAAATAAGTGATGCAAAAAATAATATGTGAATAAGTCAAACTATAGTCACCCAGATCCTGTGGGATCGAATAGTGGTTGTAAGTGTCCAAAATAATTGTGATGTGGTGAAGATGTGAAGATGGAGAAAGTGCTGGGCCCACCGAGAGTGAACCAAATGTTCAAACCAAAACAATGATGATATCCACCTAAAAAACAGAAACAAATATGGTGCAGATACCTTCAAATAAGTATTATCTAAATGAAATGGAGCTTACCAATATCAGTCGACGCGTTTCGGCCTTGCTCTAGGCCTTTATCAAGACTGATTTGTTTAGGGATTATGCACCCTTATAAAGGATGTTGTGACCAATGGGTGTCTGAGGAATTTTGCGCCAAAATAGGCTCCGCCCACTTCCGGTGTCTCATGAGTGTGGGCAATGTTTGTAATATGTTCCTATTCAGATGTCTGATGGGTATGGGCAAACTTTTGTGCTTCTAAAATATACTTATAAACATATTCAAAGACGTTGCTTCTAGTGTATAAATAGATAGATATAGTGTATCTATAAAGAATGATGTGTTTAAAAATTGATGTGTTTAAAAATGATGTTTCAAATATTTTATCGAGTGTATAGTATCACTTCCGGTGATGGCGGTCTGTGATGTCATATCCTGTTTATGAGATCTCTGAGTTGTAATCTAGTATTTATTAGCTGGATCAGTGTGCTACTTAAGGCAGATTTTGAAATAACTGCAGAGAATAATGTGTGTACAGTCCGAAAATATAACGTATAAAATTCGAAGACATAACCAAAATTTAAAATTTAGAATCACTTCTGACTAGCTATGTCAGTGTTTACCTATCATAAGGTGTCTTAGTTACTTCCGGTTGCGGCAAAACATAATGCTCTTTTCGGTAAAGAACGTAGTGTTCTTTCTGGTGAGAACACTACGTTCTTTACCGAAAAGAGCATTATGTTTTGCCGCAACCGGAAGTAACTAAGACACCTTATGAATCTACATTTTTTTCACTAATTTTTTCACACCGTGTGTAGGATTGATTGACATTTAATTTGGAATCGATTGACATTTTTTATTCTCTTTTTTATATATTTTTACATTTTTATATTTTTATTTTTACACTTTTATATGTGTACACCACTTGTTCACATCGTTGTATATCACTGAATTCTACTGCACTTCATATTTAGGAGGCTATTCATTGTACTTACCATTGTTTTTACTCTGAACATCTGTTTTTACTCTGAACATTTGTTTTATCAATCTGCATTTGTATTTTATTGTAATTTTATTGTAATCTTCCATGGATCCATGTATTGTATGAAATGTATGTATTAAGTTTTTATATGTATAGGCAATAAATTAGGTTTTATTGTACATATTGCTACACTTATTACTATTCCTTTGCCTCCGGTGGGTAGGCGCTTGGGGGTCCCTGTTCATTTAGCTGATTTCTATTGGTGGTTACTAGGTATCACCCCCCTCAAGCCTATAGGGAACTGAGTAGGCGCTTGTCCACATCCCATACATTTTAGAAAATCAAAGCCAGCTCCTAAGTCCACATGAAGGTGTGGCCCTCATTCCAGCTCAGCTGGTAGGGGGCAGATTACGTTTTTTCAAAGAAATTTGGATCAATTCCGTTCACAATCTTTGGATTCAGAATATTGTTTCAGAAGGGTACAGAATTGGCTTCAAGATAAGGCCTCCTGCAAAGAGATTTTTTCTTTCCCGTGTCCCAGTAAATCCAGCGAAGGCTCAAGCATTTCTGAAATGTGTTTCAGATCTAGAGTTGGCTGGAGTAATTATGCCAGTTCCAGTTCTGGAACAGGGGCTGGGGTTTTATTCAAATCTCTTCATTGTACCAAAAAAGGAGAATTCCTTCAGACCAGTTCTGGATCTAAAAATATTGAATCGTTATGTAAGGATACCAACATTCAAAATGGTAACTGTAAGGACTATCCTGCCTTTTGTTCAGCAAGGGCATTATATGTCTACAATAGATTTACAGGATGCATATCTGCATATTCCGATTCATCCAGATCACTATCAGTTTCTGAGATTCTCGTTCCTAGAAAAGCATTACCAGTTTGTGGCTCTGCCGTTTGGCCTAGCAACAGCTCCAAGAATTTTTACAAAGGTTCTCGGTGCCCTTCTGTCTGTAATCAGAGAACAGGGTATTGTGGTATTTCCTTATTTGGACGATATCTTGGTACTTGCTATGTCTTCACATTTAGCAGAATCTCATACGAATCGACTTGTGTTGTTTCTTCAAGATCATGGTTGGAGGATCAATTTACTAAAAAGTTCATTGATTCCTCAGACAAGGGTAACCTTTTTGGGTTTCCAGATAGATTCAGTGTCCATGACTCTGTCTTTGACAGACAAGAGACGTCTAAAATTGATATCAGCTTGTCGAAACCTTCAGCCACAATCATTCCCTTCGGTAGCCTTATGCATGGAAATTCTAGGTCTTATGACTGCTGCATCGGACGCGATCCCCTTTGCTCGTTTTCACATGCGACCTCTTCAGCTCTGTATGCTGAACCAGTGGTGCAGGGATTACACAAAGATATCTCATTTAATATCTTTAAAACCGATTGTACGACACTCTCTGACGTGGTGGACAGATCACCATTGTTTAGTTCAGGGGGCTTCTTTTGTTCTTCCGACCTGGACTGTAATCTCAACAGATGCAAGTCTTTCAGGTTGGGGAGCTGTGTGGGGGTCTCTGACGGCACAAGGGGTTTGGGATTCTCAGGAGGTGAGATTACCGATCAATATTTTGGAACTCCGTGCAATTTTCAGAGCTCTTCAGTCTTGGCCTCTTCTAAAGAGAGAATCGTTCATTTGTTTTCAGACAGACAATGTCACAACTGTGGCATACATCAATCATCAAGGAGGGACTCACAGCCCTCTGGCTATGAAAGAAGTATCTCGAATTCTGGTTTGGGCGGAATCCAGCTCCTGTCTAGTTTCTGCGGTTCATATCCCAGGTATAGACAATTGGGAAGTGGATTATCTCAGTCGCCAAACGTTGCATCCGGGCGAATGGTCTCTTCACCCAGAGGTATTTCTTCAGATTGTCCAAATGTGGGGACTTCCAGAAATAGATCTGATGGCCTCTCATCTAAACAAGAAACTTCCCAGGTATCTGTCCAGATCCAGGGATCCTCAAGCGGAAGCAGTGGATGCATTGTCACTTCCTTGGAAGTATCATCCTGCTTATATCTTTCCGCCTCTAGTTCTTCTTCCAAGAGTGATCTCCAAGATTCTGAAGGAATGCTCGTTTGTTCTGCTGGTAGCTCCAGCATGGCCTCACAGGTTTTGGTATGCGGATCTTGTCCGGATGGCCTCTTGCCAACCGTGGACTCTTCCGTTAAGACCAGACCTTCTGTCGCAAGGTCCTTTTTTCCATCAGGATCTCAAATCCTTAAATTTAAAGGTATGGAGATTGAACGCTTGATTCTTAGTCAAAGAGGTTTCTCTGACTCTGTGATTAATACTATGTTACAGGCTTGTAAATCTGTATCTAGGGAGATATATTATAGAGTCTGGAAGACTTATATTTCTTGGTGTCTTTCTCATCATTTTTCCTGGCATTCTTTTAGAATTCCGAGAATTTTACAGTTTCTTCAGGATGGTTTGGAGAAAGGTTTGTCTGCAAGTTCCTTGAAAGGACAAATCTCTGCTCTTTCTGTTCTTTTTCACAGAAAGATTGCTAATCTTCCTGATATTCATTGTTTTGTACAAGCTTTGGTTCGTATAAAACCTGTCATTCAGTCAATTTCTCCTCCTTGGAGTTTGAATTTGGTTCTGGGGGCTCTTCAAGCTCCTCCGTTTGAACCTATGCATTCGTTGGACATTAAATTACTTTCTTGGAAAGTTTTGTTCCTTTTGGCCATCTCTTCTGCCAGAAGAGTTTCTGAATTATCTGCTCTTTCTTGTGAGTCTCCTTTTCTGATTTTTCATCAGGATAAGGCGGTGTTGCGAACTTCTTTTGAATTTTTACCTAAAGTTGTGAATTCCAACAACATTAGTAGAGAAATTGTGGTTCCTTCATTATGTCCTAATCCTAAGAATTCTAAGGAGAAATCATTGCATTCTTTGGATGTAGTTAGAGCTTTGAAATATTATGTTGAAGCTACTAAGAATTTCCGAAAGACTTCTAGTCTATTTGTTATCTTTTCCGGTTCTAGGAAAGGTCAGAAGGCCTCTGCCATTTCTTTGGCATCTTGGTTGAAATCTTTAATTCATCATGCTTATGTTGAGTCGGGTAAAACTCCACCTCAAAGGATTACAGCTCATTCTACTAGGTCAGTTTCTACTTCCTGGGCATTTAGGAATGAAGCTTCGGTTGATCAGATTTGCAAAGCAGCAACTTGGTCTTCTTTGCATACTTTTACTAAATTATACCATTTTGATGTCTTTTCTTCTTCTGAAGCTGTTTTTGGTAGAAAAGTACTTCAGGCAGCTGTTTCAGTTTGAATCTTCTGCTTATATTTTCAGTTTTTTTCATTATAAAATTTAAACTTTATTTGGGTGTGGATTATTTTTCAGCGGAATTGGCTGTCTTTATTTTATCCCTCCCTCTCTAGTGACTCTTGCGTGGAAAGATCCACATCTTGGGTAGTCATTATCCCATAGGTCACTAGCTCATGGACTCTTGCTAATTACATGAAAGAAAACATAATTTATGTAAGAACTTACCTGATAAATTCATTTCTTTCATATTAGCAAGAGTCCATGAGGCCCACCCTTTTTGTGGTGGTTATGATTTTTTTGTATAAAGCACAATTATTCCAATTCCTTATTTTTTATGCTTTCGCACTTTTTTCTTATCACCCCACTTCTTGGCTATTCGTTAAACTGATTTGTGGGTGTGGTGAGGGGTGTATTTGTAGGCATTTTGAGGTTTGGGAAACTTTGCCCCTCCTGGTAGGAATGTATATCCCATACGTCACTAGCTCATGGACTCTTGCTAATATGAAAGAAATTAATTTATCAGGTAAGTTCTTACATAAATTATGTTTTCTGATTTTTCATCAGGATAAGGCGGTTTTGTGGACTTCATTTACATCTTTGCCTAAAGTTGTGAATTGTAACAACATTAGTATAGAAATTGTTGTCCCTTCCTTGTGTCCTAATCCTAAGAATTCTATGGAAAGATCCTTACATTCTTTGGATGTTGTAAGAGCTTTGAAATATTATGTTGAAGCTACTAAAGATTTCAGGAAGACTTCTAGTCTATTTGTTATATTTTCGGGTCCTATGAAATGTCAGAAGGCTTCAGCTATTTCCTTGGCTTCTTGGTTAAAGCTTTTGATTCATTCAGCTTATTTGGAGTCGGGTAAGACCCCGCCTCAGAGAATTACAGCTCATTCTACTAGATCAGTCTCCACTTCGTGGGCTTTTAAGAATGAAGCTTCAGTTGATCAGATTTGCAAAGCAGCAACTTGGTCTTCTTTGCATACATTTACTAAATTCTACCGTTTTGATGTATTTGCTTCTTCAGAAGCCGTTTTTGGTAGAAAAGTTCTTCAGGCAGCTGTTTCAGTTTGATTCTTCTGCTGATGTTTTAAGTTTTTCTTGTCATTAAAAGAAAAACTTATTATTTGGGTTGTGGATTATTTTTTCAGCGGAAAATGTCTGTTTTTTATTTTATCCCTCCCTCTCTAGTGACTCTTGCGTGGAGTTCCACATCTTGGATATTGATATCCCATACGTCACTAGCTCATGGACTCTTGCCAATTACATGAAATAAAACATAATTTATGTAAGAACTTACCTGATAAATTCATTTCTTTCATATTGGCAAGAGTCCATGAGGCCCACCCTTTTTATGGTGGTTATGATTTTTTGTACAAAGCACAATTATTTCCAAATTCCTTTGTTGATGCTTTTTACTCCTTTCTTTATCACCCCACTACTTGGCTATTCATTAAACTGAATTGTGGGTGTGGTGAGGGGTGTATTTATAGGTATTTTGAGGTTTGGGAAACTATGCCCCTCCTGGTAGGATTGTATATCCCATACGTCAGTAGCTCATGGACTCTTGCCAATATGAAAGAAATTAATTTATCAGGTAAGTTCTTACATAAATTATGTTTTTGTTTTGTTTTTTTGCAGGGTAGGATCCGCCTAACTCTCCGACCTTCCTGATCCCCCCAAACAGCTCTCTAACCCTCCCCCCTGACTATTGCCGCCATTTTGCTGCCAGTACCTAAAAAAAATAAAAACCTTTTTTTTTTTTTTTTTTTTAATAGTTTTCTGTAGTGTAGTGCCCACCCTCCTGCTATCATTGTTTGGGCCCCCCACACCCCAAAGCCCTTTTTCTGTAGTGTAGCTGCCCCATCCCTCCCTGTCTCTTTTTTTTTCTGTAGTGTGGGGCCCTCCCACTCCCCCCCTTCCGCTGCTGAGCAACCCACACCTCCCGCCGGCACCAGCAATGATTGTTACAGACGGTGACACACACAGTGTCACTGTGTGTAACGATCAGGCATCTGCCCTCATATGGAACTGGAGCACTGATCGCACACCTGTTCCATATGTGGCAGATGCCTGAAGCTTCAGGAACTCTAGAGAGCTGGAGCATCCTGAAGCTCAGAAGTATATTTACGTTTTGAAGTACGATGAGCAAAGTACTGCAAGACGTATATATACGTCAGACTGGGTGGAGAGGTTAAACAACATTCCAATTTACTTATATTACCTAATTTGCTTTATTCTTTAGTTATCCTTTGTTGAAGAACTAGCAATGCACATGGGTGAGCCACCAATTAGCAGCTCCTTAGCCTATTTAGATATGCTTTTCAATAGAATTAAGTAAATTGGAAAGTTGTTTAAAATTGCATGCTCTTTCTGAATCTTGAAAAAATCCACGTGGGTTTCATGTCCCTTTAACAATTCAAAATCAGAAAATATAACAATAATTATTTGTTTCATTATTCACCATCTTGCAATTTATGCAGAAAATGATATAAAATATCTAACCAGACAAATATTACTTATATTTAAAATTACACAAAATCCTGATTTCTTATGATAACAAGCACTTTACAGAGACGCCAGGGCCGGCCCTAGCATGTGCAGGTCCCTAGGCAGATTGACAGCGCGGGGCCTATACAGAACAACAAATACTTTAAAGAAATGGGGCAATGCACTGTACCACACAAACACACAGATATAATACACACACAAAGATACTTATATACACATACATCCACACACTCAGACACATACACAGGTACACAGATATATACATACACAGGTGTACACACAGACAGCCCCCACACACACACACAGCCCACACACACACAGCCCCCCCCCCACAAACACACACAGCCAACACACACACACACAGCACACCCACACACACAGAACGCCCACACAGCACACACACACCCACACACACACAGCCAGAAGAAACCCTCTGTAAATGTGGTAATGAATCTGGCACACATTTAGTTAATAACCCACATACACACAGTACTCACACACAGTACACACAGTACACACACACAGTACTCACACACAGTACACACACACTCACACACACAGCCCACACACACACAGCCAGAAGAAACCCTCTGTAAATGTGGTAATGAATCTGGCACACATTTAGTTAATAACCCACATACACACAGTACTCACACACAGTACACACAGTACACACACACAGTACTCACACACAGTACACACACACTCACACACACAGCCCACACACACACAGCCAGAAGAAACCCTCTGTAAATGTGGTAATGAATCTGGCACACATTTAGTTAATAGCCCACCCACACACAGCCCACACACACACACACACACACACACACACAGCTCACACACACAGCCAGAAGAAACCCTCTGTAAATGTGGTAATGAATCTGGCACACATTTAGTTAATAGCCCACCCACACACAGCCCACACACACACACACACAGACACAGCCCACACACACAGCCAGAAGAAACCCTCTGTAAATGTGGTAATGAATCTGGCACACATTTAGTTAATAACCCACATACACACAGTACTCACACACAGTACACACACTCACACACACAGCCCACACACACACAGAAGAAACCCTCTGTAAATGTGGTAATGAATCTGGCACACATTTAGTTAATAGCCCACACACACTCAGTACACACACACTCACACATACAGTACACACACGGGTAATGGAAATACTTATAAACCATTTTTAAAAAAAAAAAAAATTAAAGATGTTAATGCTTTATTTAGAATACCAAGGTACGGCAGCTACTTGTTGTAATAAAGTTTGATTCTTAGCCCCAGCCATTATAGAAAGCAGTTAGGTAGTGTACATGGGCATGCCTTCTCATAAGTGTGTATTTTATAGGCCACTGAAAACAAATCTGGAATTACATTTAAACAAAAAGTACCTTAGTTACACCAAGTTACAATGAAAGTAAAGTTTAACTTTGCAGTTACATTCTTTGCTGTAGACATTAGACATTGATGTCCAATATTCACATAATCTTACAGATGTTAATACCATGAGAATTCAAAGCAAAAATTTATAGAAATGGGAAGCAACTGAAATGGTGTCAATTGGTTAAGCTTAGTTGCAGGTACTTACTGTAACTAAGACAAGCTTGTTAGCTACAAATTACAATTGAGTGGTATATCATTTTAAATCCATAACTTGTGGTATTGTGACACATGATGGTATGCCAAGCTTTGTTATCGAGCTTTTATTAGTGACACCTCATGTAACATGCACCACACTAATAGGAGTCAGTTGCCTTACTGCTCTGCTACTCAGAGGCGTAACTAGAAACTTAACAAAAATATGATGCCCAGCCCCCCTGCAATAAATGATGCACCCCCTGCAATAAATGATGCCCCCAGCCCCACTGCAATAAATGATGCCCCAGCAATAAAATTAAAGGGACATGAAACCCAAATTTTTTCTTTCATGATTTAGAAAGAGCATACAATTATAAACAAGTTTCTAATTTACTTCTATTATCTATTTTGCTTCATTCTCTTGATATTCTTTGATGAAAAGCATATCTAGATATGCTTAGTAGCTGCTGATTGGTAGCTGCACATAGATGCCTCCTGTGATTGGTTCACTGTGTGCATTGCTATTTCTTAATTAAAGTATATCTAAAGAATAAAGCAAATTAGGTAATAGAAGTAAATTGGAATGTTGTTTAAAATTATATTCTCTACCTTAATCATGAAAGAAAATGTTTGGGTATAGTGTCCCTTTAAGCCCCCAGCCCCCTGCAATAAAATGATGCCCAGTCCTCCTAGAATAAAATAATGACCCAGCCCCACTGCAATAAATGATGCCCCTAGCAATAAAATGAAGTCCCCAGCCCCCCTGCAATAAAATTATGCCCAGTCCCCCTGCAATAAAATGATGCCCTAGCCCCCTGCAATAAAAGTATGCCCCAGCCCCCCTGCAAGAAAAATTATGCCACCAGACCCCCTGCACAAAAATGATGCCCCAGCAATAGAATTATGCCCAGCTCCCCTGCAGTAAAATGATGCCCCCAGCCCCCCTGCAATAAAATGATGACCCCAACAAAAATTTGATGCCCCCAGCCCCCCTGCAATAAAATGATGTCCCCAACCCCCCAGCAATAAAACTAAGCCCCCTCCAATAAAATAATGCCCCAGCCCCCTTCAATTGCCCCCAGCTCCCCTGCAATAAAATGATACCCCCATGGACCACTGCCAGTAGCTCATATACTGCAAAACTGCAATGCTATTGTGTTTGTTACAGTCAGTGTATATAACTTGGAAGGAAAGGCCTCAAAAGGAACGTGAAATTTACACACACGTGGAGTCTTGGACAAGACTGACTGACTGTGGTCTGTGAAGGAGTGTACAGCTTAGGAAGGAAAATGGGAAAAGTTTCTTAGCTCTGCTTACCATACCAATGATTCATGAACGCACAGCCAGCCCTGACCCTGACTACTCCTCGGCTCGGTCGGTCCCACACTCGGCTCCCACTCTCTTTCTCTCTGATGGCTGCTGCCTGCTGTGCCTGCGAGTGCGACTCCCACTCTCCCTGCTGCGCTTGCTCTGCTGCTACTCACAATACCTCCTCCTCCCACCAACCATCACGGCTTGCCGCTCCTCCACTGACTGACTCAAGTGGGTCATCACGGAACCGTCCTCAGATATTGCGTCAATTTTTTTAAAAGAAAAAATGTTCCCAAAAAAAAAAAAGGTTTAGAATGGCAGCAGCGCACAAAAAAATAAAAACATTTTTTTTATTGCACCGGCGTGGCGGGGCCCCCTAACTGCGGGGCCCTAGGTGGCCGCCTTGCTCGCCATACCCTAAGGCCGGTCCTGGGTTCAAGGTGCCCAGAGAACTGTAAAAGGGACAAGTATACGGGTGATTACCATTTCTATGGCAACCACCTTCGGTTTAAAGGTGCAACACCATCTTTCATGTGAGAGGAACTGTGTGCATGTGTGCTGTATGCTCTCTTTAGGGGATAGGGGCACCTTTAGGGCAACAGCTAATACACTTCCTGGTAATTTCCTGACTTGACTACTGTAATAACCTACTAACTGGCCTCCCTCTCTCCCTCCTCTCCCCCTTCAATACATCCTAAATGCCTCTGCCAGGCTAATCCACCTCTCTCGACGATCTGCACCCGCTGCACCTCTCTGTGAGTCCCTTCACTGGCTCCCTATTAACAGCAGAGTTAAATTCAAACTTCTCACCCTGACCTACAAAGCCCTCTCACCAATGTTGCCCCTCCCTAGCTGTACTCCCTCATCAACAAATATAGTCCAGCCCGCCCCCCAAGATCCAACAATGACCTGCTCCTTGCCTCCTCTACCATCACCTCCTCCTGTGCTAGACTACAGGACTACTCCTGTGCGAAAACAACTCTCTGGAATGCACTTCATAGAGCTGTCAGACTTTCTCCTAGCCTGTCCTCCTTTAAACACTCCCTAAAGACCTTTTTATTCAGGGAAACTTATCACCCAACTCACTAACAAATGAATATCACTTAACCAACAGTTGCCCTCATCTAACTCCTCCCTAACATCATTAGGGATAAACCTCCTATTACGTCTTTTCTGTACCCACACATGACTATAGTAATAAAACACTCGACAACTGGTTTTGGGCTAAAGACCGATCACGGTCATGTTTATTTATAACAATAAACCTTTAAAACTAGGCTATGTAAATATGCCAACCTAGGGAACTTATAAATACTGATATAAGAACTGTACTAGTTCTTAGCTGGTGGCGGCAACGAATTAGCTAAATTTAACCCCTACTAACAGACGGCCAGGGCCCTACATGTTGTTTGCAGCGCGGCACGGATTGCCACGCCCAATTGGCAGAGAGAGAGAGCTGTAAGCTGTTAGAGGTATTTGCCTAAGATTCGTAGGGGGGAGTAACCCCTAAGTCGGCACCTAGAGGGTGTCACCTCCCCCATCCCATGACATCACTCATCTCTCTCCCTGCCCGCTCTCTGGGCCCTGACCGACCGCCAGCTAGGGCATACACAACCAACCCAGTAAGGCGACCCCCCCGAACGAGTCGTAAAAACACGCTCGAAAAGGTGGAAGACTAAACTAACCCCTGGACTTAAAGGGCTAATTCAAATAAACCTACCCTCGCCAGGATGAGCCCTAACCATTACACTATAAGCCGCCACTTCTTCATCCAGGGCAGGGTGGGTGGGGAAAGCTTCCTTGAAGTCTGGAACCAGGAACAAAAGAGGGCCGGATCCACTACAGTAGCAGAAACACCCGTCCCTCCACTTGCAACAATGTAACACCAAGTACCTTCCAGACTTCAACTCAGTTATCCCTTAATTTTGTTACAGGCCCACTAGAGGGCCCTCAACTTCCATAAGGGATAAACCTCCTATTACGTCTTTTCTGTACCCACACATGACTATAGTAATAAAACACTCGACAACTGGTTTTGGGCTAAAGACCGGTCACGGTCACGTTTATTTATAACAATAAACCTTTAAAACTAGGCTATGTAAATATGCCAACCTAGGCAACTTATAAATACTGATATAAGAAGCGTGCAACGCGACGCCGGAAGGGGCGGGGCTACGGCCCGACGCAGGCCCAGGCACCGGAAGAGCCGAATCGCATGATAACCTCACCCAAGCCATCCGGGGAAATATTCCCCAAGAGAGCCTGAGCCAGCGATAGGACCGAAGATAAGGCCGCCGGTGGAAGGGCCTGAAGCTGCTGCCATGACACCTGCCCGGCAGCAGCCTGGTCCCGTTGCGGCCTTTCTTCGTGGGTATCAAAGTTATCAAAGTTTTGGTTGTGGGTGGGTTCATGTCCCTCAGAATAAAGTGATGGGGAATAGGGCAAAGGGGCCGCATGCCTAGGGGGTGTATGCACATTAACAAGGGAAGGGCCCATAACCCCCACATGGCCTGCCCCACCAGCTATATCGCCAGCTATAGGAACCCTTAGAGCACTTGGGGCATCGCTATTCTGGGGGGGGGTGGCACGGAGGAGAGCCCTGGAACCTAGGGCCCACAGTAGGGGCCCTGTCTCTTAGCCTCCCCCTCGTGTTAGGCCTGTTCTGAAGCATGGGAGCTGCCCTGGGCCTAGCCGCCGGGGAAGGGGGTACCACATCCTTTAGAGCCTGATCCACAGCTTTCTCTTACAGCTCCCCGCATGCCTGGAACCTCCTTCACCACTTCTCTATAACGCTTTGGTGGCACAGTCTTCCTCTTAGCACGCTCCATCTCCACAGAAGAAAGCTTCCTTGAAGTCTGGAACCAGGAACAAAAGAGGGCCGGATCCACTGCAGTCAGGACCTATAAAGGTAAGCAGAAACACCCGCCCCTCCACTTGCAACAATGTTTTGTTACAGGTCCACACTAGAGGGCCCTCCACTTCCATTATCATCTTTGCAGTCCCCACCTCCTACCCATCTAGATTATAAGTTCCCATGGGAATAGGACCCTAAATTCCCCCTGTATTTGTCTGAAAAATGTTGTCTTATATTGTATATTGTTAAACTGGTGTCTCATACCCTTTTGTATTTTACAGGGCGAAATGGGGCTCTAAAAGTGACCCTCCTCCTTCTCAAACACAGTACAGATGAGATGTCTACTTGGGGGAATGGTCCTCTAAATCAGTGATTTGCAACCTTTTTTTTGCCGTGGCACACTTTTTTACATTAAAAAATCCTGTGGCACACCAGCATCCCAAAATTTTACAAAATCACACATTGTAGCCTAATACAGGATATATATATATATATATATATATATATATATATATATATATATATATATATATATATACATACATACATATACATATACACACACACTGTGCTCATGGTTGTAAATGATGCCTGATGAGCCTGTCACATACCTCCCAATATTTCAAAATTTGAAAGAGGGACATCCCCCCACTGTTGTCAGTCTGCCGTGGCACACCTGAGGATCTCTCACGGCACACTAGTGTGCCACGGCACACTGGTTGAAAAACACTGCTCTAAATAAATCAGACAGAATGATAGGGGCTCTGTAGTAGCTCCCTTCCCCACCTCTAGAAATCACTTTGTTTCTAGTGGTGCAGATGATCACCATTTTTAAGGGGGGGGGGTTACCCCTCATTTGAAAGGGTGGATTATGCAATTTCAAATGAGGGGCTGTGTGTCCCTCTAGCCCAAACAGGGGTGGGGGGTAGGGGCTCCATTAGAGCCCCCTGATTAAACAGCATTTTAAATGCTGCTGCAGGTATTTACTGCTTTTGCAGCAACCACCTTCACATTACAGGGGCATGTGACCCCTGTAAGTGGCCTGGGGCTAAAATACAGGCTTCCAAAGCCCTCTCCCCAGCTCCCTGACATCCTATCTCCTTCTGCTTGATACATCAGGTATGCCCATCCCCTTGTGATGTCACCATGGGAACCAGTGACATGCAAGACAAGGACAGCAACATTTTAGATTTCTTTCATGTAAGTGGTAAGAGTCCATGATCTAGTGACGTATGGTATATACATTCGTACCTGGAGGGGGCAACGTTTCCCAAACCTCAAGCATATAAATACACCTCCTACTTCACTCATAATTCAGTTTTACAAACTTTCGGCTAGATTACGAGTTTTGCGTTAGGCTTAAAAAGCAGCGTTAGCCGGTCCTAATGCTGCTTTTTAACGCCTGCTGGTATTACGAGTCTTGCAGGTACAGGTGTACCGCTCACTTTTTTGACCAGATTTGGCAATACCACAAATCCACTTACGTAAATTGCGTATCCTCTTTTTTCAATGGGACTTGCATAGCGCCGGTATTACGAGTCTGCCAAAAAGTGAGTGGTAGACCCTCTCCTGTCAAGACTGGTACCGCATTTTAAAGTCAGTAGTTAAGAGTTTTACACTACAACGCCGTAGCATAAAACTCTTAACTAAAGTGCTAAAAAGTACACTAACACCCATAAACTACATATTAACCCCTAAACCTAGCCCTCCCACATTGAAAACACTAAAAGAAAAATTTTAACCCCTAATCTGCCTAACAGGACATCGCTGCCACTATAAAAATATAAATATATTAACCCCTAAACCGCCCAAAAATATAAAAATATAAATATATTAACCCCTAAACCACCGCACTCCCGCCTCGCAAACACTAGTTAAATATTATTAACCCCTAATCTGCCGTCCCTAATATCGCCGCCACCTACCTACATTTATTAACCCCTAATCTGCCGCCCCCAACGTCGCCGCCACTATATTAAAGTTATTAACCCCTAAATCTAAGTCTATCCCTAACCCTAACACCCCCTAACTTAAATATAATAAAAAGAAATCTAACTAAAAATTCCTATCACTAATTTCTAACTAAATTATTCCTATTTAAAACTAAATAAGGTACTTACCTGTAAAATAAACTCTAAGCTAGCTACAATATAACTAAGAGTTACATTGTAGCTAGATTAGGTTTTATATTTATTTCACAGGCAAGTTTGTATTTATTTTAACTAGGTAGAATAGTTATTAAATAGAATTCTATCAGCCAATCGGAATCTAAGGGACGTCATCTTGGATGATGTAACTTAAAGTTACCTTCATTCTGTGTTAGTCGTCGGATGAAGAGGATGCTCCGCGTCAGATGTCTTGAAGATGGACCCGCTCCGCGCCGGATGGATGAATATAGAAGATGCTGTCTGGATGAAGACTTCTGCCCGTCTGGAGGACCACTTCTGCCTGGCTTGGATGAAGACTTCTGCCCGTCTGGAGGACCACTTTGCCCGGCTTGGATGAAGACGTCTCCCGGTAAGTCGATCTTCAGGAGGTTAGTGTTAGGTTTTTTTAAGGGTGCATTGGGTGTTTTTTATTTTTTAGATTAGGGTTTGGGCGGCAAAAGAGCTAACTGCCCTTTTAAGGGCAATGCCCATCCAAATGCCCTTTTCAGGGCAATGGGGAGCTTAGGATTTTTTTAGGTAGTATTTTATTTGGGGCGTTGGTTGTGTGGGTGGTGAGTTTTACTTTTGGGGGGGTTGTTTGTATTTTTTTTTTACAGTTAATAGAGCTGATTACTTTGGGGCAATGCCCCACAAAAGGCCCTTTTAAGGGCTATTGGTAGTTTAGTTTAGGCTAGGTCTTTTTTTATTTTGTGGGGGCTTTTTTTTCTGTAATTTAGCGGGGTTTTTTTTGTACTTTAGCTAATTTAATTTATTTAATTGATTTTAATTTATGTAATTTATTTAATTATAGTGTAGTGTTAGGTGTTAGTGTAACTTAGGTTAGGTTTTATTTTACAGGTAAATTTGTATTTATTTTAGCTAGGTAGTTATTAAATAGTTAATAACTATTTAATAACTATTATACCTAGTTAAAATAAATACAAACTTGCCTGTAAAATAAAAATAAACCCTAAGCTAGCTACAATGTAACTATTAGTTATATTGTAGCTAGCTTAGGGTTTATTTTATAGGTAAGTATTTAGTTTTAAATAGTAATAATGTAGATAATAATAGGAATATTTATTTAGATTTATCTAAATTATATTTAAGTTAGGGGGTGTTAGGTTTAGGGTTAGACTTAGGTTAAGGGGTTAATAACTTTAATATAGTGGCGGCGACATTGGGGATGGCAGATTAGGGGTTAATAAATATAATGTAGGCGTCGGCGATGTTGGGGGCAGCAGATTTGGGGTTAATAAGTGTAAGATTAGGGGCGTTTAGACTCGGGGTTCATGTTAGGGTGTTAGGTGCAGACATAAATTTTGTTTCCCCATAGGAATCAATGGGGCTGTGTTAAGGAGTTTTACGCTGCTTTTTGGCAGGTGTTAGACTTTTTTTCAGCCGGCTCTCCCCGTTGATTCCTATGGGGAAATTGTGCACGAGCACGTTACACCAGCTCACCGCTGACTTAAGCAGCGCTGGTATTGGAGTGCGGTAATGAGCAAAATTTTGCTCAACGCTCACTTCTAGTCTTTTAACGACGGTTTTGTAAAAACTCGCAATACCAGCGCTGTAGGTAAGTGAACGGTGAGTGAAAACTGCTCGTTAGCACCGCACAGCCTCTAATGCAAAACTCGTAATTTAGGTGTTTGCCTTTGTTGGAGGATGGTGAAGCAAGTTGTGCTTGATTTCTTCAGTGAAAGGCGCTTCTAAGCATTTTGAAGCCCAGTTTCTCTCAAAGTACAGTGTTTGTCTGAGGGATGTGAATGGAGTATTTGCCTAATGATGCCATGTTTTCACCTATGGGAAATCTGTTCTAAGGCTCTCTGTAAATTTGGTTGTGGGGATTCATCTGCCACCTCCCTTTACAGATCGACATTATACTCCTCTACCATTACCTCTGCTGATATGTTTCAGTACTGGTTTGACTGTCTGCTATATGTGGATGGGTGTCTTCAGGTAAGTATGTATCTTTTTTTAAGACACTCTCAGCTATGTTTGGCACTTTATATTTTTAAAGTTTTAAATGTATATTGCATATATTTGCCATGAGTCAGGTCTATGTTTATTTCCCTTTGAGTCTAACAGTTTCAGCATGAAAAATTATATTTGGGAGAAATTTAGTAAATTTTTTTTACCTGAGGTTACAGATAGTTGTAACTTCGGTCTTGTTTTTTCAAAAATTTTCGCGGGCAAATAAGGCTTGCGAGGGCACAAAATGTTCTCTATTTATTGCGTCATTCTTCGCGCTATTTCTTTTGGCGCCAAAAAATTTTTTCTCAGCATTTGTGTCATCTTTGTTGGCGTCTTTTTTGGAGCCAAAACTTTTTCTATACTAAATCTTTCCCTCTTTTGCTCTTTGCTTTCATTTGTTACAGAGGGCTATGATATTTGCCTTTGTTTTTCATATTTTTCCCATTCCTGAAACTACTATTTTGAGGATATTGGATATTTTGTTTAAATGTTATTTTCTTCTTTTTTTTGTTACATTTTGCAAGATGTCTCAAACTGATCCTGCTGATGTTACTGTAGAAACTATGCTGCCTGTACACAATTTCTACCAAAGCTAAGTGTGTATATTGTTTAATTAGTTGATTTTAATTCTTCAGCTCAAATATGTGGCACTTGTTATATTAGATATAGAGATATATCTCTAGAGATATATAAAGATATAGGGAAGGCTATGACTGCTATTCCGCCTTCAAATTAACGTAAACGATCTCTCCTAACTTCTCTTAAACCTATGAAGTTTGTATTGATTGACAGCATACTGTAGTATTTCTGCTTATGTGGTTTTCCCTGACTCAGAGGATCCTATTTCAGAGACTGTTTTTGTTAAATCAAACTTTCAATTGAATGTATTCATTCTTTATTAAGGAAGTATTGTTTACTTTGAGTATTGAGGAATCTAGTCCTCTTGATATCAAGAATAGCAAACGTTTGAATTCTGTTTTTTTATGCTTCTGAGGTAACTCTTTAAGTTTTTCTTATTCCAGATGCTATCTATTATATGTTTAGTAAGGATTCTAAACTTAGTGCTTCTTTTTACCTTTCTTCTAGGTTTAAAAAGCTATATCCTTGACCTATGGCTAAATTTAGTGTTTTTAGGTAAAAGTCCCTTAAGGTGGGGCTATTTCTTTTCTTGCCAAACATACTTCTATCCTATGGAAGATATTTTTTCTTTTAGGGATCCTTTAGATAGGGAGTTTGTTTTCTATCTTAAGAGAAGCATATTTACATATTGGCCATATTTTTTAACCTGCCTTTTCTATGGCTAATATTACTGCTGTTTCAACTTTTTGGTTGGACAGTTTAGTTATCAGATATTGATTTGTCTAAGCATTGTTCTTTTACTTCAAAATGCTAATCATTTCATTTATGATACTATATTTTATGTCATTTTAACTGATATTAAATCTTTGTTTTTAGCCATTTTTTACTAGAAAAGTTTTATGGCTTAAAACTCTGATATGGTGTTGAAATTTAGATTACTATCTTATTATTTTAATATAGTAATTTTTAAAGGATTTCAATTGGATTGTATTATCTTCTCTATCACTGGGGGAAAGGGAGTCTTTTCTGCCCCAAGTTAAGAAATCTAAGGGTCATTTTTAAACTTCTAATTGTTTTTTAATTTCCTTAAGGCCTCTGGCTCTGATTTTAGATTTTTTTCTGAATTTGAATAAATTCCAGGCCTTATAATTAACTAATTTCAGCCCCTAAGACTGAATGAAGGTGCGGTCTTTTAACCAGTTCTACTGGTGTGGGGGCAGATTGAATTTATTTTAACACATTTGGACAGTTTCTGTTCAAATCAGTGGATTTAGAATAAAATCCTCCCATGGGAAGATTCTTTTCCATGTTATATGAAACCCTGTGATAGCTTAGGTTTTTCTGAAATGTGTTTCAGATTTAGAGTTTTCAGGGGTGATGGTTCCAGTTCCTCTGCAGGAACAGAGTTTGGGTTTCTATTCAACTCTATTCATTGTCCCAACTTTCAAGATGATAACTATAGGGACTATTCTGCCTTTCTGTTTAGCAAGGTTACTTCATGTCCTTAAAGTAAAGGTAAAGTTTTGTGCCTATGAAAACCCCTATTGTTTGTTCAATATCATTGCAATGCAGTCGCTAACTTATTTTGCAGGTTCAAAGTATTTTTTGGAAGCTATATAACTTTTATTTTCTCTACCGTTTCTTATGAAGCTCCTCCCTGCTGCTACTTCCACTTTTCTGTGGCTCATCGTAGAGAACTGTACCACCTGCTCTCTACGTCGGCAGATTGCGCATGCACGTTAAAATTTTCTTCTGCGCATGCGCAACTTTCGGCAGATACATAGTATTCAGCTGCTGTTTCCGGCAGAATTACAAGATAAGTCGTACGGAGCATGTGCGTCTCACGAATGAGCATGGTTAATAGGGGAGAAGATTACAGTCGGACGCATGTGCTCAGTGCTCGTGTGACGTAGTAGTGGATGGGCTGACCACCCCGGGGGGAAAACGCAGATTGGAGGACACTGTATTAGTCAAGTGTCAATCAATAATTGCAATATTATAAGGTAGTAATATTGGTTATATAAAACGATATCTGAAAAATGAAGAGTGAAACTTGGGCAAATTTTAGATATACTTTAAGAGGTCGTTAACGAGTGTGCTCAACTTTACCTTGCCTTTAATAGACTTGCAGATTGCTTATTTTCAATTCATTCAGACCACTATTTTTTTCTGAGATTCACTTTTCTAGATAAACATTATCAATTTGTCGCTTGTCCTTTTGGGCTAGCGGCAGCTCAGAGATTTTTTTCAAAGATTCTTGATGCCCTTCTATCTGTATTCAGAGAGCAGGGTGTTGTGGTGTTTCCTTATTTGGATGATATTTGGTACTAGCTTTAATCTTTTCATTCAGCAGAATCTCACTTGAAACAACTAGTGTGGTTTCCTTAAGACATGGTTGGAGGATCAATTTACAATAGTGTTTCTTGATTCCTTAGACAAGAGTCACCTTTTTAGGTTTTCAGATAAATGTTAGTATCTATGATTCTTTCTCTGATAGACTAGAGACAAATTAATTTAATTTTAGTTTGTCTAAACCTTCAGTCTCTATTTTTTCCTTCCGTGGTTATGTGCATGGAAGTTTTAGGTCTCATCGGGTGCAATCCTCTTTGCTTGTTTTCGTTTGGGGCCTCTATAGCTTTGCATGTTGCACCATAGGTGCAGGGATTATTTCAGTTATCTCAACTGATATACTTCAATTCCAACACTTTTTTCTCTCTGATTTGGTGGAGGACTATCACCTTATTGTTCAGGGGGCCGAATTTGTTCGTCCTACCTGGACATCTCTTCAGATGCAAGTTTTTCAGGTAGGGGAGCTGTCTGAGAGTCTCTGACAGCACTAGGGGTTTGGAAACCTCAAGAGGCAAGGTTAGCAATCTATATTTTAGAACTCCATGCTATTTTCAGGGCTCTTCAGGCGTGGCCTCTATTGAAGAGACAACTTTTTCATTTTTTTTTAAACAGACAATATCACAACAGTGGCATTTGTCAATCATCAAGGAGGGACTCGCAGTCCTTCAGTTATTGAGGAAGTATCTCAGATACTTTCTTAGATGGAATCCAACTCTTGTCTAAATTTCTGCGATTCATATCTCAGGTGTAGACAATTGGGAAGGGGATTATCACAGCTGTCAGACTTTATACCTGGGGGAGTGCTCTCTATCCAGATGTGTTTTTTTCATCTTGTACAGTTGTGGGGTCTTCCAGAAATAGATCTGATGGTCTCTCATCCAAACAAGAAGTTTTCCAGATTCCTTTCCAGGTCCAGGGATTCTCAGGTGGAGATAGTGGATGCTCTAGCAGTTCTTTGGTTTTTACCAACCTGCTTACATTTTTCCACATCTGGTTCTTTTTCCAAGGGTGATCTTCAAGATCATAATGGAACAATTTTTATGTGTTTTTGATAGCTCCAACTTGGTCTCTCAGGTTTTGTTATGCGGACCAGTCTTGGCCACTTCCTTTAAGGCCAGACCTTCTGTTTCAGGGGCTGTTTTTTCCATAAATTTAGATAATTTCTAAATTTGAAGGTTTGGAAATTGAACGCTTAATTGTTCAGTCATAGATGTTTCTCATTTTATTAGCACTATGATATAGGTTCATAAGTCTGTTTCTAGATTTTATTTTTGGGTTTGGAAACCTATATTTCATGATGTTCAACTCATGATTATTCTTGGAATTCTTTTAGAATTCCTAGGATTTTACAGTTTCTTCAGGATGGTTTGAATTAACGTTTTGTCTGCAAATACTTTGAAAGGACAAATTTTTGCACTGTCTTATTTCTTCCTGATATTCACTGTTTTGTTCAGGTTTTGATTCATATAAATATTATATTGAGGCTACTAAAGTTTTCAGAAAGACTTCTAGTCTATTTGTTATTTTTTTCTGGCTCCAGAAAGGTCAGAAAGCCTCTGCCATTTCTTTGGCATCTTGGTTGAAACTTTTGATTCATAAAGCTTATATGGAAGCGGGGCAGTGTCCGCCTCAGAGAATTACAGCTCATTCTACTAGATCAGTTGTCACTTCTTGGCTTTAAAGAATGAAGCTTCAGTTGATCAAATTTGCAAAGCAGCAACTTGGTCTTCTTTGCATACTTTTACTAAATTTTACCATTTTGATGTGTTTGCTTCTTCAGAAGCAGCCTTTGGTAAAAAGGTTCTTCAGGCAGTTGTCTCAGTTTGATTCTAATGCCTTTTTGATTTGAGTTTTTCTGACATTTTTAAGAAAAACTTAATTTTTTTTTTAAATTTAATTTCTCAGCGGATTTAGCTGTTTTTATTTTATCCCTCCCTCTCTAGTGACTCGTGGACTTTCACATCTTGGGTATTATAGCCCATACGTCACTAGCTGATGGACTCATGGGGGGATATTTATCAAGCCGTCAACCGCAAATACGCTGGAATTCCGAAGCGTAATTGTGGCAAGCTTGATCCGACCTAGTTATCAAAGTCTACAGACCGGCAAAAGTTGAAATCTGTGACGTAACATAAGATCCTCCGGTCTCAGTCCGACACAGATCGATGCTTACGTCATTACAGATGTTCTGAATACACATTCTGCACTATTTGACGCTTTTTAAAAGTTATCAAATAGTTAACAGCTACGCTCGCGGCTATTCCGGCCCAGAGTACCTGGTTTTCAATCTGCCACCCTGGAGGCCGCGGATGCCATAGGAATCATTGGGAGTCTGAAAGCAGCGAAAGCTTATGTTCGAGGCTGCCAGATATCCCATTGATTTCTATGGCAAAAAACAAGTTACGTTTACACCTAACACCCTAACATAATCCCTGAGTCTAAACACCCCTAATCTGCCGCCTCTACATAATGTTATTAACCCCTATTCCGTCGCTCCCCGGCAGCGTTGCAACTAAATAAATGTATTAACCCCTATCCCGCCGCTCCCGGACCCTGCCGCCACTAAATAAACGTATTAACCCCTAAACCTCTGGCCTCCCACATCACTACTATTAACTAAACCTATTAACCCCTAAACCGCCAGCCCCCCACATCGCCATAAACTAAATTAAAGTGTCAGTAAACCTAAAAAATAATGTTATATAATTCTGCACATAGTGCAGAATTATATAACATTATATTAGTGTTATCGTTATAAAACGTAATATTCCCTTTGAATTTTTTATAAATATGACTGTTTCTCAGACCCGCTCTCTGTGCTCTTCTGAGCGGGTCTGTTTTTATTACACAGCGCATCGGGCCAGCTGTATAGTCACAGCCCGGCCCGACCGCGCCACAACACTAAGTGCAGCTCGCTCCTGCTCTGTCTGACAGCAGGGGCGAGCTGCACTTAGTGTTATGGCGCGGTCGGGCCGGGCTGTGACTATACAGCTGGCCCGATGCGCTGTGTAATAAAAACAGACCCGCTCAGAAGAGCACAGCGAGCGGGTCTGAGAAACAGTCATATTTATAAAAAATTCAAAGGGAATAATACGTTTTATATAACATTATTTTTTAGGTTTACTGGCCCTTTAAGCTATTAACCCCTAAACCTAACAACCCGCTAACTTTACATTAAAATTACAACATCCCTATCTTAAAATAAAAGTAAACTTACCAGTAGAATTAAAAAAAAAACGAATTCTAAACTATAAATTAACCTACCATATTATACTAAAATTACATTAAACTAGCAATTAAATTAACTATATTACATATTAAAAAACCCTAACCCTACTCAAATTATTTAAATCTACTATTACAAATTACTAAATTACAAAAAAATAAATGCTAAGTTACAAAAAATAAAAAACACTAAATTACGAAAAATAACAAACCACAGTATCAAAAATAACAATGAATTACACCTAATCTAATAGCCCTATCAAAATAAAAAAGCCCCCACAAATAAAAAAAACCCTAGCCTGCAATAAACTACCAATGGACCTTAAAAAGGGCCTTTTGTGGGGCATTGCCCCAAAGAAATCAGTTCTTTCACCTGTAAAAAAACAAACACCCCCCAACAGTAAAACCCACAACTCAACCAACCCCCTGAAAAGGGCATTTGAATGGGCATTGCCCTTAAAAGGGCATTTAGCTCTGTTACCTGCCCAGACCCTACTCTAAAAATTAAACCCACCCAAAAAAACCTTAAATAAACCTAAAACTAACCCCCGACGATCCACTTACAGTTTTTGAAGTTCCACTTGAAGGATCCATCCAGCCGGTAAGAAGTCTTCATCCGGGCGGCAAGAAGTCTTAATCCATGCGGCCTCTTCTATCTTCATCCATCCGGCGCGGAGCGGGTCCATCCTGAAGACATCCGGCGCGGAGTTCCTCTTCAATACAGTTGCAGCCGTAAACTGGAACTTGAATGCAAGTGACATTATCCAAGATGGCGTCTCTTGCATTTCTATTGGCTGAAAGGTTCCAATCAGCCAATAGGATGAGAGCTTAATCCTATTGGCTGTTCCAATCAGCCAATAGGATGAGAGCTCAATCCTATTGGCTGTTCCAATCAGCCAATAGGATTGAGCTCTCATCCTATTGGCTGATTAAAACAGCCAATAGGATTGAGCTCTCATCCTATTGGCTGATTGGAACAGCCAATAGGATTTTATCAGCTTTAATCCTATTGGCTGATTGGAACCTTTCAGCCAATAGGAATGTAAGGGATGCCATCTTGGATCTTTTTTCGTAATTTAGTGTTTTTTATTTTTTGTAACTTAGCGTTTATTTTTTGTAATTTAGCAATTTTTAATAGTAGATTTAAATAATTTGAGTAGGGTTAGGGTTTTTTAATATGTAATATACTTAATTTAGTTGCTAGTTAAATGTAATTTTAGTATAATAGTTAGGGTAGGTTAATTAATAGTTTAGAATTAGTTTCTTTTAATTCTACAGGTAAGTTTAAATTTATTTTAAGATAGGGATGTTGTAATTTTAATGTAAAGTTAGCGGGTTGTTAGGTTTAGGGGTTAATAGCTTAATTTAGTTTATGGTGATGTGGGGGGCTGGCGGTTTAGGGGTTAATAGGTTTAGTTAATGGTAGTGATGTGGGAGGCCAGAGTTTTAGGGGTTAATACATTTATTTAGTGGCGGCGGGATAGGGGTTAATAACTTTAGGTTGCGGCGAGGTCAGGGAGCGGCGGGATAGGGGTTAATACATTTTATTTAGGTTGCGCTGGTGTCGGGGAGTGGCGGGATAGGGGTTAATAACTTTATTAAAGTTGCGGCGGGGTCCGGGAGCGTCGGGAAAGGGGTTAAACATTTTAGTATAGAGGCGGCGTTTAGTGAAAGGGTATAAATAAAGTTGGTAAAAATCCGAATAGCAGCAAGATTGATGACTGTTAGTTAACAACAGTCCGATGCTCATTGCCCCGTACTTGGTGCGCGGCTTTTTTTTTATAAATATGGAAATCGTATTCAGGTCTGTGGCCGCGATGTTAGGCAAGTGTATTGGTGCCGGCGAATGCAGCATAGTTGAGGCTTTGATAAATATCCCTCTTGCCACTTACATGAAAGAAAACATAACTTATGTTAGAACTTACCTGATAAATATATTTCTTTCATAGTGGCAAGAGTCCATGAGACCCACCCTATTTTTTGTGGTTATGATTTTTTTGTAAAAAGCACATTATTTTTTCCAGTTCCTCTTTTTTTGTATGTTTTTTACACCTCAGTTCTTGGCTATACGTTAAAATGAAGTATGAGTGAGGTGGGAGGTGTATTTATAGGCATTTTGAGGTTTGGGAAACTTTGCCCCCTCCAGGTAGGAATGTATATCCCATACGTCACTAGCTCATGGACTCTTGCCACTATGAAAGAAATGAATTTATCATCAGGTAATTTCTTACATAAATTATGTTTTTAAAATATTTTAAAAAGTTTTTTTTTTTTTAAATAATTCCTTGAAAAAAAAACTTGTTTTCCATTTTGGCAAGATTTCCATCTAAAATCAAGAAGAACTTTGTGGGAAATTAATTTATATAAGAAGAAAGTGGCTGCAGCTTATATACTCTTCTGTATCAAGATTTTAATAGTTCCCAAACTGTTAATCATGGAAGTGCTAAGTGATGAAGTTTAAAATATCTGCAAAAGTTCCAAACCTCACAAGGTTGGTCTCTGATGTTAAAGCAGTGTTTTTCAACCAGTGTGCCGCGGCACACTAGTGTGCCGTGAGAGATCCTCAGGTGTGCCACGGCAGACTGACAACAGTGTGACATATTTTTTAAATTTTGCTTGTTTTTTATTCTGGGCCGTTTTTTTATTTTGAGTGAGATGATGACTGAGGGTAACTGCGCAGCGGCAGCTCGCCTCCCCGACCCGTGTTCACACTTGAAAGGAACCCCCACCCACCTAAACACGTGTCAAGTCCCGGCTCTACACTCAGCACAACACTACACTTCAATACCCCATGCATGCTGGCGCAGCTTTGCTCCTCCTCCAGAATAGCTCCAGCCAGGTCATGTCACTTACGTTCCTTCTCAGCACAAGGAACATGACCGGAGGACTGGAGACTCACTGGAGAGGAAGAGGGAGGAGCAGCCAGCCAATGCTGTGTGGATTTGGAGTGTGTGCAGAACTAGTGGGGGGAAAGGAGCAGCACTGGCTGTTACAGTCTGGCAGTGGCACAGAAAGAACGTCCGTGTGACAAAGTCAGAAGATAGAGAAGGTCTGAATCTGGGCAGTGGGGTTTCAGGAGTGTCAGTGTGTAATAAGGTAAAACAAACTAATTTACTGACTGTTACTGAAATTTACTGTACCAACATTATATCATGTTGTTTGTAATTTGTGCGTGCAGTGCAAACTGACTGCAGGTGAAATCATATCCTGAAAAAAACATAACCAAGCACCTCCATTATGATTCACTGTTTCAGGAGTGTAACGTTCAAAAAAAGTCCTCAAATTTACTGTTACCACCTTTTTATCTTCTTTCTTGGTAATTTGGGTGTGCAAGTTGACTGCTGGTCAAATATCACTAAAAAAGCATAAAAAAGCTAGCACCTCCATACTTTTACATAATTTTACTAGAGTTCAGGAGAGAAACGTTTTTCAAAAGAAGGAAAAACAGAGTTTTTTTTTTTTTTTACTAGAGTTCAGGAGGGAAACGTTTTTAAGGTACCAAGAGAAGAAATAGGTCAATAGAATTAAGTAAATTAGTTTATATATGTATTGTATCTGCTGTCTGAATTGTTTTGTTGTCATGTATGTGTGTGTGCATGTATGTATGTGTGTGTATGTATGTGTGTATGTATGCATTTGTGTTTGTGTGTATGCGTGTGTGTGTATGCATGTGTGTATGTATGTATGCATGTGTGTGTATGTATGTGTGTATGTATGCATATGTGTGTGTATATGTGTTTGCTTGTGTGTATATGTATGTGTGTGTGTGTATGCATGTGTGTATGTATGTATGTTTGTGTATATATGTGTGTATATATATATATATATATATAATAACGTCCCTTGCACAGGATATACCCTCCTTAGGTTGTCTGCCTGGGTGCAGCAATGCAACAAATATCCCTGGTAAAATAACTGCACTCACAGGTCTTTTTTTAAAGTGGAGAACAAAAAAAGCCTCTTTTTAATGAAACGTTTTCTGGGAACTGGTCCCCGCCATCAGCATAACATAAGTGTCAAAATCACACATTAATATACCATAATATCAATTACATAAATGCACAATACCTGTGTACCCTCAGTGATCCAAACCCGCCAAACCATTGTGTATGGAACGCTGTTTGCGTTCCATTCTATCCAAACCGGAAGTATTGTCAATCACATGACTTCCGGTGTGTACTATCAAATTTTTCAAGTGAAGTGAATTATATACATCATTATTCTCAATAAACTTAATAAAGTGTTATTCTACTCGTATAACTTGTGCTTTCTACTTCATGTGCCTTAGTCTAATGTTTCTATTTTAGTGCTACTGACTGATTTTAGTTCTTTTCGCTGTGTTGCGGTTTTTATTAAAAAAAAATTAAATGTGATTGACGATACTTCCGGTTTGGATAGAATGGAACGCAAACAGCGTTCCATACACGATGGTTTGGCGGGTTTGGATCACTGAGGGTACACAGGTATTGTGCATTTATGTAATTGATATTATGGTATATTAATGTGTGATTTTGACACTTATGTTATGCTGATGACGGGGACCAGTTCCCAGAAAACGTTTCATTAAAAAGAGGCTTTTTTGTTCTCCACTTTAAAAAAAGACCTGTGAGTGCAGTTATTTTACCAGGGATATATATATATATATATATATATATATATATATATATATATATATATATATATATATATATATATATATATATATATATATATATATATAAAATTCATTAAAATTATGGGGGGGGAGATAAAAAACTGAAATTAAAATCCTCCATGTCTCAAAATTAAATCAATGTAAATATTTGCATAGGAAATTAGTACATCTAAGCAAGAATCCCCGCTTGCCCCCAGAAATTCTTAATATGCAATGTTTCCAATGCACAAGAGAATTGTGGGTAAGATATGCAAATTTGGTATGCAAATTCTCAGTTTTTTTGCTTCAAAATACTGTTTTAACACAGCGATCCTTTTAAACAGGAATATGACAGCAAACCAGAAATCACTCACTATACAAGCCTGTTTCGTTCTTTTTAGAACTCATCAGTAGGAGATAGATTTCTGATTGCTGCATTGGAAAAGCTATTTTCATGGTTAAACCAAAATTCATTAAAATTATGGGGGGGGAGATAAAAAACTGAAATTAAAATCCTCCATGTCTCAAAATTAAATCAATGTAAATATTTGCATAGGAAATTAGTACATCTAAGCAAGAATCCCCGCTTGCCCCCAGAAATTCTTAATATGCAATGTTTCCAATGCACAAGAGAATTGTGGGTAAGATATGCAAATTTGGTATGCAAATTCCTGTTTAAAAGGATCGCTGTGTTAAAACAGTATTTTGAAGCAAAAAAACTGAGAATTTGCATACCAAATTTGCATATCTTACCCACAATTCTCTTGTGCATTGGAAACATTGCATATTAAGAATTTCTGGGGGCAAGCGGGGATTCTTGCTTAGATGTACTAATTTCCTATGCAAATATTTACATTGATTTATATATATATATATATATATATATATATATATATATATATATATATATATATATATATATATATATACACACAGTGCTCCACATATAATCTTGTGCTCCACAGATAACACTTTCCCCAGTGCGCGGTGGGGGACTTTTCCCAGTGCGGGGTTGTCCCTCTTTCAAATTTTGAAATATTGGGAGGTATGTGACAGGCTCATCAGGCATCATTTACAACCATGACATATTGACATTCATTTACAGACAATCATTATGATTGTTTGTGAATGAATGTCAATATGTCATGTATAGTTTGTAGGAGGCATAGCATGACAGCACAGTACAGTGTGTGTATATATATATATATATATATATATATATATATATATATATATATATATATATATATATATATATGCTGTATTAGGCTACAATGTGTGATTTAGTAAAATTTTGGGATGGTGGTGTGCCGCAGGATTTTTTAATGTAAAAAAGTGTGCCACAAAAAAAAAAGGTTGAAAATCACTGTGTTAAAGAACCAGTAAATACAGTAGATTTGCATAATCAACACATGCATGATAAAAAGACAATACAATAGCACTTAGTCTAAACTTGAATGAGTAGTAGTTTTTTGTTGTGACAAATTTCAAAGTTATGTCTATTTCCACTCATCCTGTATCATGTGACAGTCATCAGCCAATCACAAATGCATAAACGTATATTCTGTGAATTCTTGCACATGCTCAGTAGGAGCTGGCGACTCAAAAAAGGAAATTTATGCTAACCTGATAAATTTGTTTCTTTTACGATATGAAGAGTCCATGGATTTCATCCTTACTTATGGGATTACGCCTCCTGGTTAGCAGGAAGTGGCAAAGAGCACCACAGCAGATCTGTATATATAGCTCCTTCCTTCCCTCCCACTCCAGTCATTCGACCGAAGTTAGGAAGAGAAAGGAAAAGCCAAAGGTGCAGAGGTGACTGAAGTTTAACAAAAATAAATAACTGTCTAGAAATGACAGGGTGGGCCGTGGACTCGTCATATCGTAAAAGAAACAAATTTATCAGGTAAGCATAAATTTCCTTTTCTTTTACAAGATATGACGAGTCCACGGATTTCATCCTTACTTATGGGATACAATACCAAAGCTATAGGACACGGATGAAAGGGAGGGACAAGACAGGAACCTAAATGGAAGGCACCACTGTTTCAAGAACCTTTCTCCCAAAATCAGCCTCAGATGAAGCAAAAGTGTCAAATTTGGAAAATTTGGAAAAAGTGTGAAGAGACGACCAAGTTGCAGCCTTGCAAATCTGTTCAACAGAAGCATCGTTTTTAAATGCCCATGAGGAAGCCACAGCCCTAGTGGAATGAGCTGTAATTCTTTCAGGAGGCTGCTGTCCAGCAGTCTCATATGCCAGACGGATAATACTCTTCAGCCAAAAAGAAAGAGAGGTAGCCGTAGCTTTCTGACCCCTACGCTTTCCTGAAAAAACAATAAATAAAGAAGATGATTGACGAAATTCTTTAGTCACCTGCAAGTAAAACTTCAATGCACGGACCACGTCCAAGTTATGCAACAAACGTTCCTTCTTAGAAGTAGGATTAGGACACAATGGGGGCTACTTATCAAGCCGTCTACTTTTCTGGCTTCGCCGGTCCAATACGTCCGCCTAAGCTCGCCTACCTTCGCCGCCGCGGACCTTGAATACGTTCGCCTAAGTTATCAAATAAAGCTGTCAAAAAGCCGCGGGGCGATGAGCAGCGGACTGTGACAGTTATCACTCATCCGATCTCGCTGCCCTTCGGCTTTTTCCCAGCTTTATTGCTAGCCTGTCACTAAGCACTCACACTAAACTACACTGTTCTACCCCCTATACCGGCGCCCCCGGAGGCCCCCGCAACTAAATAAAGTTACTAACCCCTAAACCGCCGCTCCTAGACCCCGCCGCAAGTCTTATAAATGTATTAACCCCTAAACCGCCGCTCCTAGACCCCGCCGCAAGTCTTATAAATGTATTAACCCCTAAACCGCCGCTCCCGGACACCGCTGCCACCTACATTATACCTAGTAACCCCTATCCTGCCCCCCCTACACCGTCGCCCTCTATTATAAAATTATTAACCCCTATCCTGCTGATCCCGCACCTCTCCGCAACTAAATAAATAGTTTAACCCCTAAACCGCCGCTCCATGAACCCGCCGCAACCTATAATAAATTTATTAACCCCTATCCTGCCCCCCACTACGCCGCCGCCACTGTAATAAAATGATTAACCCCTAAACCTAAGTCTAACCCTAACGCCCCCCTAACTTAAATATTAATTAAATAAATCTAAATAAATTAACTCTTATTAACTAAATGAATCCTATTTAAAACTAAATACTTACCTTTAAAATAAACCCTAATATAGCTACAATATAAATAATAATTATATTCTAGCTATCTTAGGATTTATATTTATTTTACAGGTACCTTTCAATTTATTTTAACCATGTACAATAGCTATTAAATAGTTATTAACTATTTAATAGCTTACCTAGCTAAAATAAAGAGAAATGTACCTGTGAAATAAATCCTAACCTAAGTTACAATTACACCTAACACTACACTATACTTTAATAAATTATTCCTATTTAAAACTAAATACTTACCTGTAAAATAAACCCTAAGATAGCTACAATGTAATTAATAATTATATTATAGCTATCTTAGGATTTATATTTATTTTACAGGTAACTTTGTATTTATTTTAGCTAGTTAGAATAGTTATTAAATAGTTATTAACTATTTAATAACTACCTAGCTAAAAGAAATACAAAATTACCTGTAAAATAAATCCTAGCTTAAGTTACAATTAAACCTAATACTACACTATCATTACATTAATTAAATAAATTAACTACAAATAACTACAATGAAATACAATTACATAAACTAACTAAAGTACAAAAAATAAAAAAAGCTAAGTTACAAAAAATAAAAAATTAAGTTACAAACATGTTAAAAATATTACTACAATTTTAAGCTACTTACACCTAATCTAAGCCCCCTAATAAAATAACAAACCCCCCCAAAATAAAAAAAATCCCTACCCTATTCTAAATTACATAAATTTCAAAGCTCTTTTACCTTACCAGCCCTTAAAAGGGCCATTTGTGGGGGCATGCCCCAAAAAGTTCAGCTCTTTTGCCTGTAAAATAAAAATACAACCCCCCCCCCAACATTAAAACCCACCACCCACATACCCCTAATCTAACCCAAACCCCCCTTACAAAAACCTAACACTAATCCCCTGAAGATCATCCTACCTTGAGTCGTCTTCACTCAGCCGAGCCACCGATGGAACTGAAGAGGACATCCGGAGCGGAAGAAGTTAATCCTCCAAGCGGCGCTGAAGAAATCTTCCATCCGATGAAGTCATCATCCAGGCGGCGCTGAAGAAGTCTTCGATCCGGCCGATGTCATCTTCAAAGAGGCGCTGAAGAGGTCTTCTATCCGGGCGAAGTCATCTTCCAAGCCGGGTCTTCAATCTTCCTTCCGCCGACGCGGAACCACCTTCTTCACCGACGGACTACGACGAATGACGGCTCCTTTAAGGGACGTCATCCAAGATGGCGTCCCCTCAATTCCGATTGGCTGATAGGATTCTATCAGCCAATCGGAATTAAGGTAGGAAAATCTGATTGGCTGATGGAATCAGCCAATCAGATTGAGCTCGCATTCTATTGGCTGTTCCGATCAGCCAATAGAATGCGAGCTCAATCTGATTGGCTGATTGGATCAGCCAATCGGATTGAACTTGAATCTGATTGGCTGATTCCATCAGCCAATCAGATTTTCCTACCTTAATTCCGATTGGCTGATAGAATCCTATCAGCCAATCGGAATTGAGGGGACGCCATCTTGGATGACGTCCCTTAAAGGAGCCGTCATTCGTCGTAGTCCGTCGGTGAAGAAGGTGGTTCCGCGTCGGCGGAAGGAAGATTGAAGACCCGGCTTGGAAGATGACTTCGCCCGGATAGAAGACCTCTTCAGCGCCTCTTTGAAGATGACATCGGCCGGATCGAAGACTTCTTCAGCGCCGCCTGGATGATGACTTCATCGGATGGAAGATTTCTTCAGCGCCGCTTGGAGGATTAACTTCTTCCGCTCCGGATGTCCTCTTCAGTTCCATCGGTGGCTCGGCTGAGTGAAGACGACTCAAGGTAGGATGATCTTCAGGGGATTAGTGTTAGGTTTTTGTAAGGGGGGTTTGGGTTAGATTAGGGGTATGTGGGTGGTGGGTTTTAATGTTGGGGGGGGGGTTGTATTTTTATTTTACAGGCAAAAGAGCTGAACTTTTTGGGGCATGCCCCCACAAATGGCCCTTTTAAGGGCTGGTAAGGTAAAAGAGCTTTGAAATTTATGTAATTTAGAATAGGGTAGGGATTTTTTTTATTTTGGGGGGGTTTGTTATTTTATTAGGGGGCTTAGATTAGGTGTAAGTAGCTTAAAATTGTTGTAATATTTTTAACATGTTTGTAACTTAATTTTTTATTTTTTGTAACTTAGCTTTTTTTATTTTTTGTACTTTAGTTAGTTTATGTAATTGTATTTCATTGTAGTTCTTTGTAGTTAATTTATTTAATTAATGTAATGATAGTGTAGTATTAGGTTTAATTGTAACTTAAGCTAGGATTTATTTTACAGGTAATTTTGTATTTCTTTTAGCTAGGTAGTTATTAAATAGTTAATAACTATTTAATAACTATTCTAACTAGCTAAAATAAATACAAAGTTACCTGTAAAATAAATATAAATCCTAAGATAGCTATAATATAATTATTAATTACATTGTAGCTATCTTAGGGTTTATTTTACAGGTAAGTATTTATTTTTAAATAGGAATCATTTATTAAAGTATAGTGTAGTGTTAGGTGTAATTGTAACTTAGGTTAGGATTTATTTCACAGGTACATTTCTCTTTATTTTAGCTAGGTAAGCTATTAAATAGTTAATAACTATTTAATAGCTATTGTACATGGTTAAAATAAATTGAAAGGTACCTGTAAAATAAATATAAATCCTAAGATAGCTAGAATATAATTATTATTTATATTGTAGCTATATTAGGGTTTATTTTAAAGGTAAGTATTTAGTTTTAAATAGGATTCATTTAGTTAATAAGAGTTAATTTATTTAGATTTATTTAATTAATATTTAAGTTAGGGGGCGTTAGGGTTAGGGTTAGGTTTAGGGGTTAATCATTTTATTACAGTGGCGGCGGCATAGTGGGGGGCAGGATAGGGGTTAATAAATTTATTATAGGTGGCGACGGTGTAGGGGGGGCAGGATAGGGGTTAATAAATGTATTATAGGTGGCGACGGTGTAGGGGGGGCAGGATAGGGGTTAATACATTTAATATAGGTTGCGGCGGGTTCAGGGAGCGGCGGGTTAGGGGTTAATACATTTATTATAGTTGCGGTGGGCTCCGGGAGCGGCGGTTTAGGGGTTAATATGTATAGAGTAGCTTGCGGTGGGCTCCGGGAGCGGCGGTTTAGGGGGTAATAACTTTATTTAGTTGCGGCGGTGTAGGGGGGGTCAGATTAGTGGTGTTTAGACTCGGGGTACATGTTAGGGTGTTAGGTGTAGACAGCTCCCATAGGAATCAATGGGATGTCTGTCAGCAGCGAACTTGTACTTTCGCTATGGTCAGACTCCCATTGATTCCTATGGGATCCGCCGCCTCCAGGCTGGCGCTTTGAAAACCAGGTACGCTGGGCCGTAAAACTGCTGATCGTACCTGCTAGTTTTTTGATAGCTAGCAAAAGTAGTGAGAATGTGCCGCACTTGTGTGCGGAACATCTGGAGTGACGTAAGAATCGATCTGTGTCGGACTGAGTCCGGCGGATCGAAGCTGACGTCACAAAATTCTACTTTTGCCGGTCTCGAGCCTTTGATAACTAAGGCGTATCAGCCTCGCCACAAATACGCTGCGGAATACGCAGCGTATTTGAGGTTGACGGCTTGATAACTACCCCCCAATGAAGGAACAACAATTTCCCGATTAATATTCTTATTAGAAACGACCTTAGGAAGAAAACCAGGTTTGGTACGTAAAACCACCTTATCAGAATGAAAAATAAGATAAGGAGAGAGTCACATTGTAACGCTGAAAGCTCGGAAACTCTACGAGCAGAAGAAATAGCAAACAAAAATAAAACCTTCCAAGATAACAACTTAATATCTATGGAATGCATGGGTTCAAACGAAACCCCTTGAAGAACATTAAGAACTAAATTCAAACTCCAGGGTGGAGCAATTGGTCTGAACACAGGCTTGCAGAGAAATTAAATTTGGATGATGGAAGGGTCCTTGAATGATAAGGTCCTGCCTCAATGGAAGCTTCCATGGTGGCAGAGAGGACATGTCCACCAGATCGGCATATCAAGTCCTGCGAGGCCACGCAGGCGCGATTAGAATTACCGAAGCCCTCTCATGTTTGACCCATGCAATCACCCGGGGAAGGAGAGCGAACGGTGGAAACACATAAGCTAGGTTGAAAGACCAAGGCACTGCCAAGGCATCTATCAGTTTGGCCTGAGGATCCCTTGACCTGGATCCATATCTTGGGAGCTTGGAATTCTGACGAGATGCCATCAGATCCAATTCCGGTCTGCCCCATCTGAGAATCAGGGTGGCAAAGACCTCCAGATGGAGTTCCCACTCCCCCGGATGAAACGTCTGCTTAAAAAGTCCGCTTCCTAGTTGTCCACTCCTGGGATGTAGATTGCTGACAGATAACAAGAGTGAGCTTCCGCCCACCAAATTATCTTGGATACTTCTGTCATCGCTAAGGAACTCCTCGTTCCTCCCTGATGATTGATGTAAGTTACAGTCGTGATTTTGTCCGACTGAAATCGGATGAATTTGGCCGAAGCCAACTGAGGCCAAGCCTGAAGCGCATTGAATATTGCTCTTAATTCCAGAATATTGATTGGAAGTAGAGACTCCGGCCGAGCCCACACCCCCTGAGCCTTCAGGGAATTCCAGACCGCACCCCAGCTTAGTAGATTGGCGTCCGTTGTCACTATCACCCAAGAGGGTCTGTGGAAGCACGTCCCTTGGGACAGATGATCCGGCGACAACCACCAAAGAAGAGAGTCTCTTGTATCCTGATCCAGACTTATTTGAGGAGACAAATTTGCATAATCTCCATTCCACTGCCCGAGCATGCACAGTTGTAGCTGTCTGAGATTAAATCGAGCAAACGGAATGATGTCTATTGCCGCCACCATCAATCCAATCACCTCCATGCACTGAGCCACTGATGGACGAGGATTGGGCTCGGCATGTATTCAGAATCTTTGATTTTCTGACCTCCGTCAGGAAAATTTTCATGGATATAGAATCTATTAGATTTCCCAAGAAGGGAACCCTTGTCTGTGTGAACTCTTTTCTAGATTCACCTTCCACCCGTGAGTCCTCAGAAAGGACAGAACCATGTCTGTATGAGATTTTGTCAGATGGTAAGGTGACGCCTGGATCAGAATATCGTCCAGATAAGGCGCCACTGCAATGTCCCGCGGCCTGAGAACCGCCAGAAGGGACCCTAGAACCTTCGTGAAGATCCTGGGTGCTGTGGCCAACCCGAATGGAAGAGCCACAAACTGAAAATGTTTGTCCAGGAAGGCAAACCTTAGGAACTGGTGATGATCCTTGTGGATAGGAATATGAAGATATGCATCCTTCAAGTCCACGGTAGTCATATATTGACCCTCCTGGATCAATGGCAGAATTGTTCGAATAGTCTCCATCTTGAAGAATGGGATTCTGAGAAACTTGTTTAGACTTTTTAGATCTAAAATAGGTTGAAACGTGCCCTCTTTTTTGGGGACCATGAAAAGATTTGAGTAAAACCCCTGCCCCTGTTCCAGTATTGGAACGGGACGAATTACTCCCATAGTAGAGAGGTCTTTTACACAACGTAAGAATGCCTCTCTTTTTATCTGGTCTACAGACAATCGTGAAAGAAGAAACCTCCCCCTTGGGAGAGAATTTTTGAATTCCAGTTGATACCCCTGGGACACGATTTCCAGTGTCCAGGGGTCCTGAACATCTCTTACCCAAGCCTGGGTAAAGAGAGAAAGTCTGCCCCCTACTATATCCGGTCCCGGATCGGGGGCCGCCCCTTCATGCTGTCTTGGTAGCAGCAGCGGGCTTCTTGGGTTGTTTACCCTTGTTCCAAACCTGGTTGGGTCTCCAGACGGATTTGGCCTGAGCAAAGTTCCCTTCCTGTTTAGCAAAAGAAAAGGAAGAAGAGGGGACTCCTTTGAAGTTCCGAAAGGAACAAAAATTATTTTGTTTACCCTTCAGTTTAGCTGTTCTATCCTGAGGTAGGAGATGACCCTTACCTCCTGTAATGTCAGAAATGATTTCTTTTAAGTCAGGCCCGAATAGGGTTTTTCCTATGAAAGGAATAGCCAAAAGCTTTGACTTAGATGACACATCAGCAGACCAAGATTTTAACCATAACGCTCTATGCACTAAAATGGCAAATCCGCCATTCTTAGCCGCCAATTTGGCAATCTGAAAGGCGGCATCCGTAATAAAAGAATTAGCCAGCTTAAGAGCCTTAATTCTATCTAAAGGAGTCTCAGTCTTAAGAGACTCTTTTAAGGCGTCAAAGAAGGCCGCCGCAGTTGTAACTGGTACAATGCATGCCGTCAGTTGTAAAAGGAAACCCTGATGAATAAATAACTTTTTTAGAAGACCCTCCAATTTCGTATCCATAGGGACTTTGAAAGCACAACTGTCCTCAATAGGAATAGTTGTACGCTTAGCCAGGGTCGATATAGCTCCCCCCACCTTAGGGACTGTTTGCCAAGAGTCCCGGACAGTGTCAGATATGGGATACATTTTCTTAAAATTAGGAGAAGGAGAAAACGGGATACCCGGTCTTTCTCATTCCCGTGTAATAATTTCCGAGATTCTCTTAGGAACCGGAAAAACATCAGAGTAAGCAGGCACCACTAAGTATTTGTCCATCTTACACAATTTCTCTGGTGGTACCACAATAGAGTCACAGTCATCCAGATTCACTAAAACCTCCCGAAGTAACAGGCGGAGGTGTTCAAGTTTAAATCTGAAGGACATGACGTCCGAGTCCGTCTGAGGTAACACACGTCCCGAGTTGGAAAGTTCCCCCTCAGACAGAAATTCCCTACCCCCCAATTCAGATCCCTGTGAGGGTACATCGGAAATAGCCATCAAAGTATCAGAAGTCGCAGGCATTAGAGCGGCTTCTGTCCTGCTGCGTTTGCCCTGCAACACTGGCAACTTAGATAAAACCTCTGTAAGGGTAGATTACATAACTGCAGCCATATCCTGCAAAGTGAAAGAAGTAGATACCGATGAAGAACATGGCGTCGTTTGAGCGGGTGTTAAAGGCTGTGACGCTTGGGGAGAAAGTTCATCAGACTAAGCACATTCTTTAGACAAATCCTTATTGAGAAAAATCCTCTCTTTCCATTGTAAAGCTCTCTCAACAAAAGAGTCACAAAGTGTAACAGGGGGTTCCACAGTGGCATCTAAACACATGGGACATGTGTTTTGTTCAATGTCCTCCATAGTAGCAGATGCAAATTACAACTTGGTTAGAACGATTAGTGCAAAAATGGTTTACTGTGTCTTTAAATAGTAAACATTTTACTGAGTCTTTTAAAGAGCAAACGTCTTACTGTGTCTTTAAATAGCAAACATTTTACTGTGTCTTTAAATAGCAAACTCTTTATTAATCCAAAAAGAAAATAATGGCAATTAGGTGCGGTGCAACTTATATGCACACCTCACATCGGCCCTCTTTGTAAAAAACACACAAGTCCCAGAACTTCAGTCACCCTGCCACAGCTCTGCTCAACGTGCCTAGGACCGCTTTTAGGAATCGTAACAAGTGGACCTAGGGCCACACAAGTACACCTGTTCACCGGGATGTAACTGAGACGCAACAGCGCGTGTAAGCGCGCGAAAACAAGCCCCGTCCCTTGTGGGCGGAAAAGAAGCACAGAGCTTCGGGAAAAAATAAAGGCACCTTAACTAACAATTTCGTCCGCTATGTACCATTATGTCTGATAGCCCCAGCGTCAGCCTAAAACACCAACTTGCAAATCTGTTTCAATGTGTTATAAACAGAGATTATGTCGCTATTGTACTCCACATTAGAGCACCATATTAAATCCCCCAGCGCTTCGGGCTAACACTTGCCGGACTGTCTGGAAAAAATTAAATGTGTGTAGGTTGTCATCCTCTATTTTTGTACATAAATCACATCCAATATACTGCAAAGGGAGATCCCCTTAAAGGGACAGTCAAGTCCAAAAAAAACTTTAATTTTTCAAATAGGGCATGCAATTTTAAACAACTTTCCAGTTTACTTTTATCAACACTTTTGCTGTGTTCTCTTGGTATTCTAGTTGAAAGCAAACCTAGGGAAGCACATATGATAATTTCTAAGCCCTTGAAGGCCGCCTCTATTTTATTTACTTTTCACAGCAGGGGAGAGTAAGCTCATGTAGGCCATATAGATAGCATTGTGATCATGCCCGTGGCTAGTGGCAGACACTGCACTAATTGGCTAAAATGCAACTATATGCAAAATAACTAAAAGTCATGTGATTAGGGGCGGTCAGAAGATGCTTAGATACAAGTTAGTCACAGAAGTAAAAAGTGTATT